>NW_027041039.1:1210000-1760000 GCF_037179485.1 Ochlerotatus camptorhynchus
ATTCTTTTGGTATCCAATTATCAATTTTTGTTAATTACAAAGTATTTTGCATGTTTTTTTTTGTATTATTCTTTGGTATTTTACCTCTTATATGTCATGCTGGTCAATACCAAATTTTGGTATCAGGTCAGAATTAGGTATTCATTAGTTATTTTCTCCTGCTCGGGAAGATACGTTACCTGAGTTTTTGAATCCTGCCAATCGCATGATATACAACAAAACCACTTAGAAATTATTATTTTTACACGAGACGTAATTCAGCTTTGAGTAAATCATGGAACGTAAACAAACATGGCATGTAAAATTAAGTGTCATGAAACTGAAACATATGCAACTCGACGAAAAGTGCGTTTGATTGAATTGATTTTCTCGTCCTTTTCAACTGATTCTCATGTCAAAAGAGCCGCTTGCATGTGTCGGTCTCAGGGCACTGAAATTTACATGTCTTTTTTGTAGTGTGCATTGCCATCTGGATCAAGAACGACTTTTCAGTCTCGGAGCACTTAATATTACATGACATGTTTGATTACATCTCATCTTTTATGTCAAAGATGGATTCCGTCACGTGTAAAATTAGTTATTTCTAAGTGTGTACGTTTGATTGAGGTATATTTCGCGTCTGTTATTACTCAAATTTATGTCTAAATTGGCGCTCGTATATGTCACTCTCAGAGCACCTAAATTTACATGTTTTTTTTTCTAATTGTGAAGTTAATAATATAAGAAGCATTCCACAATTAATGTTCACTATTAAGTAACTACACACTTAGAAATACCTAATATTACACGTGACGGAATCCATCTTTGACATAAAGGATGAGACGTAAACAAACATGTCATATAAAATTAAGTGCTCCCAGACTGAAAAGTTCGAAAGTACGTTTGATTGAGCTGAATTTCGCTCAATTTTGTGTCAAAATTGACGCTCATATATGTCTGTCTCAGAACACCTAAATTTACATCAAATTTTCCAAGTGTGTATAAAAATTAAAAATTAACAGTTTTTCAAAGTTCTTTTCCCTCCGATAATACTCTATTGTAGCAGTTTGTTGGGTTTTTTAGCGCAAGAGTGTATTTTATTGCAAAATGAGCAATACCATTTTAACTATTGGCGAGTTATGTCAACATCATCCAATATGCATTGTTTTATGAATTACTCCAAAAAAGTGATAGGCGTTATCAAATGAGTCACAAAGTGACAAAATTAAGCGGCGCCGGTGGTGTAGTTGTAACCGTGCTTACCTCTCACCCCAGCAGGCCTGGGTTCAATCCCAGTCGGCGCTGTCGGGTTGTTCTGAGGCATAATATCTCTGATCACGCCTTTTTCGGAAGGGAAGTAAAGCCGTTGGTCCCCGGTTCATGCGTTGATGGGTCGATAGGTAGGGTCCAGGTGTGGGAGCGGCCTCCCTGGCGTCGGTAGCATTGGTGCTCAGCACGGAAAACAAGATCGACGGAAAACAAATCAAGAAAAAAAGTGACAAAATTTGCACATTTTTGAAAACTATATGAAACCACAAGGGTCCATTAATCTGATAAATCAAATAATTGAGCTCTTTAATTCATTCATGAAGGCAAACCAAATAGCTTTCACCTGATCAAAAGTACGGGCGAAATAGAAAGTGTAATACAGAATCGCTGATTAATCCTAAAAAAAACACTGATAAATAAATTTCCTTTTCATCTTGTAATAGAATAGATGCACATAACATATGTGGAACTTTGAACTGCATGCAACTACAGGTAACTCTAAGACCAGAAGGTCCCGAAGAAACGTGTTTAACTTTTTGGCTCAGCTCTGGTACTATCTTCGGTCCCAAGCTAATCGATTCACCCCTCGAAACATAGGAAAATCCACAATTTATCTGTCAAACTTTCATAGCGAATCAAAACAAACATAGTGTAGTACTAGAATTTCGACTAGAATGGGGTACGCTTTCAGATTTACATGGGACCAATAGGCTAGTCAAGTAGTGAGCTAATTTAAAATCGTTAGTTTCAACCGGTTCGTTTTACTGCAAACATGTCTTGCAATGTGTCGGGCGTCCTTGTAAATGACCAAAGCATTAGCATTAACCAGAACCTTCCATGTGACTTATAAAATTTCAGGAATTCACAGTCTTATTACATACCTTTGTTCATAAGGGCTACATAGGGTGTATAACATATCGTTTATGTATAACATTTCAAATCCCGAAGATAAGTTTCAATTTTTGAGGCTCAAGTTCCTCATATTTATTTATTTATTGTCGTTAATGAGATGTAGATCGTTTTGTTACATTAATAATTACATTCTTTGTTTTTTTTAATAATAATGATGTTATGTGCTAGATGTCCGTTATCTGGGCCCAATTAGCAGCGCTCAATTGCGTTTTTAATTAAATATCAACACATAATGGACCTGCAAACGAAATTATACCATAGAGGTAACATAGAGGTCCCGAAGAAAATCATTATTATTTTTGGCTCACTCAGTACCAGAACAACGGTCCCAAGCAGTCCCAAGCTATTTCACTCACTCCTGCATGTTCTGCATGAATCCACACACCCCTGATGTTATCTGTCAAACTTTCATAGCGAATCAAAACAAACATAGTGTAGTAATAGAATTTCAACTAGAATAGGGTACGTTAATCGTTTGCTTGGGACCAATAGGCTACTAAAGTGGTGAGCCAATTTAAAATCGTTAGTTTCGTATTGATTGTTGATTATACTGTCAACATACGTGCCAACGTAACCTTATCATTCAGTCAACAACGGGCCACGACAAACAACTTCAAATTTATAATGCTCTTAGTACACGTCATAACTTTTCTTAACATACACACTTATAAAAAATCATGTAAATTTAGGTGCTCTGACATAAAATTGAGTCATAACAGACGCGAAATTCAACTCAATCAAACTTCCTTTTCGTAGAGTAACGAACTTTACAGTCTCGGAGCATTTAATTTTACATGAAATATTTGTTTACATCTGATCTTTTATTTCAAAGATGGATTCCGTCACGTGTAAAATTAGGTTTTTCTAAGTGTGTAGTATGAGCTAAATAAATTAAGAAGGATTATTTTTAGCGCGGGAGTCTACTTTGGTGCAAAATGCGCAATAACTGAGTTGCTAAATGATGCTAATATCACTTGCAGAAGGAAGGTACTGCATATCGGTCTGCATCATCATCGGCAACAAACTGTTGAATGTCGCCCGACACTAGCTATGTGCTCCGAGCACGGACGGCTCTAAACCCCTATATGTAGATACTGCATTAGTACAGGGAAGCATACGAATAGCATCTACTTCATCGTGTTGAGTAGGAGTAGAAGTCATTCAACAGTTGGATCACGCTTTGACTATATTTTATGTCCCCTTTTTCCTTCGGGCGTGTGTCCTCGGGAGGTTCTTTTTATCCAAATGCAGCTTTGATTCCGCGAGCCAAGTTTATATTTTAAGCATAGAAGAACGACGTCATGTCAGTAGTGTGTGAATGTGTGAAATTGGAGGGTGCCGAGTGGGAATCCGCACACATACCAATAAACTGTGGTGTCCGTATGGTTCTTCAGCGGGACTTGACAACTTCTTTTGCCATATATAAAACGTCGCTGTGAACTCCCGGAGCTCAAGGACGAGAAGAGGATTATAATCCTGAACGATTCTAGCAATGGGGAGATGATGTGGACATGGAGGGAGCGCCGCCGGGGTGTTGGATTCCATTACTGCATTGTGCAGAAGAAAAGGAATATCAAAGGACCGACCAACTGTGGATTGCTAGCAGTAGCAGAGAGTGGGAAATGGAAGGCATGTTCTGCATGAGAATTACGGATGAAAAGCGACATAAAGAGGAAATTCGTCATTGTCGCGTACTTTGTGGCTCGGTGCAACTTGTTGCACTCACTTCCGGCGTGTCGGAAATGGATTGCAGGAAACTTTGAGTAAGCGAACGTTTTATGAATTATGATTAAATAATGGAACTGGACGACATTGTTGTGAAGAAGTTTTCAAGGGTTCAGTAAACTGCTGAACACAAGTGAGCAATGTAAAGGTTAATAACAAAAAGGTACTTACCAATGACGGTCAGCAGCATATTGTCGAGCAGCAGCGCAATGGCAACGATGACGAGCACCAGGCGTCTCGAACCGCGCCATCGCAGGATGCTGGCCTTCAGCGATCCCCATGATCCGGATGGTGGCGTCTGCTGAGGTGGCGGCGGTTTCGGCGGCAAAGTTGACGACGACGTGGTACTGTTGTAGTTGTTATTAGCCGCAGCGGTGGGTCCTTGGCCGTTTCCCCCCGGGTCCGGTGTTTGCATTGCAACTCACTGAGAGCCTGCGTTGACTGCGTGGGTGTTTTTTTTTGGTACCGCGGGGTAGATGGCAAAGCGGGAAAGCATTTTTCAAACCGGAACGGGTGATACCATGGAAAGAGATTGAAATCAAAAGAGGATTATTTCCATTCGTCCTGAGCGAACGCCAGTGTGGGAGTAGGAGTAGGATATTATCTTTGATGGTACCTATTTCGTGTGGCACTATAAAACGTGCCCGGTAGCTTGTGGTGGTACCGGGCTAGAGTTAATAAATAAAGCAGAAGAACGAAAAGTCTGTGCTTCACGAGACAGACGGCATAAGCTACATGACAATTGAAATATCTTGCATCATATTTCATGATTTCCCAAGGTAAAATGTATCCCATAGGTTTAGGCCCCTTCACAGCGATGACAGGGACTGTTGTGATCTGATAAGTTATGACTGTGAGAGTGTCCATATTTCACAGCTGATTGAAGATCGTTAGTATGTTTTATGTTTCAATTGGACCGATATGTGCCCCCCTGCAGCCGTATGCGTAAAGCGATACGATAACGCGAGGCTGAAACTGGATGTGGATTAAATCACTGAAATGCTGTATGGTTATTCCCTCTATCATGAAATCAGCCAAACCTTCTCTTCAGTAAGCTCGTAAGCTGCAAATTCAGTGTCGTACTCGGGATTTTTGATTAGATGACGAACTCTCAGTATTGCGTGGCTCTTACACTTTTACGATGCCCTCATCACATTCCATAAGGGTAGCGTAAAAGAGAAACAAATTCTCGCTCTTATATCTGTTTTCCCTGACACGAACGGGGAAATATTCAGCCCAGGGATGCTATTTGTATTTAGAATAAATCTTCAACGAGATCGATGAGGAAGGTTTTCAATATTTCAGATGAATAAAACTGAGTCTTCCCAGAAGTTCAGGGACCTTCTTAGAAGTCAAGTGGAATTCGTAAAAGTAAAGAGAACATCATTTGACTTCAGAAAACTTTGCAGAAACTCGGAGAACTTCTTAAAAACAAAAAAAATGTTGTAGAATTTCAAGGAACTTCATAGAGCTTCAGGAAACATCGTAGAACTTTTCAGTACTTCGTTAATATTTATTGATTTTATAAGAAGTTCTGGAAACTTTCTAGAAGTGCAGCACATTTTATAGATGTTCAGCTAACTCTGTTGAAGCTTAGCAAACTTAGTAGAAGCTCAATGAATTTAATAGAAATTAGCATGATGTTGTAAACATTCGGGGAGATCAGGGAGTTTTGTAAAACTTCATCAAATATTGTTGAAATTTAGCAAATTTTATGGAAGTTTAGCGATTTTTTAAACTTAATTAAACTTATTAAAACTTCGGGAACTTTGTAGATGTTCATTCTAAAATTTGGACAATAGCAAAAATTGGGAACCTTATTCAAGTTTGGGAAACTTCGTTGAAGTTAAGGGAACTTTGTTTAATTTTAAGAATCTTCATACAAATTCTTCTTCAAGCTTCAATTACTTTGAAGAAGGGCAGTGAACTTCATTGAATTTCTGAGAAGCTTAAGGAACTTCGTTAAAGTTTTCTCAAAATTCTACAAGCTCAGTGAACTTCGAATTTCGTAAAAGCTCAGGGAGTATTGTAAAACTAAAGTATTATTCTTAAAACTTAATGGTTTGATTTGGGAACTTACTGGAACATTGTTTTACCCGATGTACAGAATAAATCGTAGAACAAGTTCAAAGTCTTTCCTGAAGTTTGGAGAAGAGCATGGTCATGTCATGGATTTTCTGAGATCTTGGTCAAATTGAGAGAAATTGGAAAAAAAATAATTGAGGAACTTGAAAGAAGTTGATGGAACTTTGTAGAAGCTAAGACGCAAGGATAATGGTACTTTGTAAATGTTCAAATAAAGGGTGATACGGTCAAAATTTGGTCAATATCAACTTGACGTATTTCTTTCAATTTTGCATTTAAAAAACCTGAACACCCCTCATTTTGAAGGTGTGTGTGTGTAGAATGTTGCTCCTATTTTGATTTTGGAATTCACTCTTCAGTTGTCAAAATGCCGTCCAAGCAAGAAGAGCAGCGTATCAAAATTTTGCTCGCGCATCGCGAAAATCCGAGCTACTCGCACGCAAAGTTGTCAAAATCGCTAAAAGTTGCCAAATCAACCGTTACAAATGTAATTATAGTGTTTGGGGAACGTTTGTCGACAGCCAGGAAGTCTGGATCGGGGGGAAATCGAAAACCGGAAGCCGCTGAGACGACAAAGAGAGTTGCCGGTAGTTTCAAGCGAAACCCTAACCTCTCTCTCCGAGATGCCGCAAATAAGCTGGGTGTATCGTCTACAACCGTGCATCGAGCCAAAAAACGAGCCGGACTATCGACTTACAAGAAGGCAGTGACTCCAAATCGCGATGATAAACAAAATACGACGGCCAAAGCGCGATCCCGGAGGCTGTACACGACGATGCTGACGAAGTTTGACTGCGTGGTAATGGACGACGAAACCTACGTCAAAGCCGACTACAAGCAGCTTCCGGGACAGGAGTTTTATACGGCAAAAGGAAGGGGAAAGGTAGCAGATGTTTTCAAGCACATGAAACTGTCAAAGTTCGCAAAGAAATATCTGGTTTGGCAAGCCATCTGTACCTGTGGCTTGAAAAGCAGCATTTTCATAGCTTCCGGGACTGTCAACCAAGAAATTTACGTGAAAGAGTGTTTGAATAAACGTCTGCTGCCTTTCCTGAAGAAACACGGTTGTTCCGTACTGTTTTGGCCGGATTTGGCATCTTGCCATTACGGTAAAAAGGCCATGGAGTGGTACGCCGCCAACAACGTGCAGGTGGTTCCCAAGGACAAGAACCCTCCCAACACGCCAGAGCTCCGCCCAATTGAGAAATACTGGGCTATTGTCAAGCGGAACCTAAAGAAGACCAAAAAAACTGCTAAGGGCGAGCAGCAGTTCAAGGCAAACTGGCTTTCTGCGGCGAAGAAGGTGGACAAGGTGGCTGTACAAAATCTGATGGCAGGGGTCAAGCGTAAGGCCCGGCAATTCGGATTTGGAAAAGCGGAAGCCTAACTGAATATTTTTCCTGAATTTTATACTAATTGAACTTGAAAAAGAAATTTAATTTGATTTTTTAAATAAACGATTTCACCGATTTACACGCGTTTTCCCTTGACCAAATTTTGACCGTATCACCCTTTACCATTGGATTTTTTTGGCTCATACAAGCGTTTGCATGTGTTTATGTACCATTAGACTGATGCAAAATTTGAAATTTTCACTCCACAGTGCTCAAACGGTTCTAAATTGGGCCCTGATTAGCCTCCCAAAATTTTAACTCATTTAGTGAGAAACTGGCTTGGCACAAACCATTTGAAGTTTATATGGGAATTACTATGGAGAAACCATAATTTCGGTTCAAATCTATCTCAAAATTCACCAGTTCACTCTACTTTAGAAAATGATAACTGAGCTTGTTGAAAATGCTCTCAGCTACAACTTTGTTCAAGACCACTTTTCGATAAAATGCAAGGAGCAAAAATTATTAATGATTCAAGTCACTGATGTCTTATGATTATGCTCAATCAACTGTTCAGCAGGCAACATTGGTGTTTATGGCGCGTAGAATAGAGGACTAGTTGATGAGTTGATGAGTATTAAGGCCTGTACTCGAAAAAAATGCACCAGACAAAAGTGTTCGCCAAAAATTTATTTTAAGTCGGATTTTCTTGAAACTTTCAGGGAATAAACTAATACATATGGATTATGTTTCGGCATAATTACTTTATTCAATTTCCTTTCCATCGCTGAAAGCCCGCACCTTTCCCTTAAGACCCCTCATTACAATTTCCGGACCTTGAATACACGAAGCCCAGCTCGTTTTATGGTTTGCTGAACGAACCAGGTGGAACACTTTGCCTTCAGAGCCGCGTCGCGAATCGAAAGGTTCAGATTACGCTTGAAATAATCCAACACCTGCCGGGCCTTCACAGGTTCAGCTGTCTTCGATTTTCTTCCATTTCCAGCCCGCCGCTCGGTCGTCCTTAAACGATTTTACCACCCGAGACACAGTTGTATGGGTGATTCCCAGTTGTCTTCCGATCCATCTCATGGTCGCAGTCGGATTTTCCATGACGGCGCGCAAAATTCTCCGGCGATTTTCTTCTTGTTTCGATGACATCTCAATAACCACTGAACCGATTGTTATGAAATTTTGCACATGTGAACAACTCACTCCAAACTAGTTATACCAAGATTTTCATCAATTTTAACTCACGGATAAAAAGTTAGACACGTATAAAAATGGTGCATTTTTTTCGAGTACAAGCCTTATCAATTGAGAGTCTTTGAATTAACACAATAAATTTGACGAGTAACATTGGCCATACCATATAACGGCTCGGCTTTCTATATCAGATATGAATCATATTTACCCTTATTTGTGTTATAAAAATTACCCATATTTTGGTTTGTCTAGTTTAGTCCAATGTTGGTATAAAAAACTATCTTAATTTGAGCAGTTCCACGCCAAATTTTGAATCGGAAAATTCGAGAAGGTCGCTTGAAACTTTGCATAATTGTTTGTTTATGGGCAATGATTTGCCAATTTGATAAATCGTTTTTTTATTTAAGTTTAAATCACAATACAATGTTTGAGACATTAATTTCTGTGAAAAAATACAAAAAAAGCGTATAATCAAAAAATTTAAAAAATTAACAAAAATTCTTATTCTACAATTTCTGTCAGAGTGTATGGTTTTGAACATTTTATTAATTTTATTAAGTTAGCATTTTTCATACGCTTTTTTCTAATTTTACTTTTTCAAAAATCGGGCAAGGACATTTTGATATATAGGGGAAATGGCCTTAATGTTGGCCTATGGTTCTAAGATTGAGCCCATCGCTAAAAATCTGCTATTTATCAATTTTATCTAAATGAACTGGGACGGTACTAATGGTTATTAAATGCCGCTACCGTGCTACAATTTTTTAAAGAATTTCAAGGACGCCATTTTGAAAATTTTACAATTTTTGTTTATTTTTTCCAGAATATTTATCACCACTATCTTTGGCATTGGAGCCACACAGAATGAAAGCATCATACATATCATTGAACAGTCTGCAACATTTGTCGAGTGAAATGTTATAGCCATAAGCAGCACAAGAGGTACGTTTTGCGGATACGACGGACTGTAGCGTGGAAGTTGAACTACTGTAGTCAATATGATTACTAATCATGTCAAAAATAAATAGTCTCTGCAGGAAGCTTCGGCAGTCCAATAAGCGCACATCTGTGTTCGGCAGTGGTCAATGAAAGCTGTCGTAAGGCGAATCTTACAAAATGTTTCTGGATTCTTCCGATGCGCGATTTGTGCACAGATTTGTACTCCATATTCAAGAACGCTACGAACCAAGGAACATTACAATGTTTTCAAAGCGTGTACATCATTGAATTGCGCAGCGTTGCGACGCAGGAAACCAAGCAAGGAATTGTTTTTTTTTTCAATTGACATAGATATGTGCTCGTTGAATCTATGTTTGCTATCCAAGATAAGTCCAAGATCTTTAATTGAATCAACTCGTTCAAGCGGCAATTAATTCATCGAATAATCAAACCTGACCGGCGAGTGACTACGGGTGAAGGTAATGACTTGGCATTTGGCAGTGTTTGCTTGCATCATCTGCGTTCATCTGACACCACGATGTTAACCGCTCGATGTCAGTTTGTAGAGCATAACAATCTAGGATCGATTTGATCACACGGTAGACTTTCAAATCATCACTATTTTTCTCTACAGGTTTGTCACAGGCGTCATTTCGATCAGAAATGTCGTTACCATGCTACATTTTTTTGAAAAATTTCAAGGACCAACAATTATGCAAAGTTTCATACAATTCGGAGATGGTCGTTTCATATAACTCGAAAACAGTAGGTTATGGAGTTTTGACTTCCTCAAAAGAGTTGTTTATTTTATCAAGATAAACAACTTTGCCTCAGTCGTGAAGTCTTCAAAACGCCATTTCAATGCATTAGAAAAAGTTATAGAAAAAAAATACATGCTCCACTAAAATGATGAAATCTCAAAAACACCAAAATATACCTCTCTCAAATTTTGATATTTTGTTTATCGAGTATTGCTTAATTTTTGCTGAAAATATCAGGTTACGATTTTTTGCGCTTTGAAAAATATTTAAGTTCAAAAATTGTTGTTTTTTTTCGGTTTTTCAACAATATCTTTCTTCACAAAAGTTATTTATTTTATGCATTTTCATAAGAGAAAAATATAACATTATATCGTTGTCAGCAAAAAACCGAAACAGAAAGAAAAAAACATATTTTCGACCTTTTTTCATTAACTCCATATAACTCGGAACCAGTAGGCTGTGGAAATTTTATATTTTCAAATGAGTTGTTTATTATTTCAAGGCAAACAACTTTGCCCAAGACATCAAGTCTCCAAAACGTCAGAGAAAGAAGTTAAATTGTGGCGCCATCTTTGCGGAAGAGTTTTGAACTATATGTTTATGTCAATAGATGGTCCTTATTATGATGAGAAACTTTACCCAAGACACCAAGTTGCAGAAATGCTTCGTTTCGAAGTTATTAATTTTACTCCGCTAGATTGCATTTCTGGCCCAGTGTGCAATGGGAAGTTGTCATAGTTTTAAGTGTTTTACTATCAAAACTTCGCTACTAAACAACGAAACCAAAAAATAGCATTTTTAAAAGTCAATTGATATTGGCTTCAACCAGATATTGCAAGGACTGAACACTTAATAAGGTGAAAGTTAGGGGAAAAGGGAGAACTGAAATTTTGACCAACTTGCAAATGCAATATGTTTGTAGAGTTATGACAATTCCAGTATTGAAATAACAATTTCAAAGCCAAAATGACGATTGATTCAAGATGGCCGGTCTTTTATGAAATGGTCAATCTATCTGAATGCAATAACAATTTCAATTCCAAGTTGGTAGATTACTTACAAAATGGATTAATCAAGATGTCAGCAGATTTTCAAAATGGTGGATTTAAGGTGATACTCTAAGGAAGCCTTATCGTGAAACTTCAAAGGCACAAATGTCAGCTTCCACAAAACATACAAATTTGAAATTGCTACTCTCTGTTTGTAATAGCACAGCAAACAAGGAGTAGCAATTTCAAATTTGTATGTTTTGTGGAAGCTGACATTTGTGCCTTTAAAGTTTCACGCTAAGGCTTCCTTAGAGTATCGTGGGTCGTTGATAAAATATTCGTACTTTTGAAAGAAATTTTATAGAAAGTGCAATGACAATTGCAATTCAAAGATGGTGGCTGATATTCAAAATGTTGGATTCAAGATGATGGAAGATTTTAATAACGTAGTATTCAAGATGCTGGGTCTTTGATAAAATGGTCTATGCAATTTTGTTGTATAGTAATAATAATCTTTAACTATTTTGTTTGTATTACTTCTGCGTGAAGTTAACGATTTCCATAGTAGAAGATGTTAAGCGTCAAATAACAGAGTTAAAGTGGTCATTTTATGCGATAGATGAGGTGATGAAAATATAAAGTTGATGGTTCCGTTAGAGTACGGCAGTGTGAAAATTGTATATAGAGAGTAGAAACCGAGCAAGGACAACTTTGAGGACGGTACGAATCGGGTTGATCATCTCTCTTTACCAAACTCCCCAGTTGGAAAGGGATGGTGAAGGGTGAAGTTTATATTTAGGACTCATC
The DNA here is from genome assembly GCF_037179485.1 of Ochlerotatus camptorhynchus. Lineage (NCBI taxonomy): Eukaryota > Metazoa > Arthropoda > Insecta > Diptera > Culicidae > Ochlerotatus > Ochlerotatus camptorhynchus. Next base: position 1,222,007 of record NW_027041039.1, read on the forward strand.
AGCCGTGAGAACCACCCTGATGTCATACTCAATTTTGGTTAATATTGGCTGTAAAGTGAACGGGCATTAGGTTTTCCTTTATCCATTGAAGATATTTTTACTGGTTCTAATAGTGTGGATTGCACTGTTTTTTTTCCTCTGTTCGGAACCAAACACTACTGTGACCAGTAAATTGATCTATTGTAGTATATCCCGTGTCCTTAGTTTAGTGCATGTCGTATAACTTCACTATTGAGCAATGATGAAGTATTCGATTTTTTTACAGTTGCCACTCTTGCATTTATCGCACGGATCCGACTCTAATTGAAAGGTCCCGCTACTTATACCCTTCGGAGTGTTGAAACACCCTCCAAAGGCGCGCCCCTTTGTCAGTCAAAATTGGATTCCTTAGCAACAAAATTAAGGTATGACACCGATAATGACCATGCATCAGAACTCTAGTCTTAACCACTTCAAACTAGGAAACAACGAATAAAAGATTAGGAATCACATAGATGAAGACAACTAACTCATTTTTTTTCCTTGTTTCAAGATCATCCTCGGTAAATAAAGCCGAGTCTTGTCACTATCAACAAGGCATAAAAAGTAACAAGGACTAAGATGTGTTCCTTGGATTACCGAAAAATCCTGTTCCCCTAGTTTGAAGTAGTCAGGACTAGGAATCGGTGATAGATCTTACATCCCGTAACGTACCACGAAAAGGTGATCTACCCACGTTACGGGGCACTGTTAGACCACCACCACTAGAGTACCAGAACCTACCATGAGACACGTCAAATAGGCGATATTCAGTGCTCAGTGTGATAGTGTCACATCCAGAAATTCTCCAGGTGCGACCAGAGAAGTGACCAAAACCAGACCTGTAATCATTTGCGCCTACGTCTAAATAGCAAAATTCAAGTTTGCAAGACTTGTACCATATTTTCATTGTGTGCCATAAGAAGCGCGTATAATGCATTTCATCGAAAATACTCTCATCCCTCATCTCGTATGTACTACCCTGTACTACCTATTGAACGTAATTGTCAAGAACACAATCGCGAGAGAAAATTATCTTAATTGACGTAAATGAGGAAGTTTGCAAAATTCATTACCACCATGTAGCTTCAGCGGTGCATCAGAACAAACCACCGACCGCTAATGTTACTATTACAACGAGGTAGACCTTACTAGGGCTCGATTTCTGATCGGTTGACATTCACATGTGAACTGCCAAGAATGCTAGATTAATTACATTTCTTATTATCACCTTATGCTCGGAACATCAGAGTCATGCTCACGATCTAAGTGTTATTAGCTAGTGATAATGAACTAATGAAATCTTAATTTTCCTTCATGGGAGCTTGAATTCACACAGCTTGCTAACCTTAACATTTATACGATTTTGTTTACGTTCCCGTCTAGATTGGCAGTCATTGTGTGGTATCTAAACATTTGCTCATATACGGCGAGATGCAACACGCATATGCAAATGATAGTTAGTTGTGGCGAACACAAATGAAATTGAACGTAACATCTCAAGATCATTGCCGCCCGGTGTGAGTGTGTACGTTGACTTGTTAAGACAGCATGTATGTATGAAAGCTATGATAATTTTGACCGTGTTGAAATTGCTAGATAAGCGGCTCTGAATGAAAGTAATTATGATAAAGTAAACTGCTGTAAGATGAATATTCGCGAAACGATTAATATTTAAATACTTTTTCCCCATGCTGACAGATGATATGATTATACACATTTTAGTCAGTGCATCGAAAACAAATGATCGCCATATGCTTTACGTGCTTGTCCTGCTAAACATGAGACTTTTTCTTCGATTAAAATGTTGCAAATTTATTTTGATGTGTTGGCAATGGTTGTAAAAATATACAATCGAGTAAGCATTTGACTGACCTAATTGGTAATGACATGTGTAAATTTCACTGCAGAGAGGAGGCAAAAGCGGATTTACGAGAACCTACGGAACTGGCTGGTACTGCAAATACGGGAACCAACCTAATAACTACACGGCCGATAAGATCGACTCAAAGTGGTTTTCAGAGTGGTTTTTCGCTCAAAATCGCATAAGAGGTAAAATTCTAAAGAATAATACCAAAAAATGACAAGCAAAACACTTTGTAAATACAGGGATACCTCGACATAACGTAACTGTCACTTTTGACTTCCATCGTCAATATCGCGCTAATAACAATTGAACCATACAAATTAATATTAACAATAAATGGAGGATTATCTGATCTGTCCGATGGTGTTATTACTTGTTTGAGTGATCGTTTGCGAGAAATTGGCGATGAAAGTCAAAAGTAACAATTACGTTATATCGAGGTATAACTGTTACACAAAAAAATATTTGGATTTTGGTACCTGGGTGGTATTGTTTTGGTATTGCATTTGCATAATTTGGTATTGAAATGGTATTGTGCTGCGATCATTTTTTAGTTATTATTTTTTGGTAACGGAATCCAAATATGAGCCAAATTCAACGACCGTGTAGATTCACTTCGTTGAGTTCATTTTTACTTGTTGCAAAGTGGTAAGTGGTTTCCACTTGAACGTTACACATTGTTATTCTCTATTGGGAAAATGTGAAAATCATGCTTCAAATTAACTCTGGCTGATGCAGATCTTTTGAAACGTAACATAAAAAAAAACCCTTAACGAATAAACTAGTTCACCCAAACGTGTCATCAATCCCTTGTACCGTAGAACCTCGTTAGATTTAATAGCTAAAATTGCAATTCAACGGCACTCATTTAGAATTTGTTTAACTGGAACATCTACACAGGTTCCCAATGCCGTTTAGTTGCATTTTTATGTATGGATTTCTTGCTGCTCAGTTACATTAGACAAAATCAAAATAAGCAAATTAGGAAAATAGCACTCAAACACGTTGTAAAAAAAATACATAGCAAAGTAGGCTTCACGGAGGCATCGTAAAAAAAAATAAAAAAAAATCATGGACTGGTATTGTACTACATGACATACTTGTCCCTATTCAAACTGTCGAGATCACACTTAACAGATTCGGTGGTTCCGTTGATCATCCAGTTGCAGAAGATCATATAAAGTATTGCTAGTAGGATGGTAATAGCAAACATCGGATAGGCCTTCTCCACGGATATGGCTTCCTGATCGGTTACAAAATGCCATCGTAGGCACGGTAGGCACTGTTCATCAGAACGATCGTCACCAGCAGCAGGAATATAACGGCTGATTTTTCCACAATGTTGTACACCTTGCAGATGCGTAGTAGTCGAAGGTTTTTCTTCATAATTCCAGTAACCATCATGGCCGGGAAGATCATAACCAACAGGATTAGAAATGTAGTGGGGACCGAATTTTCATCGCGACATTTCCATCTGTCACAAAATACAATCTGACAGAGTACCACCGTCAGGTAGCTCCCGCACAGAATGACTGCTCTGCTGTGGAAGTTGTTTATGGCGATTTTAGAAAATCTGCTTTTCAGCTATGCAAAAATAACGAAGAACAAGTAGCGTCCATTTTCTTGTTACACATCGCAATTTCACATGTAAAAATATTAAGCTTTCTGTGAATGCAGATGACTGCCAATGAATGTATGGGAAAAATTTGACCATCAAATTTCGCTAACAAACCAGATACAAAATGTTTATTGCCTCGAAAAATGACCCTATGCAAAATTTGAGCTCAATCGGACATGATGGCGCAAACGCGTCAAAGTTTGACTTTTTTCACTCTCGAAAATCTCCCAAGGAAATCAATTTTTTTTTAATGATACCAAATGTCTTAAAAATGCATGAAACGTCGAGATTTGGTGTTATCTCGAAAAAAATTTTTTTTTCAAAAATCGACTTTCTGGGACTTAGAATTTTTTTCATGAGTTCTATATGGAATATAGAAGATTGATGAGTCGGCTTCTAAAACTGTTCACAATTGTCTCCAACCTGCTTATATATCGAATTAAACCACCATTTAGGATCTAATACGAAATAATTCACTAGGGTGATCCAATTATTCTTCATTAAGGTGGTCCAAAAATTCAAAAATATATGAAAAACCACAACTTTTCATCAGAATTTCCTAAAATCAATTGTAAAAATATCTTGGATTGCGTTAATCTGTTTTTTTGGGAATCATGAGTTTTACACAAGAAGAACATTTGCCTGAAAAGATGAAAAAATACTTGTTTTATACTTTGCCATATCATTGTACTTTCGTCAGATTGTACTGTAAACTAAACAGCACTAACGGTCAGCGTTGCCAGGTCATTTTCAGAAAAATCTTGAACAGGTAATAATATAAAATCTGGAAAAATCTGGAATGCTTAAAAAAATCCCGTTTTTAACATAATGCTATTGAAATCAAAGTTATGTGCCAATCTTCCGTAAAAATCGGTCAGTATGATCACCTGGAATTTATTTAAAGCACTAGAATGGTTATGAATTACATGTTTAAATATATTTATATAAAGCAAATAACTTGTTAGCATTTCTGAAATCATTCAAAAGTTAAAAAGTATTGACACAGTGTGCCCAAAACGTTTAAATATCCATTACGCAGCATTTCAAAAATTAAGTCAAATGTAGGTAAAATACTGCAGAAAATTTGTTTAGAATTGTTTTTTTTTAAATTTTATCTTTTTTAAAAAGAATGAGAAGCAAAGAATCAAGCAAATTGGATGGGATGGATTTGTTTTAACTAATAAGAATCGATTTAGTCCTTACTATTTGATGCAATACCAGAATTTAAAGATTTAATTAGTTCTAAATAATTCTAATACTACCCTGAGGTTGATCAGATTTACAATTTAATTCTTGACATCATACAACACACAACACCCAGTAGACCAGTAGGCAATTTTATTTTGAAGCATAATTCACCTGGCTGAAGTGGGAATCGAAGTCTAACATCGTGGTACTCACACACAGTTTACCTAAACTACGGATAACTCCACTATTCGCATGACCATTACGAATAATTTTATGCCAAAGAATAATTTTATTATATTACTACAATGAAAGTCTGATAGCTTCATTTTGGAAGTCTCAGGATCTTTATTCCGGAATTTATATTTTTTCTGGGTCCCATATCATGAAATTTTTTGTTAGTCTGATTTTACTTGGAACTCTTCAGAGGATATTTTCGCCCTTTTTTTATTTCCATTTGGATCATCCTAGAATTCCATCATACTTCTTTTCTTTATTCCCCTAAAATAATCTTGATAATATCCATTTTTGTAGTAACATTCTAAGAGTTCTTAGCATTACCTCTTGTAATCTCTTATAAATCACTCTCCAATTCCACAATACCCTCAAACTGGTAATAATTCCCAAGAATTGGCAATTTGTGTTTATTTTTCTATATGAAATTCTGAAGAAAAAAAATCATAATAATTTCCTTGGTACACTCTTCAGAATGACCGTCACGCTCTTCTCAGACTCATGCAAAAATTCCCTTTGAACTGCGTGGAACATGTTTTGAAATCCTTTTCAGTATTTCCTAGTTATTCAAGTACTTTGCCAAAATGGTTTTGAATGTTCCCCAGAAATTGCGCATCCGTTGAAATGTCTTAAAATTAATCTTCATAGGACATAATTCCATTAAAATTACTCTCACGAAGCATATCAGCATACTCCTTAAGTTTCATCATAATAATTTTCTATGATTTCTCTTCCGAATTGTACTTCCTTTATTCACAAAATCTCCATGCAATTGTCATCAGAGTTGATAAGACAATGGACACCGTCTTCAACCAGAGGTTGCACAGACTGTATATTTAACACTAGACAACGAACAACACACCACACGCAGTAGACCAGTAGGGACATTTACAGGAAGTCAAAATTTGCAACGGCTGGAGCGGGAATCGAACCCTCACTTCGTGGCACTCACAACACGCCTGAACGACGGGTGAAGTCACACGAACACGAAGCCCCCAAAGATGGATGGAACTCTACTTAGAATTAGCTTGAAATTCTTGTTTGATTTCACAAGGAATTCACCTCACAATTCACTGTGAACTATTTTCAGAATTACCTTAATTATGTAATGTTCAACGTTGATAGACGTTGAGTAGCAAGTTTTGATCTTTATTTTTTGATGAGATGGTAAATCAATTGCAGTGATATTTTTAAAGCAGCATGTTTAAAAAAATCTGGGAAAATCTGTCTGTTTATCTGGCAAGACGACTAAAAATCTGGAAAATCCAGATAAATCTGGAATACTGGCAACGCTGCCTGAAACTACGAGGTGTGATGGAAAAATGAACTCTACAAGGAAACACCTTAAAAGCAAAAGTGGAAAACTCTGCTGCTGTGACATTATGCACGGCCAATGAGAGTAACTCAGTAACTCAGTCGAATTCAACTCAAAATTGGTAAAAAGTGGGGTTATATATGCAGAGAGTGAGTAACATTTTCCTCACTTTTCCAGGGAAAACAACATGAACTGTGTGGAAAATCGACCAAAATTTAACTCAGTTGAGAATAAAATAAAAGACTGAGTGAAATATCTCACGGTTCTCCTCATATTGAAGAAATTTTCTTTAGGAAAAATCAAGGAAAATTTCACTCATTCACTGAGAAGCTCCACGTTTTGCAATTATAATTTAATAATGATATAATGAGTAAAAAATTTCCTCGACTAATAATTATTAGTCAAATTCGACTTAGTTACGGAGTCTCATTAGCCGTGTGGTTAAGGCTTTGACATCCTTTAATTCTGAAGCCATCCAAAAAGTTTGTTTGTTAATTATTGTTATCTTCACTTTTGGACCATCAATACTCGCGCATATAGAAAGGACTCTAGGGAAATTCACGTATTGTCAAATATGTGTGCAATATCGTTTTTGACCAAACTGGTATGAGAATTATTCTTCTCGATTCTCAAATCTTATTTTTCCGTTTCAACGGTCTCGAAAAAAATCTATATTTATATCATCTTGATGCCCTTTGAATACTTGACAGGATTTATTCATAATTTCTCTAAACTTTCCGCAGAATCAAAATTTACTCAGAGTTCAGCTTAGTAAATCAGTATCATCTGTAGTATTCTCATACAATTTGCTTCATAATACTCTAGAAATCCTCTGCAGCATACTCTTTGAATTCACTTTGAAATTCTCTTCACATTTTTTCATAATTGTAACTGAAATTTTTCTCAGTATTCGCTGAAATTCCAATTAAATTATCCTCCTTGAAATGAAAAATAAGTTTGAAAATCACATATTGATGCTCTTCTAATTAGTACTGGAATAGCCTTGGAATGCACCTAGAAATTAATAAGTATTTCCATTCAATTTTTCTAAAAAAAATTAAATATTGCTCTCGGAGATTTTTTTTTATTTTCCACGGAATTTCTTTAATCCCAATCCCAGTCGGCGCCGCCGGGATGTTCTGAGGCATAACATCATAACAAGGGAAGTAAATCCGTTGGTCCCCGGTTCATGAGTTGATGGGTCGATATTTAGGGTCCAGGTGTGGGAGCTGCCTTCCTGGCGCGTCGGTAGAATTGGTGCTCAGCACGGAAAACAAGATCGACGAAAAACAAACCAAAGGAAAAAAATGTTATAAGGCTATCTTGATGACGTATTTTTTGCCTGTAATTATTATAACACCCTTGTAACATGTTATAACCATAGAGGTAACTCTAAGACTAGAAGGTCCCGAAGAAACGTGCTCAACTTTTTGGATTAGCTCTGGTACTATCTTCGGTCCCAAGCTGATCGATGCACCCCCCGAAACATAGGAAAATCCACGAACCCCTCATTTTATCTATCAACATTTCATAGCGATTCAAAACAAACATGGGGTTTCGTTAATCGATTTGCTTGGGACCAATAGGCTAGTCTTGTAGTAAGCTAATTTTAAATCGTTAGCTTCCACCGGTTGTCATAGCTCTGCAATCTGAACAAAACCTTTGAAGTTCTCCTGGAATTCTTCTCTTAATTGTAATATTCATTAACATACCCTAACTTTAAGTATTATCCGAAAATTCTTATGGAATTATGTTGCATTCCTTTTCTATGCTCCTATAAATTTCTAAAAATTCTCCTTAGGATTCCATAGGAACTGTAATTTGCACTGCCTTTGAATTTTCCTCAGAATTCTCATAAAATTTGTCTTCAGAAACTTCTTCAGTATCCTTAGAAATGAACCTCAGAAATTCGAGTTTTCATTCAAATCTCCTTTGAATCCTATTAAGAACAAAGTTGATAAAATCTAAAAAATTACTGTTGTCTTGGCTGATTTGCCTTATTTTTTATTTTTATTTTCTTGATTTGTTTTCCGTGCTGAGCACCAATCCTACCGACGCCAGGGAGGCAGCTTCCACACCTGGACCCTACCTATCAACCGGGGACCAACGGCTTTACTTCCCCTTCGAAGGAAGGCGTGATCAAAGATGTTATGCCTCAGAACATTCCGGCGGCGCCGACTGGGATTGAACCCAGGCCTGCTGGGATGAAAGGTAATCACGCTTACCACTACCGTTTATGTTTGATGAAAATATGAGATTTTTTGACATATGGACATTTGATAACAAAGTAGTCTTTACCAATTTTAATAGAAATTAGTTAATATGACCGCTGCAGTAGCTCTATCAGACATAACCTCACCCGACTAGCTCCTCCAACCTGTTATTGATTGTCGAGGTCGTATTGTCGGAAAAATATGTCCCTACGGAATACGACATTGCAATACAAATAATTTTGTGAGATTTGATTTTAAATTAATTCTAGGAAATAGGAACAACAACAAACATTTGACATCGAGAAAAGCGGCACAGAATATAACGATAACCTAGAATTAGGAGAATGTTCAAAGTTCAGAAACAAGCAATATACTTCCTAACTATAGCTGCTGGTAACATTCGCCATGAAAACAGTTCCATAGCTGTAATATGGTTAGCATCAGAATGATTTATTTTGAGCATTAAAACTTTTACTGGAATCGCAACAATCTCCTTTTCATACCTGCGCCATTTTTTTCTTTTGGAAAATTTCGATTAAAACTATTTACTTAGAATCTGGGTAAATTCTACTAATCAGAACGAAACTAGTTTATCCAGATTTTGACAATTCCTTACTGGATACAAGAAAGGGTGCCATCTACCCAGTCGCTGGGTAGATTCAGAATAGCGTGCATACAACTTATTAAACTTCGCGGAAAATGCAAGCACGCTCATTAGGATGGGTCATCATGATCATTTTTTTTCAAAACAATGTCTTTTTTGGTTCCATTTGGGGTCCTAAACAACTATGCAAAATTTCGGGGCGATTGATTGTAATCCGGCTTTCCGCATTGCGTTTGAAATTTGTATGGAAATTAGTGTGGGAAAACCTACAGTTTTGCATTTTTATCCCTAGGGACCACAATTTTGCTTGAACCATGCATCCAATCATTAAAAAGTATAGTCCAGGAAGTGCCTAAAAACTTTTCGCAACAATGCACGGTGCTAGAATGCCACTAAAAAAAGTTATAGCTATTCATAGATCTATGTTTCAAATTAGAGCAAAAAACAAATTTTAATATTACATCCATTTGTATGGCCAAAAAAATAAACAAATGCTGTAATAGCAGGGTAATGTCAGTTCATGCACTGTATTAATGATATTTTTTTTTCCTTTTTGGCAAGTAATATAACATCATATTTTCGATACGGTTGAAGTGCATTCACTTTGATGTGATATCAAAATTAATGTTTTGCTTTGTGCCAAAAATCACTTTTCCTGCCAACACTGTACCAATGGAAGTCAGACTCCAAACTGAAATAATTTCGAAGTTGATTATCTTATCGGTTTGCTATGTTCAGATGAATTATTCAAAAACAATAGATCTATATCATATGCGTAGTTGGAGATGGGGGGGTCAGCTAAAACCTCCCACGCCCCCCTCACTCATATCAATAGAAGTAAAGTTTCATACTGAAATAACTTCTGAATTTCTCATCTTATCGATTTGGTATGTACAGATGAATTATTCAAAACCAATTTCTCAATCTCATAGGCATAGTTAGAGAGGAAGGGGGTCCAAACTGTACCCCCGCCTCCATCACTCATATAAATGGAAGTAAAGCTTCAAACTGGAATAACTTCGGTCATTCTAATCTTGTCAAGTTAGTATTTATTTAGACTAAACATCAACAGGCGTCATTAGCCCCAATGATGTAACCTGAAATAAAAATGAAAAGTACTAAAACAAAACATCAATAAGTACATGACATATTAGATGTCTACCCAAGTAACATTTCAAAGTTAATAGTGGTTTTAAAGAATGCTACAAGTCTAAATCATGGTCTACATAACCTTCATAAAACCAAAATTGTTACTTGGGTATATATCTCGTAAAAAATGAACATTACTAGACAAACTAAACTAATCTAAAAAAACGAACTAAACATCCGGCGAAGCAGCTGGCGAGTCAGGTCAAAGTCGAACAGTGCGGAGACCCTATTGAAGAGTCACTTTATGGGGAGGCGCGGCATTGAATTATAACGTAGGTCTCGGGATTAACGGCGCCGGTGGTGTAGTGGTAAGCGTGATTACCTCTCACCCCAGCAGGCCTGGGTTCAATCCCAGTCGGCGCCGCCGGGATGTTCTGAGGCAAAACATCTCTGATCACGCCTTCCTTCGGATGGGAAGTAAAGCCGTTGGTCCCCGGTTCATGAGTTGATGGGTCGATAGGTAGGGTCCAGGTGTGGGAGCTGCCTTCCTGGCACGTCGGTAGCATTGGTGCTCAGCACGGAAAACAAGATCGACGGAAAAAACAAACCAAGGGGAAAAAAAAATTAGGTCTCGGGATTGAACATTGATGCCAACTTGCTCAAGGAGAACAGGGCAATCGGTGCGTCCTTGCAAAATTTCCGAAATTAGCAAAGCCCTTGCTGTATCTCTTCGGATCAACAGGGGCTCCAGATGGATCAGTTGCAAACGATTTTCGTAGCTAGGCAATCGGAAGGGATCCGAACAGACTCAACAACCGAGCAGTATTCTAATATGGAGCAAGACAAGGAGCAGTACAACGATTTAAGACAGTAGATATTCGTGAAGTCTTTGGCAATCCTGAAAATAATCCCCAGAATTCTGGAAGCTTCGTCAACGGCATACGAGATGTGCCGCTTGAAAGAGAGTTGTGTATCCAGAATCACACCTAGGTCCTTAAATTGGCTGACGCGCCTAATTTCAGTGCCTAACAAAACATACATGAACATAATAGTCTCTTTCTTGTGCGAAAAACGAGATAACAGAGCATTTGGACGGGCTGATCAGCTGACGTTGAATGAAGAAACAGTCTTCAATTGAGTGAATTCGAAGGAAGAGTTTAAGGTCATCTGCGTAAGATAATCGTGGTGCCTCAATTACCAGATTCACGTCGTTGAAGTATATCAGGAAAATCAGCGGTCCCAGGTGACTACCCTGGGGTATGCCAGACATACGGTATGTTCAAATGTATTGAAAAACATTTGCTCCATTTAATAGGCGTCATCGGATGTGGGGGGAAAGATTTACTGTATCCCTTCCGCCCTTTCACTTATATCAAGGAAAGTAAAAATAAACACTGAAATAACTTCGGAGTTTCCCATCTCTCAAGTTGTTCGGATGGGTTATTCAAAAACATTTGCTAAATCTCATAAGAGCAGTTTCAAGTGAGTACCCCCACTTCCTTCCCTACTTTTTTGGTTTAATATACAATGTCTGATATTTTAACACAAATGATGATTATATTTCAGTTTAATGTATTCTACGATTTCTCAGGGTACTCTTTTTGATGCTGTTCGATCACCTGAAGTCAATATTGCTGTTGAACTGGGTATCGGGTAGATTTATTGATAAAGTCAGACATTAGCCACATCGTTTAAAAGCATCAAGAAAGCAATTCGTTGTATTGCATTAAAATAATCTGTATCATTACTCCACTCGTTTGCCGGATTACGCATGTACTCCTATTGGTACACCGAGGGTTTTTGGCAGAAAAAGGGAGTTTTGGCATTTAATTCAAACCGTAAATATTTGAACAGTTATTACTTTTTTTAGAGATATTCTAGCACCGTACTATCTTTGGCAAAGTTGTTAGGCACTTCGTGGTCTATTTTTGTAAATGGTTAGTTGCATGGTTCATGCAAAATTTTGGTCTCTAGGGATACAAATGCAAAAAGTAGGTTTTCCCATACAAATTTCAAACGCAATGCGGAAAGCCGGGTTACAACCAATCGTTCACAAATTTTGCACAGTTGTTTGGAACCCCAAATGGAACCAAAAAATGGTTGTTCTCGCTTGGTGAGGCACGTTTGCGTTTTTCCATATAACGGTGACCCACTCAAACGCTCATGCTTGAAAAAGAGCAAAGACGTCAAACGCAACGTGGCCATCAAAGCAACACGGAAAGTTATAGTTCCTAGTGGGACTGAAAGGGTACAATTTCCTATTTCATAGTAAATTTCTCGGCAAAACAGTTCCACCGGATATTTTTCGTATACAAGAAGGCTTAACTGATTCCTTTGAAGGTAATTTCTGTAGTTTTCACTAAAACATATTGATTCAGTTGAAATGTGAACGAAGCACGAACTTATTTTAACGGATAATTCTTCCAATGATTGATATTTGATTTTAATAGTAGTAGTAGTTGTTTAAATAACATGTTTTATGAGTAGTCTATAAAGGTTTGACGCGCAGACAGTTTAAAATTTGATAAAAAAAATTGCAACCTTGAAGCTTATTTGGAAGATACCTTGAGTTAATAGTAAGTTTTCTGACTGAATGTCGGGGTTTTCGCGAGCATTCCTGACATTATTATAGCATCAGATTGCGGGGTTGCTGCATAGTGTGTAGGATTCTTTGATGATTGTTCATTAACTTTTGATCGCTTGTGATACTTATGAATATTTTAGGTGGACAAAAAGGTGAAGAGGTGGACGCCTAAGGTTTTTCACATTTATATTGCTTTGAAGCAACTGTAAACTCTAGAGGGAATTTGTAACCAGTCCGTTTTTGTTTGCTAACCTGGTTAAAATGTCATATTTAGTTATTTTAGAGATAAATCGTCTATAACATAGGACAAATATGCGTAGAAGGGCAGTAAACTAACTAGCTGATTTCGGTGGAAAACCTTCTCATCCATCAGTTGAAACTCAAATTCCACCAGTTCTTCTAACAATTGATAGGGTCAAAGCAATTACGGAATGCAGGATTGTTTGGCATGCATAGAAACGCCTAGTTGGAATTCAATCAATGATTAGCACAAGGAGAGGGATAATTTGAAATCAAGGATGACCAGAAAAACGATGCATATGATCGATCATGACCCGAAAAAAATCTATTTAAGCTGCTTTTTGCATTACATTTTTGATGGATTAATGCCTAATCTAGCTTGGACTATCGACGAGGACGTCCAAGAATTCTTGCCTCTCAATGCTTCATCTGAACGGGAATTTGCTGTAGTCGATTCTTTACTGTATGCAGCACTTACGCAAAACAGCGATCTGGTCAGCACTAATGGAAAAAGTGATTCAGATTCCATTGAGCTGTTTGAGCTGTTATCCTTTCCTCAAAAATGTCAACACTCTAACCTCGAGTAAACCGAGATTGATCGGTCCCATCCATACTAAACCTAGATATATAAGTAAAATGTGTAATGTTGCAAAAATAATTATCGGCTCCGTGAAGCTAACGCTATTAAACGATTCAAATAAACAAGCTAGATAAAAAAAAATACCATGGGATTAACTGGAAGCCCCATCTCGAACAATACAGTTTATAATATGTTTATCTTATTTACGATTTACTTATGGCATTTTTTACCCAGGTAGACAAATGGTTTCTTCAACAAAGGAGTGTCACATAGGTAATAGCAGCAATTGCTTTCACATATATGCTCCTACCGGGATTAGGCCTCTGGTGATGCCTCTGCAATTTTCAAACGCATATGGCAATTCATTTATTTTACTTGACTGCCCTGTGCCCTTGACTATGCCTATGCAGTCAACTAAATTCATAACAAGAACGAACTCTCATCCGGACCTTGAATTAATACCACCACCTCCAGAACAATAAGAATGCGTTTGAATTTTTTGTTCAGATATTTTCAGCTGCTGAGGTTTTTTTTTTCCTCTATTCGGGACATAAAAGCACTGCGACCATTAATATAATTTATTTTAGTATAACCCGTGTCCATGTCGTATTACACCATCACTATTAAGAAATGATGAAGCCAACTGTATCATATGTCATTCTTGCCTTCGTCGCAAGGAATCGATTCTAATTGGAAGGTCCCACTATTTATACCCTTCGAAGAGTGAGAGCACCCTCCTAAGGTGCGCCCTTTATCGGTCAAAATTGAATTTCTAAGCAACAAAATTAAGCAGTGAACCCGATAATGACCATGCATTAGAAGCCTAGTATCAACCACTAGGGAACAACGAATAGAAGATTAGGAATCACATAACGTACCACGTGACATACACAAACTTTACCTCCTCTACTTGCATCTTACATATACAAGTTATTTTTATAATATCTCATAGTTTCATAATTTCGAAAAGTAGTGTTTTAGCTGTAATGAGCATGTTCAGGCCTGGTTAGCACCTTAATAAAACATTTGAGAGGTACGATGTCTACAAGGTTAGTTACTTCACAAAAATTGTAAGAAATACTCTTGCAAACAACTTTGTCCGAGATACTTAGTTCGTATCTTGATTAATTTTAAATATATTTGACGTTTTTTGCGGACAGCAGTTAGCGAAGCATCTCAAGTCCAAGCTCGCTGTGCTCATATGCGCCCGTAGGTATACGCGGGTTGCTTGGTTGCAAGTACATATTACACATTTCCCATTCTAACTTTAAAAGGCTCCCGCAAATTAAAAGAACAAGTAAATCCGTTCAAATTCGGTGCAGTTGTTGGGAATATCAATATGAATCGAAAATCAGTGCAACGCAGGGAGAATGTGTGATCAGAAGAGCTGGGATAGACACGAGTGGCACGATCTTCAGGAAGTTCATCCAGCTTCTTGGCTTCGCCGATGGCATTGACATCATGGCACGGAACTTTGAAACGATGGCGGAAACGTACATCAGCCTGAAGGCTGAAGCTAGGTGGATTAGACTTGCCATCAACGCATCAAAGACAAAATACATGAAAGGAAGAGGTTCTAGGGAAGACAATGTTAGCCTCCCACCCCGACTTCAGATTGACGGTGACGAAATCGAGGTAATCGATGAGTTCGTGTATTTGGACTCACTATACCCAACCGGTGGATGTAAGATTCGCTTACAATTATGTGGGATTCATCATCAGAGGATGTAAGTGGAGACCGCATGTACCGAGGAAGCGATATACCTAGCTGCGGTCCAATGCAAGAAAATTGGAGACCCAAAAATGTAGAGTGTATTAGTGAGGTAAATTAATTATGTCGAAAAAAAATAGGAAAAAGGTGGCCGACTGGACTCGAACAACGAACGCAACGTTCGTTGTTCGAGTCCAGTCGGCCACCTTTTTCCTATTTTTACATTATTTTTTCTAGAACACGATGTAATCGCAACGATTACCAGACCTGTGCTTTCTCCACTACTCTCTCCATGCTTCTGAATAAGGATAGCCTAAAAGCAAACAAGAAGCGCTCATTTCCTCTCACACTCGACTTCGTATGCTTTTTCTGCTGGAGAGATTCGTGGCAAGGGTGTGCATCGTTCTACCATGTTATACATAAAAATCAAGGCAAATGCTTGCTTGTGTAGGTGAAAGCACAGACAGAACACGAAATAAAAAAGGCAAAAACCATTACATCGCCTGCAAGGTCAACTTCTAACATTCGCTGCGATGTTCATGAACAGAGGATGATAGGAAATGGAACTAACATTCATTGTAATAGATTTTTGGTTTGCGTGTAGTCACAGCTGAAAATGATACCAGCAGAGAAATTCAAAGACGCATTATGGCAGGGAATCGTGCCTATTTTGGACTCCGGAGGACGCTCCGGTCGAATAAAATTCTCCGCCGCACGAAGTTGACTGTCTACAAGACGCTGATTAGACCGGTGGTCCTCTACGGCCACGAGACCTGGACTATTCTCGTGGAGGACCAACGCGTCCTTGGTGTTTTCGAACGGAAGGTGTTGCGTACCATATACGGTGGAGTGCATATGGATGACGGAACGTGGAGGAGGCGAATGAACCACGAATTGCACCAGCTGCTGGGAGAACCATCCATCGTCCACATTGCAAAAATTGGGCGACTATGGTGGGCTGAGCACGTCGTAAGAATGCCGCATGACGACCCAGTGAAAATGGTTCTAGAAAGCGACCCAACAGGTACAAGAAGAAGAGGCGCGCAGCGGGCAAGGTGGATCGACCAAGTAGAAGGCGACCTGCGGACTCTTCGCAGACTACGAGGCTGACGAAGTTTGGCCATGGATCCTCCATTGCCACAGAATGGAGACGACTTCTTCGGACAGCAGAGGACAACAAGGCCTTAGCCTGATTGGTAAGGTAAGGTAAGGCAACGCAGGAAGTTTAAAACTTTAATCACCCTAGCGCGTATTTTTCACTAAAAATAAGAAAACGTATTTACGCTGTTGATTTAATACAGTCGCTAACAGTTTAAGTAAAAATATCAAGAATAAAGAAAAACTAACAGTTTAATTGCTTTATATAACTTGTAGTTTTAGCTGTATGGTAGATAATCTGCAGCATTTTTCAGTTATACAAGTACTTAAAATATGACAACCAAAATCCACGAAACACCGTTAACTTTTCAATTTGAATTCATATTATTGGTTATTGTTATCTATAATTTTAGAGGCTTTAAGACATCATACCTCTAAAGTCTTATTAAGGAAACAACGATTATGCACACGAAATTTACATTTTTAACCAAGGTTGCTGCCACTCATTAGCTATAAAACAAAATTTTATTTAAGCTTCTGAAATCATTAGATATTATGATGATATTTTACACACAAGATAATCTACAAGAAGAGGTTGTAAAGTATTTGTTTGGCACATGGAACATTTCAATTTTGCTTTCAGAGAGTCACAATTTCATTATCAGTGGATATTCACTTTTCATGAAGAGTGAATATTCACCGATCATAAAATCGTTGATTGTGACTGCACCACCTCTTTACCATACTGTATTACCTCTTCTTGCAACTTACAAGTTCAAATCACCGTTATATTGTGTCATAATACCCAAAGCACATGAATGGCAGCAACCCTGCTTACAACTATTGTGCGTCAATTAGATCATCACTGCACCAGAACTGGAATTTAAAACCTCACATTATGCCATTAATTTACATTCAGGATAATGGTACGCCATCCTGATTTTTGCAACGACCAAATTTCACAAAACGATGCTCTTTAGTATCTTCAGCGTTTGAGATCCGGCTAAGGCTACCTATTTGAGAACTTGTTTTAACACTTCTTTTTCTTATTTCTATCGAAAAGCACAAGAACATAGTGCTAACCTACCGAACAATTGTAAAAGTATATCCAATAGTGTGAACAAAATCCGCGTTTCACCAACCGATCGCCAATTTTTCCTTAGAATTATTTCAACAATATTCCACAATTTTCAGTTCACTCAACAAAAAATCCGCGCCGTATTCCGGTGTCTCGTAACTACGAAAGCAGAACGCACACCGAAAATCAGAACAGAGCACAACCGACCGAACCCGACGCGATGCTTTCTACCCTAATCACAACCGTTGACTGGACCAACCGAGTTCATCTCATGGAATATCAAAACCATGTGTTTACCTTTATTCGCCCTCCCCCATCATGCCGCTACTTTGGCAGCTGAACTCATAGGGTAAAGGCACCCGGATGACGGCATACGAAATTCCCATTGAACGAATTGCCATAACTGTTACCCATACCCTATACCTGCTACATAGCATTCATTTTTGAGTTCTGTCTATATAGTTTGCCGGCTTGCAAAACTGGTCGTCAGGCGAGCCGGCACAAGCAGATAACGATTAGCCCTGCTCGTCTTCAGTGTGTTGTTCAGTCGGATACCTGCTTCTCCACATTATCACATGTTTGGGTTAGAACATTTCTTATTTTCAGCATCTCTGGTCTCTGAGATGTAGGTATTGTAGGACGGGTAGTAGTGTCAGTGCCAGCACATTATTCTACATCGATGAAATGATCAAATTTTAAATGAATGGAGGAAGGTATTGTTATAGTGTAGAATATTGAAAAAAAAAACATTTCCGACGATCTTTTGATCCCTGTTTCAGGCGTAAAAGGTCAGGCTTACCAAAGTAATATAATGCCTGTTTCTTGTTCGCTCGTCATTATGTTTTTTTGTGCTGTTATCATTCAACATCATTTTATTACATTCATCTTCTCAGAACGGAACAATCATCCAGATATGCGGATGTAGTAGAAGGGAGATGCTGCTAGAACACTCTCCGCCGAGCTCTCCTACAATGTTGCTTTCAACAGGTCTAATCATGTTGTAAATCACCTCCGTTGAACCTCCGTTGCCTCAACGGACATAAAAGATGTTTGAGTGATTTCGCGGGTCCAGGTTAAGGAGATTTGCCGCCATGGCACGTGCTTTTCTCGAGTGTGTAGATTTAACCGATGATGAGATCATATGGAAGTTGCTATACTGCTCAAACGGTTCGACTATTTACTGCAACGTAAGTGTTTATCTGAATCAGCAGTCATAATAGGTTACATGCAATAAATTTCATTGGATAAAACATTTTTTGACATATAATGCAAATGATGAATGAATTTTATAAAATGCTCTAAAAATAAATGAACTTTGAAAAGATGCTAGTAAGATAAATAAAAGACGAACATCGCGCTTTACACTTAAAAAACTCATAATTGCCAATAAACGTGCTTGTTGACCAGCTATAAACTATTGAACAGTAGTAATACACTATTGGAAAGTTGCAAAGAAACGCCAACTTAATTAAATTATTGGGAGGGCAAGATGGTATTGAAAATGATCATTTTGCAAAATGGTAGGAGCTACATTGTATGAAATAAATCATTTAAATTCTGCGGTTGTAAATTTGGCGTAAATTTACACGATATTTCATGTAAATTTAAGCGCAATATAGCATAAATCAGCTATTTTGTTTACAAGCTTGTAAGCAATTTCGTTGTTTATGCGAATTATAGCTAAACGACAGATTTACGCGACTTAAAATTCAGATATTTTGACTGTGTAATTAGCCTGACAGAACTGATGATATTGATGTTGTTTATTATAATGGTTCTGTCTGAAAAAAACAGTTTTTGTAGCGGTTTGAAAAAAGGTTTGTATAGACTATTGTAGAATGACTGTATTAGTATAGTGAAGACATCTCATACTATCGTCTTCGGAAACTTTTATCGAGTTATCTAACTTCAACATATTTTTATGAAGCTGGCTACTTAATATTAGCACATGATATATTTTGTATAGCGGGTACCCTTATGATGTGTTATGAGGGGTAAATCGAAAATATGTCAACAGACGGACTACTTTGGAATAAACAGAAATTTAGACTGAGTTGATAAGTAAATGATGAGAATCAATTGTAATGATAAAGTTGATGATAAAGCTTCAAAAATTCAAATATTTAGGTTGTGATGACAAAGTAATCAAGAAATAAAGTAAATCACTTTCACGAGGTTTCGACATATATATCATCAATGGTATGCAAATAGAACAAGGTGGCTACTGTGTATAAGAATTTAAATTCCCGGTTTTCCATTATCCGGCTTTCCCGGTTTGACAGAAACAGCTATATTTGATAAAACATATGCCTTGTAATTTAATTTAAAATTGAACTGAAATTACAAAATCTTTCCCCTAAAAAATAACCATTAAAATTTCAAAAGATTCTGGAATTTCATGATTGGAAAAAAATATATTACGAGCTATTACAAAACAATCAACATATACAAAATGTAGATACCGCGAAAACAAAAAAAAATTGTTGAGATCTAGAGGATAGACTCTGGACTTTGAATCAATTTTATGATTATAAAACTCGGAAAACGTCATGATTTAATATTTAAAAAATAGGGACTAAGGATTTCCTTTCCATATCTCGAATATCATGGATGTAGACTAGTTTTTAAGGTTCCCCATTTAGAATTGCAGATGCTTTAAATCCAGCAATTGCAAGATCCCAGATGAAAAAAGTATAGATCCCTAACTTTAAAAAAAAACGGAGGATTCGGGAGCACAGTCAAATATTGAACACCACAGCATATGAAAATAAAGAAAAACCTAACTTCCAAAAAGTTGCACATCTCGGACATAGAAATATGGATATTCAAGATTTACATAGAATTTATGTGTATTCAAGCTAACCCCCACTGGCCGGCAGTGGTATTATGGAAGAAATTTGCTTACATCAATCCTTGATGTAATAATTTAAAGCAAGTTTAGTCCGGGAGTTAGAAAGCGATAGCTCTACTGCAGATTCAGCAACCCATTTCAGAATGCCTGGTAATTCACGTCCATTCCGAGGTTACTTTCACATACAATAAGCCCCGCATGTAAACACTACCGTTATCTGAGTTTACAAACTTTACAGCCAAAACAATGCAAAACAAAAAATATATACCCGAGTAGCCAATGCCCACCAAAAGATGATTATTTGATCTATTCCTGGCATGGTTTCAAAATAAGGGGGCAAAACAATTTGAATGTGGAGGATTAGACCAAATGCCATTAGGCCGAAGGGGTCACTAGGTCAAATGAGTTATTTAACCGAAATTGAAAATTCTGTCAAACTGCATAAGTATTTGTCAAATCTGCATACTGACCAGCATATTCCGATTTGCTATATCCCGTTTTACCAATTTTCACTCGGAATTCTAGTAATTTTCTCGGTTTTGATTTGTATTTAAAACTAATTTCTTTTCACAGAGTTATTCTCAGAATTCCTCTAAAATAAATGTGGAATTTGGGATTTCTTAGAAACTTTCTTCATAAGTCCAGAAATTCTATGCAGATCAATCCTAACAAAAATCATGGAATGCATCCTACTATTAACTATTAATTTTTAATGATTCTTCCCAGAATTTACTAAAGCATCCTTTCATAATTCAACTCAGAATTATAGGTATTCTTTTCGAAATGTCATTGGAATCATTATTGGAATTCACTTAAAAATATTCTCAGAATTTCTTTGAAATTATGCTCTCAAAATTCGATTAATTTGGGTTTCTTCTCCGAAATCCCTTGGAATTCTCTTCAGAATTCACTTAAAATAATTTTTAGAATTACCTTGGAATTTGTCCTAGAATAATGTATGAAATACCCTTAGAATTCAATATCCTCGGAATTTTCTTGGAATTATCATCAGAACTTTCTAGAAAAGCTTCTCATAACTTATATAAAATATTCATCAGAAATGAACCAGGAAGCTTTTTTACAATCATCATGGAATTTTCCTTATAACAAAAAAAACTTCAACTTCTTCGAGTATCCCTACCAAAGTGACTACATACAGGTGTAATGTATCAAATTTATGATTCAGCCATGTTGGATTTTTATGTGGACAGCGACCGCGTTTGTTTACAATTTGCTCTAAAACAGCAATTTCCTTGCCCTTATAGTAACAAAGCTGTATCACCATGTATATACCCACCATGATGTATACAAGACACCAAAGAAGTCTGTAAATTGTAGACGAAACACGCGTATCTGACAAGTATAAGCAATTAAGGTTGTGGAATTAAATGGAAATTACTAATTCTTCTCTCTTTCTTTCTAACATCACAGAATTGACAAAATTTCTTACCATGTTTAAAGAAAATCAACCTTTAACACCTTGACATCTAATTAACATATAATAAGCTTTAATTGGAATTTTAATTATTATAAAACTGCAATTGATACCAACACCGGTGGACCTGTTCCACATTAACTGCAGGAAATCATAGCGCATCTTTTCAATTAAATTCGTAGACACTGCATGTGTATATTTCAAGTTCAACATTTCAACGCGAACAAGCTAAATTGATAATGAACTAGCATTTTACCCGGTAGGTACCATGGTACATGTAGATGATGAAAGCTCTTGGTTATAATTGAGCCATTGAGCAATACACGGGCTATATACCTAGTGACTAGTATTTTCACACCGATTCTTATCATAATTTAGCAAAGCCCGTAATGAATCGAGAACCGTTTTCTACCGCTATGGTTGAACGTGCACAACTTGTAACAAATTTGTTGCATGGTCATTTCACCCGCGGTTGAAAGCGTGACTTTGAGCATCCGAAAGGTCAAGTTTAAAAATTTCAAACTCTCCGTATGGTGATTTAGAACAAAACCGTTCCCTTTGTCTCTTGTAATGATCATTCCACCCGATGATACGCGAATAACCGGTTTTGGCCGAAAGAAGGAAAAAGGTTGATCTTCTTCACTTTCATCACATTCCGGTTGGTGGTGATCGAGAACGCGGGAGCAAAATATGGACAGACAAAATTCAAGCCGAACAATGGATTAGGTCCTAAGTAACATTGATAGATTTTCATCGCCGATTTTGTTTTTGCAACCCCACGGCCATGTACAGACATTTCCAGCTATTTTCAAGACACAGTTCGATAAAAAGCATTTTATCTAGCATCAAATACGGCAAACACAGCTAGAAACGCTTTTGCAGCCAAGTTATTAACGAACGAGAAAGTCGATGAAGAGGATCTATCAATGGTACTTAGGACCTAATCCATTGTTTGGCATAAAATGACCAACCACCATAGTCTTCAAAAACGAGAATGGAAACAGTTAGAAGCTGACTGGTTGAACAAATTGGTTCTCGCCAGTTGGACTCAATCCAACCTTGAACAAACAGAGTCAACTTTGGCCACGCTGTTTCGACGTAAAGTTGTTTCGATGAAAGCATCGAATGAGGTTTGATATATTATAGCGTTGTATTGGAGCAGGAAATCGAAACAAAAATGTTCGTAAGCCAGGAATAAATTAAATTATTTGAATTTTATCCAATTATAATACTGCGTAACAGTTTTGCATCGTGGTAATGAAATACTCAAATCAGATGTTTCTAGAAGGTTCTGGAACTTATGACCATTTTCAGGCACACCTTCAAGTACAGCAGGACGAGAGGCAATTTCGCTGCAGCATGAAATAAATTAGGGAATTCTACGTATTTTCGTCAATCTAACCAGCATCAGCGGTGCCGGTGGTGTAGTGGTAAGCATTGTTGCCTCTCACCTCATCTCAATCCCAGTCGGCGCCGCCGGGATTTTCTGAGGCATAAAATCTCGGATCAGGCGAAGTAAAGCCGTTGTTGGTCCCAAGGCCATAAGTTGATGGGTCGATAGGTAGGGTCCAGGTGTGGGAGTTGCCTCCCTGGCGTAAGTAGCACAGGGCTGGTAACGAGTCACTTTTTAGTGACTTGGTCACTTTTTTCAAGTCAGTCACTAAAAAGTTTCTTTTTTTAAGGCCAAGTCACTAAAGTCACTTTTTCCTGTAATAAGTCACTATTTTCAACTTTTTTACGCGTGAATTTATTTCAAGATTGATTATTCTTTTCGTTGTGACGTTTAATCGTTTTTCTCTATATACAGGATGTCTACTCATTTTGCTGGTTAAGATTACCTGAGATTTCCAAGTAAGTAAGTGCAACATCTAAAAATATTCAATGTCTTGAAGTTTCGTATTCCATGTACAAGTTCAAGATATTGAAAACATTCAAAGTACCAGAATTAGATATAAAAATAAATGATTTATTTCAATTTCGTAATTAACTTTATGAAAGAATAGAGATTTTCATTGTAGTCCCATTAACTTTAAAACAATTGTAGGAACTTTGGAGAAGGAATGCTGAGAATTTCAGTGAAGCTCTATAAACAAACTGCAGGAACATAAGGGAAGTTACAGCGCTGAAAATATGGGAAACTTACTGGAAGCTGTAAGAACCTAAAGAAGCGGTTCTTTTAGCATCCGAGAACTTTTATGAAGTTCCTATAATTTCAGAGAACTTAACAGGTGTCAAACGAACTGGAGAAATTGAAGAAAACCTGAGGGGTATTGTGCAAATTTTTAAGAAGTTTTAAGCACCTCAGAAAAGCTGGATTTGGATCTTGGGGGAATTTCAGATCTTAAGAGCAGTTCCCGTAACTATAGTCTAGACTTTTGGAGCAGTTTAAAATCTATAATCGTAAATTTAAATAAATTCAAGATAGTTCAATGATGTACTGAAAAACAAATCGAGAACCCTTAATATGTTTCGCGAATTTCAGAGAAGTACAGAGAGCTTCAGAGAATTTATGAAAACTTCAGAAATATTTCAGAAACTTCACTGAAGTCCAGAGAATTTCAGGGAAATTGAAAGGTGTTTAAGGGAATTCTATTTATTTCCGAGATCTTCAATAGAGTTAACAGCTTTATCGAAGCTTCGAGAACATTAAGACCTGTCTTGAATCAAAGGGCAGTTCAAATAATTTCAAGGAAACCTTAAAGAAGTTTCGAGAAACTTAGTGAATTTTCGAAAACTTCAGCAAAGGTCCGATAGAATTCCTGAAACGTGATACAAATTTTATGAACATCCGGAAAACGTGAGAGTATTTTAAGGTTGTTATATCATGGAGATTTGAAGAACTTAAAAAATACGAAAATTTAGCTAACTTGATTAGATAACATCAACGAAGTTTGATTAATAAAAAAACGAGAACTTTTAGCAAGTAGCGATATCTTCAAGAAATTCCAGAGAACTAAATTAAGATATTTTTAGATAGATTAATGATATTCAGCGAAGTTCCGAGTACTTCGAGGACGATCAGATAGCTTCAGAATAATCCCATTAAATTCCAGAAATTTAGAAAAACTTCGAATACTTCACAGAAGGACAGTGGTCTTCAGAAACATTACTTCATAGAAATATATGGAGCTTAAGATGAGATCCGCGAACTTCAGGAAATTTTATGAACATTAGCAAAATGCGGAAGCATTTGAAAGAAGTTTAGTAAGCTCCGAAAATTTGACGAATTTCAGGGGGAAGTCAGTTCAATTAGTTTAAGAAAATTAGTGGGCGATTTAAAGCAGTTCCCAGATTTTCAGATAACTTCAGAGACGTTAAAAAAATACGTGAGGTCTTTGCATAAGTTCAGAAGTTCACTGAAGCATTTTTAGGACGATTTAATTAAATTCAGCGCAGTACAACAAGCTTCACGAGCACTGCAAAAACTTTAGAGACATTTTGAGAATTTCAGGATAGAACAGAGAACCTCAGAGCAGTTCCGTCAACATTAGAGAAGTCACATAAATTTTTAAAGAAGTTTAGAGAACTTCAGTGAATTTTTAAACCTTTAAAGAAGATCCACGATTGTTAGAAAAATTAAAGAAACTTTAGGAAGTCCTATAAAATTCAGAATTTGAGAAGTTTTGTGAGTATCAGGCTAGTTTATCAAACTACAAAAGAACTTCAAGACAGTTTCATTAACTTCAGGAAAAATTTGAGAATTTTCAAGTGGTTCTGAAGACCAATTCCAAATTCAACGGAGATTCCCCAAAATCTCGATGAAGCCATCTTCAGAATTAAATTTTCGTTTTGTTTTCCTCGGAATTACATTGAAATTCTCCACAATTAGAAATCCTTTGGAAAGATTCTCCGAGTATTCATTGAATTAATTTCAGATTTGCTTTTCAATCACACTCCTTCCCTTGGAATTCTACTCACATTGAAAGTCTCCTAACAATTCATTTGCATTCCCTCATAATTTGTTTGGAAAACTCCCCTGAATTCCTTTGAAGATGTTCTGGAGTTATGCTTACATTTAACTGTAATCCTCCTTTTAGTATTTTCATACAATTTCTTAGGACTTGTGCTCCGTATTCATTTTTCCCACAAACTTTATGAACTTATCCTCAGAATGCGTTTAGAATTTTCTAGTGAAGTTCACATGAGTTGTGCTCCTCAGAAATTCCTAAGATTTTTCATTGAAATTTACTTTTAACTCAATTCAGGGTTTCTTGTAATTCTATTCAAAACTTAGGCTTCACATGAAATCTCAGAAAATTTCTCAGAACTACCTCGAAAGTCGATTGCATTTGATGTTTTTCTGAATGATTTTTTTTCCATAGCTCTCTTGGAATGAGGTCCTTAGAAATTATATTAAAAATCCTCGAGTCTTTAAAACTGCACATGAAATTTTACTCCAGATTCTTGAAAATTTCTTGACGTATTATAGCTGCTAAGTTCAGAGAATCTTTCTCTTTGAAGGTTCATATCGTGAATTAGTGTTTATGAGATAATAATTGAATAAGTCTAAAACATCAAACATTTATTTGATGCGCCTTCTCTTAGGTCACTTTTTAGTCAATATTTTTACAACTATAAGTCACTATTTGGTCACTTATTTATTCAACATGGTCACTAAAATCACTATTTCTGACAGCAGTGATCGCTACCAGCCCTGCAG
Source organism: Ochlerotatus camptorhynchus (assembly GCF_037179485.1). Lineage (NCBI taxonomy): Eukaryota > Metazoa > Arthropoda > Insecta > Diptera > Culicidae > Ochlerotatus > Ochlerotatus camptorhynchus. Next base: position 1,248,387 of record NW_027041039.1, read on the forward strand.
TAGCATTGGTACTCAGTACGGAAAACAAGATCGACGGGAAATAAATCAAGGAAAAACAAATCCTAACCAGCATCCGCACTACTATCGGGATTATACCTTCTAGGCTAGATCATAATTGCTCCACTCATTTTGCATTATCACAGAATTTGAACTCATTTGGATGCGATCTCATTCTGCACTGGCTATTTGATGATTTTAAGTTAATTACTACTTTACTACTACATTTCATATATTCTTAGAATTGTGATTTCTCGCGTGATATCATGTGGTGGATTATTTCATTCTCACAGGGTTGACGTAGGGGGGTTAAAGCAATAGACTGGATTCCCAATTAACAATCCAAGCTGAACAGTAAAAACAGTGGCTGATCACAGGCTGATTTGGTGTGTGGAAAGCTGATTAGCAATAGGCTGAATATAATGTTGATTTGTATGTGTACACAGCCAATCTTCTCACCATTATTCAACCTCAATCAGTGAGCTGAACTATAGACTGAAAAAGACTTGATTAAGTATAAATTGATTGATGAGAGTTTTAATACAATAATTGTATACCTTTTACGTTGTTTTTTCCATTTAATTCTACTATTATTATATCATTTTCACTAATTGACTTTCACTATCACTTTAAACTATAACAGATACGTATTTCGATTACTACGTTTACTGAAGAACTTTGCAAGTAGTAAACGAAAAACGTATCTGTTATAGTTTAAAGTGATAGTGAAACTGAATTAGTGAAAGTGAAAGTGATAAAATAATAGTAGAATTAAAAGGAAAAACAACGTAAAAGGTATACTTCATTAAAGTTAACATGACTCCATAAATCAGCATTGTACTACAAGCTTAACTAAAAGCTGATCAATGGCTTATAATTCTAAGTACTCAGCACTTTAACATTGATTGTTTACCAAAAAAATTATTATTCATTATAAATGAATATCAAAATAATAGGATCTTCAGCTGATTATACACAACAGCTAATTATAATGCACTGAGCAGTGTATTTTACTGTCAGTCGGTTTCAGTATAAATTAGGCTGATAATTACTCTTCCGGTAACTATTATTAGACTAGAGTTTGAAGTCCGCATCGTGCTCTCTTGCCGTGCGGATCTACCGTAATGCACCGAATTATTTTTCATTAATTAGTACGCCTACTTTGCAACATAATGACCATATCTGATTCTGAACAATGACATAAAGTCATAAAAAAAATACTAGCTGTTTTGAGCATGGTACGCTTTGATAATTAACTTTTAAAAGTGTCCGGATTTATGGACTAAGTGTCCGGATTTCAGTGCATTACCGTATTTGGTTTGTGCTGAAAGAAGTGTTACTGCTACCTAAAGCTACAACAAATTTAAACAGCACTTTTCAGTGCAAATTTTCTACCTTGTTCGACTCTTATTCCTAAACAAGGATCGAAGATTGGACCCTACCCGAGGTAATCCTGCTTGGCCATTGACTTGGAAAATTCCTCTTCGATCCTTCGGATTCTTATAGTAATCTGCTTGAAAATCGATTTGGAGAAAAAGTATAAATTTCTATTTTAATATTCCTCTTTAGCGGCGCCGGTGGTGTAGGGGTAAGCGTGATTGCCTCTCATCCCAAAAGGCCTGGGTTCAATCCCAACCGGTGCCGCCGGGATTTTCTGAGGCATAAAATCTCTGATCACGCCTTCCTTCGGAAGGGAAGTAAAGCTGTTGGTCCCCGGTCCATGAGTTTGATGGGTCGATAGGTAGGGTCTATGTGTAGGACCTGCCTTCCTGGCACGTCGCTTCAAATTCTTCATCTATACCTGCTCTCCTCGTTGCTTACAATGTTGAGCGAGTAAATGGAGGAACCTCAGTACCAAAATGCGAGGTTAAATTCGATTCAATTATAATCGACGACGATCTTCAGCTCTTGATCCGTGTGAAAAATGTCCGTAGGAGGCATTATCAAAGAACACGAAAAACTGCCAGGAAAGTTATCTGGCGGGATTTGCAAAAACAAATTAGATAACGATTCTCTTCCCTGAGGAACAAATCTTTTTAATATATATAACTAGTCCTATTGAGAATCAGACTGCTCGAGTTTATCTGTATATTTTCTCTCGGGAAAATATTTTCGATGATTCCTGGGGGACTGATTTGGTCGAATTAAGATCTTTAACTAACAAATTTCATAATATGAAAGCTCCAGGTGGTGATGGAATTTTCTATATCCTCATCAAAAAACTTCCAGAGAGTACCTTGTCTTTGGTAAAGTTATTTAACAGATGTTTCCATTTGGCATACTTTCCTGATAAATGGAAAAATGCAAAAGTTGTTCCAATTTTGAAGCCGGATAAAAATTCAGCTGAAGCATCTAGCTACCGTCCAATAAGTTTGCTTTCTTCAATAAGTAAACTTTTTGAAAAATAATTTTGAATATAATTATGCTTCACATCAATTACAACTCGATTTTTGCATATGAACAGTTTGGATTTCGCCATGGGCATTCAACTACTCATCAACCCTTAAGAGTTACCAATTTAATTCGTTCAAACAAATCTGAAGGATGCTCAACTGGAGTTGCTCTTCCAGACATAGAAAAAGCATTCGACAGTGTTTTGCATGAAGGTTTGATTGCTAAATTGAAAAATTTTAATTTTCCACTCTATATTAAGAAATTAGTTCAAAATTATTTAACTGACAGAGCTCTGCAGGTAAATTATCGAAATTCCAAATCTGATCGACTACCGGTTAGAGCAGGAGTTCCTCAAGGTAGCATTCTTGGGCCTATATTGTATAACATTTGCCCTTCGGACCTCCCTGATTTGCCTCAGGGTTGCCACAAATCTTTGTTCGCTGATGACACAAGCAGTTCCGCTAAAGGAAGAAGTCTTCGTGTTATTTGCAGCAGACTGCAGAAAAGTTTAGATATTTTCTCTTCTTATTTTACAAAAAATGGAAGATTTTTCCACCGCTTCCAAAACTCAACTTCTCAACAAACAATCGTCTATTGAATAAACGACTTCTTGACGATTTTATTCAACTGCATGCCTAATAGTATGTACTTGTATTATTTTTAATAATAACTTCTGTTCAGGCTTTGTTCTCACAAATCTGCAGAATTTATTCAACCACAACAAATTGAACTATTGGTGTTGTATAAGGTATGTCGAGAAGCTGTTATTAGACTTATATGAGTTGTAACAGAGCTTATTCGATAACAGTTTTGGATTATTCAGCGTTTATTAGACATCACTGCTTCCCCCTTTAAACAGTGTTGCTCTGTATACACTTGATTATCATGTGAAGTAACGTTTAATTAGACATTATTATACACTTATTAAGCTATTATTCAACTGCGGGAAAATTAGCCCCAAAATAAGATGGACGGGGGGGGGGGGGGCAGGGAAGGGTGTTTATTTAGTGAACACCACACCACACAGATATTAGAAAATTTATTACCTACATATACTGGTCGTTGCATGGGATTCGAACCATGTACCGTCCGATCACCAGCCGCTTGTTTTGTCATTTGAGCTATCCTAGAATTCATCAGCTCAATAATCAATAAAAGCTTGCTTGAAAGTGAATATCTATCAGCACTCCCGATCGCAAATCTAGCTCCTTCAACCCTGTGGGAATGATTTATTCATTCGTCGTTGTTTTACATGAGACCAATGTTACCTCTTCACCCCTCCAAATCCAAGGAAAGGATGCTCGGTTATTTTTTTTTAAACTAGATCAATGCATTCATTGTCGTGAGTCATGTGATCGATGATTACTATTAATTAGGCATAGAACACGCATAAAAAGGGGCTGAGCTTGGAATTGAACTCACGACCTTCTACTTGGAAAGCGGAAATGGTAACTACTACTCTACTGATTTCGTCTTGTTGTTAGACTGAACCAGTGTTGTGGAATAATGAATATAATATGTCGTTTATATTGCATTTACAAAGCATGCGCTTACAACATGGACGCATAGTGGTATAAGAGCTATATGCTGCCTGTACCCACCTTTATTCAGCAATATTGTAAAGCAATGCAAATACATCTAATAATGGAGCTAGAACACATTTATTAGAAGTCTAAGAAAGTATGTTATTAAATCAATTGAAAACAGTCGAATTAAAGCGTCAATGTATGTGCAAATTACACTGGAGTCCACTTTGAGAAGCGTCCGAGAACGGTTGTGTGTTTTTGCTCCGCTGCGTGCTTTTTTTTTAGAGCTCGGGCTATCTTTGTGCTGCCGTGTAGTTTTTCGGTGCTCGCATTTGAATAGTTTTATGTCCCGGACGCGATAATTCTATTTAGAATGTTTTGTGCTGATGTTTTTCCCCTGTTGCTTTGGTGCCTGGTGTGCTCTCGCTCCCTTTGTTGACAGTGTGACTCGACCGCGCTGATCTATTATTAGGTTTTTGCGGTGTGCATTTCTTTTGTGCACAGAGTGACATGAAGAAGAAAAGTGATATTTAGTTATTGTGTGTTTGGATTCGCTGGAGGAGGAATTGTTTAAAAATGACTAGAGAAAATTAAGCATCGAGAATGCGCTCCCGGATGTATTGATTTGGTGAGTACGTTCCAGTTGAAGATTGTTCTCTCTAAATATCCCTTTTTTGAATACGTTTCATCAATCAAACATTATTATATGTTGGGTTTGGGGGGGGGGGGGTAGCCTAAGGGTTTCAATGGATTTGTAGACTGGACAAGTGTTCGTGGATTTGCCAGTCCCTTGTCACGTGTTGATAGACGTACATCTTGTCGTTTGTCTTCCAAAGGTCTTCAATGAAGTTGATTCACCCAGCTGCAACAAACCATCAGGCAGAACTTTACAACCAGTGAAGTATCTGCAGTCATATGTAATCCTTGCACTGATGGTGGGTTCTATTCACATCACATGTTCCCCTATAAAAAAGTGAATTTGTGTCGCATATATTATAATCTCATCTGATTCTGGATTTTACAGTCAGCTTCACAGGTGTCAACCTCCTGCCCAGGAATAAGGAAAACTTCGTTAAAGTATCTTATTGTGTTTCCCTTCCGACTGGGGGACTTGTAGACTTCGGGGCAAACTTTCTTTGACGGTGGTGGATTATTCCCTTCGTTCGCCTCCGTATCCGAAACTGGCTACATCTGTTCCAATTCTGCTTCAGCCTCCAAGCGAGTCTTGAACTCTCTTTTTTTCACTCAATTGATACGTTCCCACATTGGGTTTGGCATGGAGAACTCGTCTTGAGAGAGTTTCGCTACCGCGTTTTTTTTCCGGCCAGTGTAGGATTCCAGCTTCTTTCCAACCAGAAAGAATTACGGTTAGGCATGTTTCGCATCTTTCAATTGTTTGTACCACTTTAAATGGCATTTTTTCCGCACTTGAACTTGGACGACACTAGCTGACTCCCTTCCGAAACATTTTGAACTGTCACTTTTCTCCAGGCAACTTTGTCATCATAAAACTGAACGGTACCAAGTCAAGTCAAAATGGATAATAAATAAACAATAAGGTATTCAAATTTACTTTATAAATGCTATAATAAACCATTGTGCAGCGATGATCGAGACGTTTCCGTCGGATAAGATTATTTTGCGGCCGAGTGTCTAGGAAGCTATGGAAACCGAAATGGCTCTTGATTTTGTTTTATGCCCTTATAGTATAAACCACCATCGCACTTTGTGAGTTGCCCCAATAGAACCCTTGCTTTTGGTTTGAATCAGTACAAATTCGTTCTATTACATAAAAAAAAAGAAGTATACATATTCATTTTCTTCCGAACTAAATAAACCACCATCACACTTTGTGAGTGGCCCCAACAGTATCCTTGCCGTTGGTCTAAATCGGGTCAAATCGGTTCTAATAATTATTTTATATTCAATCAAGTAAACCACCATCACACTTTGTGAGTGGCCCCAACAGCATCCTTGCTGTTGGTTTAAATCGGTTCAAACCGCTTATAATTAATTATTTTGGTCATTGATAAAATAAAATAAACCATCATCACACTTTGTGAGGGGCCCCAACAGTATCCTTATTGTTGGTTTAAATCGGTATACACACATCTAATAATGATCTACATCTCTAGACAGCCGGCTGTTTAGAGCATAAATCGAAAACACTTATAAATAACTACACAAAACAAAAGATCGCATCACTTATCAAGGTGAATCCTGATCCAACGAACCTAACCCACTAACAAAACCTCCTTCCTGTGACTTTTGTGGGATGCAGAGGTAAACACGGTCCCAAAACAACAAAAGTCACACACTAACATTCCTTCCCTCTCCCACCTGATTGCAAGGACGTGGCCGGTGACGTTATTGATCTTTAAAGGTAGGAGTCACTGGAACATGTACACTGAGAATGGCAGGTTACTACCAAGCCCCATTCAGTTGATTCTTTGTACAATTTCACTGGTTCAGATCAATCACGGAGTGCAACTATCGATACGTGCAGTCAGACTAAGCTAAGCTAAGCTAAGCTAAGCTAAGCAATGTATGTATGTGCAAATTACACTTATTCAGTTTTTTATAAGATCAAACATCTGGCGTTGAAAGGACAAGAAGGAAGACAGCCAACGTTTATACAGCTTTTAATAAGAAAATTAATCTGATCAGAGCAAGCAGTGAAATAATTGTGTATTTATCGATCTCAATGAGCTTTTTCAGCACATAATTCTCGTTTTATTCAGCATTGTACGCTGTAATGCAGCATTTATTCAATATATATATGCTTATTTGTGACTCTGAATTGTTTGTTGGGTTATAATATTTCCACATAATCCTAGAGCTTCCTTTTCCAAACTTAGTAGTAGTCACATAGTCACTATGAACGGAGTTCCAATTTCCTGGTCAAACCAAGTGAAATATCTTGCATTAATATTTGACAAAAAATTTACTTTATAAAGATCACATTGAGGGCATTCAAGCATTCAATTACATAAAATGTTTGTATCCTCTTATAATCATAAAATCCAAACTTTGCCTGAAGAATAAACTTCTAATGTTTAAACAAGTTTTTAGACCGGCCATGCTTTATGGTGCCAGGAAAAAAAACACTTCAAAGGATTCAGAACAAAGTTCTGAAGATGATTTTGAAGTTGCCTCCCTGGCGAGGGGGGCTACTCTATATACGATGCAGGAAAAATTGTGTTTTGCTGTGGCTAGCTGCGCGCACGCTGAGTAGATAGAAAGAAGATTGATGTCGATTATGAAGATTTCCTGCATAATGCGCGATACAAGTAGATGAGAGAAATGAAAGAATATCTTTCGAAGTTTGATTCGCTAGTGTGAGATTTGTTGAGCATCTGGAATTGAGATTTAGATTTGTCGCCCCCCTCGCTCCCTGGTACAGTACTACCGAGGTATATAGAATGTCTAATGAGACCTTAGAACAAATGTCCAACAAAATAATTAATAATTTCAGGCAAAATTGAGGATTGCAACGATTAATTCCCTTTATACTTAGATAATTTAGTTTAAGTTTTTAGTTTTAAGATGTCAATTGTTAAACTGACATGCAGGTTTAGAAAACCTGTTTAAAATACTGAAATGCCAATGCAGGAACAATGTTAGAACACTTAGATATATATCATAACAATTAAGGCTGATAAGTTACTGTTTTAACCTACATGAAATGTAATTTATTTTAAGTTTAGAACAAAAGAGTTTAAAAATATATATAAATGAGTGGCCGGGGAAAGGCGACGTATATGCTTTGTTTTTATTAAAACTCAAGGGCTAGAATAGAGTATTATTTAATGTCTCAATAAACTTAACATTGAAACTATTTTTAAGCTTTAAGCTGGTTAAAATCTCCAAAATTTGATGTTTTAGATCTGGAAACTTAGCCCATTGTTCAAACTGAGGCTGAACTAAAATCTTTGAATGATTGCTTGTTAAGCATTAAATTGTTACCTGGGTTGCACAACATTGGCGCTTCAGTAATAGCGGTTCCAAACGATTTTAGTAAAAGACAGTATAGTTTGTAAAAACATAATGCATCACCTTTCAGCCATGAATTAATGATGAACACAAATTCGAATTCTCCTCTGAAACAGTAAATACAATGTTCTACGGACAGTGCAAATCGATATTGATTTGCACCGCACCGACGGCGTCGGTCTATAAACTGGCCCGTTATTCAGGTGCAGGGCATGAGAATAACAGCAAATTCAAGAAACTTGACGACGCGGAAAATCATAACAATACAAAAAGTCCCTCGACAATCTGACGGAGTGCTTTCACATTGGGTCAAAATGGTTAAAAAAATTAGTTCAAATAATAAGTATTTCCATATCGCGAATATATGCTCACAGATCATAAAAACATAATTCATAGTTGTAGTTAATATTTAAGAACCTACACAAAAGCACCATGAACGTACACGAAACATGAATTGTTATCAAAATCAAATAAAACTCAAGGAACAATGTCAGTATACTCAATTCTGTTTTTACGCTATTTTTTTTTATCTATTTTGTGATCTTAAAGTGTAATCAAATTTATTGAAACTTGTCACACTAAAATATTGCTGTACCCATCATGCATGAGGTCAAAATCGGTACAAAAAAAATCGCCAGAATTGAATGTATTGTGACCAAAATTTTCCGAATTTGTTTCACATTACAGAAACGGAAAATAAACCCCAGAAGAACACTGGACCACCTACCAGCTTTTCCCATTTTCCAGCCCATCTCATTTTACTGGGACGCCACACAAAAGGGAAAACGAAACCGAAAATATATAGGAGCAAGAGAGTTTGCCATACACGCGTTTCCGAAAAACACAGATCGAGAAGGTAAAGGTATAAAAGTACTTACACGACTTTGTTCTCGAGGCTGACTGGTGGTGGCGGCGAGATATCAATCTACCGGAACGATGCTGGTACGATGTCACTTCATTTTCAAGCGGTTTTAACGATTAGGTTTTTTTTTCGGGAAGTTTATTCTACTTTTCAGTTTTGTTTTCGGGGTTAGCAGTTTCACTTACCCCCTTATGGGACGTGGTGATGCGATCTTGATATTTAAAAGATGAATGTTCAAAACGAGGTACAATGCAAATGCAATGGATTTGCTTGGTTGGATTTGTTAAAAAAATATTGCTCGATGCAGAAGGTTAATTGTGAGAAACATGGCGGTAGCACTGTTAAGTATTACAATAGGGTGACGATATATTTATAGCGTCAAATTTGACGACACACACCGCCACCGCAAAAGATTCAAAAGTTTATTGGCATAACATCTCGTACAACTTTTGTCTGCATTTTGATTTCTTATGGAAACCTACATCCTATGTGAATTAATTGATTTAGGTATTTTAAAAAGCGAGCATTATACTTTGTCTGTGATTATACAGTCCCGGTTTTGTCAGCCCGCGCATGGGTTCCGAAGAACATTGGAAAAGATTTTCAAAAAGGGGCTGAGAAGATTAAAAAATCAATCCTAACCAAAAAAATATTATTTATTTCTTATGTCATGAAGTCAAATGACATGATAATGATATTTTATTAAATATATGTCATTATTATTTAAATTAAAATTATCATGAAAAATATTATGTTTGAATATTATTTTTATAAACAAATTATGAACTATGAATGGATAATACCAGCTGCAAACAAACAGTTTCTACAACGAACATCTTTCATTTTATGGAACAAACTTACGTCATTTTTTCCCAAATCTAGCGCGTTCACAATATGTAGGAGAAAGCGTCTAATATTGGTCGATGGATCTAAAGGATTGGGAAGATTTTAAATTGCTTTTTTTAACAAGTTCTGGAATGTTACACAAAATTCCAGGATAAATCTTCATCAGTTGACTTGTTTCTTCGAACATCGCTATAGTCCTCTCCAGGCGGATTCGTATTGGTGCGATTTGCGTGTGTTAGTGAGATGGTATTTTTTGTTAGTTGTTAGAATTTTTTTGTTTGCCGTTATAACTGTCATTTTAAAGTAGAAATAAACAACAAAACAAAAACAAACCCTACGCTTGCACGGTAAGAATCAAATACCCTTTATGAGTAAAAGTTAACCCATTTTTAATAAAAGTGGTTTTACTCATTAATGAGTAAATTATTTTAACGATTATGAGTTGCTGCTAACAGAAGCTAACAGTTACTACTTGTACTCCTTTATTTAACGTCGGTCTCTGTTCCGCAATCTAGTGCCAATCACCGACGGACATCGATTGCCATCTATTGGTGGCAATCGAATGTGCAGGAAGGCAGCTTCCACAACTGCGTACGATATCGCACCCATTCAACACACATGGGCCGGGACCAACGGCTTTACTTCCTTTCCGAAGGAAGACGTGACCAGAGATTTTTATGCCTCAGAAAAATCCTACCGACCTCGGCTGGGATTGAACCCAGACCCATTGGGGTGAGAAAACAGGCACGCTTACCAGTACACCACCGGTGCCTGCAGTTACTACTTAATGGGTACAATACATAAATTATTCATTAATTAGCAGTGACACTTTTCGCGAAAATTTATGCCAAATCTAGCGTTAATTTTAAGTGCGCTATATCTCGCAGAAATTTACATGAATTTTTTAAAACGGTGCAATTCCATCGTGGGAAACATTGTTAATAATAATTGAGTAATTCCAAAGTAATTCCTAAAATTATTCAAGAAATCGTAGTAATTTCGATAATCGACGGTAATAAAAATAATTTCAAAGTAATAAAGTAATTTTAATTAATTGAAAAGTAATCATAGTAATTTTCAGTAATCTGACTGGCACTGAAACCCCTCGAGAAGCACATCCCCTGTTTAAGTTTGTTTACCAGCCAAATTACTTTTTGACGTAAGCACCTTCCCATCAACATGTTTCTCGATGTTAAGTCACCCGATTTCTATAGGTCTTTTGATTCACAATCAACGTACACGGTAAGAAAAAAGTACTCAAAAGTAAGTTCTTTTCCCTCCTCTCGGCACTATAGTGCAGGAACCCAACAGTAGGTAAAGCGGGTCAAAGTACAGTAAGTTAGTACACCCAACAGTAAGTTAGTTGTACCCAAAAGTAGATAAACATGATTATTATATTATTTGTCAGAGTCTGAATTTTGAGTTTCTGGCATACAGAACCGATGTTGACGCAATTGGACATAAGGAATCGATGCCGAATGAAGTCAGGTTTGGCCACAATGGCGGTATGCTGGTCACTTATCAAATATCATAAATATTTTAGGAAATGGAACCTAAGTCTGGTAGACTTAGAATCCGGACACATAAAGCCAGGTGTTACTCGGGATTGATTTGACGTAAGAAAAAATATAATTTAGTCAAACAAAGTTAATTTATGGTAGGGTAGAGCACTATTTCGTCGCAATTGCCCATTTCCGTTCTATCGATCAGAAAAGATCAATAATATCAATGATTTCACCCTGCACAAATCAATAATAGGTTCGTTCCGATGCGTTAGTTCATTAGCTACAACATACATCCTATTAGAGCGCATTGTATAAATATTTACGATCATTGTTCTCAAAACAAAAGAAGCGCTTCTAGCGAATCCCTTTTCTCTACGTTTATCCGTAGGACGAAGAAAATCTGATGCCGTTTCAATGCGTTAGGACGGAATTAAAACTCGTAGAACGAATTTAGAATCAAGAAGCAATATTAGATTTTAAGCCATATCTCGACAATTTGCGTTTTTTGTTCAAACCCGTTCAAAGAAAAAGAGGTAAAGCGCGGGTTGTGCTTAGTAGGACGGAAATTAGATCAAAACCCTTAAAAAAAAAATGCAAAATGACTCCGACGGCGTTCGGATGGAGTCGCGGACTTTCTTTGGAATTCTCGCCATCATGTGCCGCACACTGGACTAGTCAACCTCAGTGGCCATTTTTTAGTTTCTGGGCGAGATTATCGGCGAAAACAAATTTTAATTTGTTGGAGACATCACCCCATGCTGTGGCCAGATAACACTTTTGTCCGGGAACCTGCCTGAAATCCATCTTGACATAGGTTTCGTCATCCATGAGAAGGCATCTTCTGTACTTCGTCAGAACCCGGTAGTAAAGCTTCCAGGCGCTTGTTCTGGTTACTAGATTCTGCCTCATAGTCCGGCTCGGCTGCTTGGAGGCACGGAATGAACGGTAACCTGTTCGCAGACGGATCCTCCGGACGGTACTACCAACCGATGGAAACTAATGATTTTAAATTGGCTCACTAATTGACTAGCCTATTGGTTTCAAGTACATCTATAAGCGTACCCCATTCTAGACGAAATTCTAGTCCGACAATATGCGTCAATAATTTTACGCTATGCCCAGAACTCTCGAATTGGGACGTCGCAAAAAAATTATAATACGGTAACAGCCGTAGTACCAACCGGTGGAAACTAACGATTTTAAGTTGGCTCACTACTTGACTACTGAGCCAAAAAGTTGAGCACATTTCTTCGGGACCTTCTGGTCTTAGAGTTACCTCTATGGTAGTACCATAGAGCTAACTCTAAGACCAGAAGGTCCGGAAGAAACGTGTTCAATTTTTTGGCTCAGTTCTATCTTCGGTCCCAAACTAATCGATGCACCCATCGAAACATAGGAGAATCCACGAACCCCTCATTTTATCTGTCAAACTTTCATAGCGAATCAAAACAAACATAGTGTAGTACTAGAATTTTTACTAGAATGGGGTCCGTTAATCGATTTGCTTGGGACCAATAGGCTAGTCAAGTAGTGAGCCAACTTAAAATCGTTAGTTTCCACCGGTTGGTACTACGGCTGTTACCGTATTATTATTTTTTTTGCGACGTCCCAATTCGAGAGTTCTGGGCATAACGTAAAATTATTGACTACTTAAGCTGAGTGTGAAAGTACTGCACTATTCAATTCATTGCTCTGTCCAGACCGTTTGTACCAAACGGTAAAGAAAGAGGCAATGAAAGAGCCAACACAAACATTCAGTCACTCACGAACAAGACTAACACCGCTTGCCTTCGCTCACACAGCATGTAATAAGGCTATCCACGAGACAGTTGCGATCAGCTGACTTTTTTGTTTACCAAGAACTTTTGACCGATCAACGTCCGGGAACGTAATTTGTGATTAGCCTCGGTCCCTTTTAATTTGTCTCATTATTTATGGATGGCCCTTATATTTGAAATGACATTTCATATTCATCTAGTGATGTGCGATTTTTATTCGAATAATCGATTAATCGATTACCGAACCGAAAAGTAAAATATTTGTTATTGGTGACATCATGCCGATATAAGCATTAACTTCTCCAGAGAATCGTCACCCATTGTTTAAGACATGTTATGCACTCACATTGGTGGAAAACTGACAGCACAGCGAACAAAAAACAAGTGATTAGTTGTTAATCGAGTAATTAAAAAATAGGACATCGTTGATGTGATTGGTGTGATTGTTTTGATTAAAAAAGCGCAAGATTTCAACTCTACCGAAGGGGCAGCATAACCACAAAAACACCTTGCATACGGGGGGTCTTCATTGGATCAAAGGGACCGTGAAAACACTAAAATAGAATGTTTTTTTCTCCTGCCTGTTTCTTCTTAGTAATATTCTTTGATAGAACTGGCAGTTTATTCTCATATTAATTTCTGCTTTGTCTATGTTTACATTCAGCACCATTAACATCAGATCACTCACACACTCTAGATTTCTAGCTGTCAGTTTCACTGATAAACGTCTCTTGGATCACCTTATTGAGGTATTTCCGCTCTGTCATTCAAAACAAGGATTGGGTACCATCACCGAAGAATAAACGTGCTGACTGAGCTACTGACTGAGTGCTCGGCTGTCAGTGACTCGTTTTCATCTCAATCATTCAGACTCTCACGAGGCAGTGAATGATGAGGCAGCTGGCAGTTCATATTCATATGAAAATGACTTATTGAACCTGAATGTTTTGCGCACTGGTTTTGGGTTTCTCTTGATCAACCTCAACACCTTCCAGTTCAGCTGCCGATCCAATGTTCCAGCACGACATTTGCTTTGAACCTTCCGGACCACACTCGAAAACGAAACCGCTTGAGAACATTGTGGGTGTGCAGGATCAATTTTATTTTCTCGTCTTCCATCTAGTAGAACTTTTTTAGTACTGCACGTATTGAGACAAAACTTTCACTACTGAAACACGTGTACTTTCAAAACAAATCACTTTCTAAACATTCTAAATCCGACCACTAGAGGCGCTGCTATAGAATAAAGTGCCCAAATTCTAAGTGGACCAGACTTAAGATGCATAAAAATAGTGCAATCAATACATAACTGTGGACAATTGATGGTTTCTTGCTTCATATGACTTAAACCGGATGTTCCGGATACCGGCTCCGGTGGTCATAATCTACTTACTCTCTATATTACTTGAATTTATGCCAAATTAACCGATTGTTGGTTATTGTCATAGCAAACACATATTATTTTTTCAGCATTAGAACCAAATTTAACGCGATATAAGTGAAATTTTAAATTCTTCGAAAATAATTCCCATACAAAGTTGAAACCTACCTCTAAATCTTCATCAATCTTCACCATTTTTTGCATAAACTCATATTTTGGGGCTATGAATCAAACTCGAGTTTGGCCTATGATAAATTTAACACTTTTTTTTCAAAATGAAGCACCGTAATGTAGAACAGGAAGTGTCTATTTAGTGTGGATCTTAATTAATCATATTGTCGAGCAGATTTGGAACATCCTTCTACCAGGTATTCTAAAAAAAAATTCCCAATACTCCTAGGTGATAAAATTCGAATGATGAGAAATATTAATTTAAACTGCTGGAATTATATGATCCATTATTAAATACAAGTAACGTATCTGGAAGGATTCCGATCCTTTTCTGTATTTTAAAAATCACACCCTGGTGATATTTCACGAAACACCGTTGTGCAAGGTTGCAAATACTCATTTCAGCTAAAATAATGTTTTTTTCGAAACAATAAAACCAGAAGATGGTATGATGACATGTTTTGCTTGTAACTTACAAGAAGGGGTTAAAACATAAAACCTGTCAATTTTTCTTTCTATGAGTCACAATCTGCTGATCGCTGAGTGACTGAGTGAGTGAGTGAGTGAGTGTGTGAAAAATCGCTGATTGTGACTCTCATGAAGTGAAATAAACAGGTTTAATATGTCAAACACATTCTTTGCAACCTTTCTTGTATCTTACCAATTCAAAATATGATCATAGCATCTAATTAGTTCATAATTAAAAACAACATTGTTTTAACTGAAATGAGTATTTGCAACCTTGCCGTTGTGTATGCTTCGGTCTTGGTGGGTTTTAACTATAAACTCGGATATTTGTCTCATGATTTAAATCCTGATCGTAAATAACGGAATTTGCTCCCTATTTATAACGACATGATGGACAAAAAATCGAAGAAATATTTGAAACTATGGTATACGCTGTATTTATTCGCCGCCGGGATGTTCGGGATGTTCTGAGGCATAGCATCTCTGATCATGCCTTCCTTTGGAAGGGAAGTAAAGCCGTTGGTCCCCGATTCATGAGTTGATGGATCGATAGGTAAGGTCCTGGTGTGGGAGCTGCCTAACTAACATTTTCAGCTTTATAAGCCAACTTTTCCAGTATTGTGCTGTAAAGTAGCTGAATAAAAGCTGCAGATACAGCTACAAGCAGAAGCTAGCAAAATAGTTTTGGAGAAAGTTTACTCAACTTTTTCACAACCATTATTCAATTTATCAGTCGCACTGAAAAACAGCAGCCAATAAACGCTAATACCACTTCTGTGCAAATATGAATCAATTTTCAACTTGTAGCTGCATATATAATGCATAACATAAACATCAAAAGTGCTTTTTCAACAACTAAACAAGCTGTACTCAGCTTATAACTTAGCGCTACTTTGGAAGCATTTTTACAGCCAACTAGGTTTATTTTTAGACGTGTGCAGTTTTACAACCTTTACTCTGCTCCTTTACAAAGCTGAAGTAACTAGTCGAGAAAAGTGATTCATGTGCACTATTATAAAGCCGCTACTCAACGGTATTATTTTAGAATGTCATCTATATTTGTTTACGTTAGTTAAAAGTGTTGGCGAAGCGAAGTTGGTAGTGTCAAGGTTTGCCAATACGGTCGTCTCGAGTTCGATTCCAAATTCCGGTGCAGGGTAAATAATTTGGTGGTGTGCTTATAACTAATTTCGATTAATTTGATTCTCACAGCAAAATAAACTCAATCAATTCCTCCAACAAAAAAAGCGTTAATAATATTTAACCCGGCTTCAAGAGAAAGCTGTGTAGTTATTATTGGATGACCGGGAAAAGGTTGAATAAGCGCCTTTCAAGTTTGCACACAACTAAACAGCAGTATAACAGCTGTATAGAAGCGTAAATGGAAATGCAATAAGAGCTTGTTCCAACCGTCCCAACAGCCATAAGTAGCTGACTAAGTTTGCCAGATTTGCTTTTATAGAGGTTGAGTAAAGGTAGCCTCATATCGTATAACGTTTGAATACAGCTTAAGGCTGTATAAATGAAATGAGTAAAGCCTTTACATTGCGAAAATTGTTAGTTGGGTGCCTCCCTGGCGTCGGTAGCATTGGTGCTCAGAACGGAAGGTCGACGGAAAACAAATCAAGGAAAACATATTTGAAGAAATAATAATAAGAGAAGATCAAATATAAATCACATAAAATCAGATTTGATAGTAAACCTAATCGGCGATCCAAAAATAAACCACCACTTCTTCCTTATAACTTCCAAGGTGTTTCTTACACCTTGTGACAGCTTGTCAAAGCTTAAAGTTCAATTTTTACATCTTTTCTTAATCTAACAAATTTTATTAAAATTTCGTTAGAGTAAGGTAGGACAAAAGTTCAACCTTAGCTGAAAAATTAACATGTCTCAAAACTCCAAACATTTGAAATCAAACTAATTCCATACACATGATCCCTGATTCAAGGTTTACAACTTCATATTTGATCAAAAATTCGCAAACATAATGGCAGTTTTTGAGAAGTTTTGCCACTAGATATTTTTAAATGCTCCGTGATGGTGTGAAGGAGATAATGCAATCACATATTTGTGCCCAGATATTGTCAAAACATGGCGAACAACAAAATTAACTCGAATATAGTGGTTTTCACAATAAATAACATAGGGTCACCATTTTTTCGAGGCTTTTGTCACATTCTGCTCCATTTTTAGAGTAAATGCGTTTTAGACATTTATGAATGATTACATGGGTTTGAGACATGACTCGAAGCGTTTCCCCGCTGCTCGAACTTTTGCCCCACTAGCCAATTCCAGCTTCCTGATGACATATCTAAAGCGCCTGATACTCCTAAAATCATCTTGAAGAAAAACGCAATCATGCCCTGAAATAAAATTACCCCCTCACTATTGAATGTTTCTTGTTGTACGCACCCAAATTTGATACAAATGTTATTATTTATCATCCCGAAACATAATTTTGCCTATAAAATTCTTCGAAAACATTACCAAATTTTTGTGATTTTTTTTGGAGAAAGTTGTACCAAAATATTGAGTTTTATTTTGCACGGGATTGGATAACCTCAAAACAAACTTTTGTCCCGCCCCTCGATTTTAATTTTAACAAAATGTTGTATATTTTTTTTCAACTGCTTTGATGATTTTTTCACATAGTACCCTGAAACCTCGCCTGAAACATGATTATAGCAACATGTGTCATTAATGGCGGAAGTTGATACAATTATATTATAATTTAGTTATTTCTTTCTGGTCAGGTTGCTTGCTTCAGCCAAATTAGGCGCCATCAAAAGTTCTAAAAGTGTCTAACACATCATTTGCGAGAATACAATGAATAAAAAGTTAATTAAAAAATCCGATTTTCAGATTGTACCCTAAGTGACCTTTTTAAAACCAGTACAAAATAAGAACCATTAAAGATAGGCAATTTGAATCTTCAGCAAAATTGCTTCAAATAAATTGTTCTGCGACAAAGTACACTGGTCCATTTAAAAAACTAAAAGGTTTTCATTTTGAAAATATCGCCCCAAAAATATATAAAAACTTTCCCGAAGGCACCATTTTCCTAAAATTAATGGTTTAGCGCAAACATGCTTGTCTTCCTGAATACGGCGTTGAGACCATTGTGTATTGGTTTCAGTGGCATTTGTGTCGCATAGAACATATTCGTGGGACAGTATTCAGGTATGTAGGAAAAATCATCAGCTCAAACCCCGTTTACGGTACTACCTCGTGAGAAACATGGACAGAGGACTTTTAATGGATTTGTCGTTTAGTAAGCGTAAAATTTCTCAAACAAGTGGCGGATTTCCACTGAAATAAGTACTAGAACCATAATTTTTTTTAAATTTTCTCTTGGTTGTGAAACATACAACTTTTTTTTCGAAAAGTTCATACATTCTATTTCTGAGGATTAGACAATCTTCTAATACAAATTGAAATAATGTTCATATGGGTTTTAGGAATGAATAAAGTTCGTCAAGATTTTGTGTGCTCATCATATTTTTAACGTCAAACTAATCATATCTTATTCCCGGTGAACTATTTAATTAAACTCATCTTCAAATAGAACTATTATATTACGTGCTTACAACCTACACCTGCTCGGCGGTTGCTCATCATCCTGTAGCCCAGGCATTTATTTCCGTCTGAAAGTTCGAACGGCTTTCCGTGAAATTGTAAACAGTGCTTTATTTCCACGCTATTACGATCTATACGTTAATTTTCTGCACGCGGTCAAATAGCTACTAGTCAAAGGGAGGAACAAAAGAAGAGAAGATCTATTTCATCCGAGTTCAACAGCATATTTGCCCAACACGCACCGATATGA
This sequence comes from Ochlerotatus camptorhynchus, assembly GCF_037179485.1. Classification (NCBI taxonomy): domain Eukaryota; kingdom Metazoa; phylum Arthropoda; class Insecta; order Diptera; family Culicidae; genus Ochlerotatus; species Ochlerotatus camptorhynchus. The sequence goes on from NW_027041039.1 coordinate 1,267,137, forward strand.
GAACCCAGAGAGTCGTATTAATCATTCGCTGCCACTGTTTGTAACCATACACGCTTCATAAAGTGCTCTTTTGGACCGACGGGACTCTCGAAATCGTTTATCAATTTTATTGTGCATCCGTTCGGTTCAATCGGCTTATTGAATTTCACAGGCCAGTGCACACACATGTTCCCACGCATCGTTCGCATCGGTGTAATGTAACACTTTTCCAACGATTCGAGCAATTTTTCACATCAAACGATCCATCACTGTTCGTCAGCTCACTATACCTTTTCAGCCGTACTGCAACCTGCTCCGAAGAATCAAGACACAACCATTTACTTCCACCTCTTTGCCAACACTAATTTCAGCAACGGCTACGGCTACCGAGAAGGAAAATCGCTTGGCCACTCCAGAATCTTGTACCACACCGTTTCGCTCTTGGAACCGCACACTACACTATCACTAGCACCACAATCACCACGCACACACTTTCACTCACTCCTGAAGTCTGTACACAGCACAGAGTCCCAAGTGTCTTCTTCCAGATCTCAACTTGGTCCTCGAGAGCCTGCTGCCAAATACAGCCTGCGAAGACGAGATCTGGTCTCGTACTGAAACAGCCTCCAAGTGCGGTGGAAAACTCTTACCTCCGTCAGGAAAGCCGTGAAAATTCATCCCACTCGTGAGCATATAACCATCTCGCTCACATTCGCTTTTCCGTCTCCCGATTCACAGCCGAAGAATTCCGACAGGGAAAATCCAGAATTGCTTTCACACCACATAAAGCGCTCGTGAAAATTCATGAACCACAGTTCGTTTAACTGGAAGGTCTACCATCAACTTCCTTTCTTGCATTTGGTTCGTTCAATCTAAGGCTCAGCACAATTACGCATCACCACCAGCCGGATCCATTTATTTCATCCCGGTTCATGCGGGCCATCCTGGGCGGTATGGGGCAGCCACCGCGTTAAATACACGAATATACGAACGGAATGGATCCAACAAGTGGTGGCGCAGCGACTTCGGAATACAGAACTTCTAGAATGCTATTGTCACATCTCATCCCAACCTTTCAAAGCTCAGTCAGTCCGGTACCTACACACCATCATCTCAGCACAGCAGCAGCAGCATCGTCGTCAGTCGTGCCAGTAATATCGTCATCATCACATCATCGCTTGGCATTATCCGCCGGATTTCATCCGTTACCGAAAAAAAAAGTCGAGCTTAAACATTTGATCCATGGTTTATACTTCTGCTCAAAACTCGAGCAAGTTCAGCTATTTAGAAGTTTTTTATTTCTAACTGGATTTATGCGTTCAATTTTCTTCATATCTTTCGTCTTCACTGATTGCCTCAATTGCTTGTATGTTATGAATATTTCCTAGCATTTTTTTTTATTTTGCTATTCATTTAAGCCGGCATCTACCCTGTTAATTGTACAATTTACTAAAATATAAAAATTATCGGAAAGAAGGACGTCAAAATTATTCAGGAGTTATGATCTCCATATTTTCAGGTTCAACTGATGTTTAATCCATAGATGTATATTCAAAAATGCTCGTAGACCTTGATGTGAGCATAAAATTCAAAACTGCATGTGCAAAATAATAAGATCTCCAAATCGCCTTAGATTATAGATCTTAAAGTTATACCTGATCAACGAAATTTTGCTCTATGTCTCGACTAAATCAATGAAAATCATTTAAAGGTGTGTTAACAAAATATCTTCGATTCTACAAATCATCCACCAGCTCTGATCTTGATGTTCTATAGATTCAACAAGGTATTTTATGATGTCCCAACTAAAGTTTTGAACCCTTACATCTTCGTGCATCCTCATAATATAATGAGAGATATTTATTTGTTATTACAACCTATTTTGGAATCTCCAAATAATCGCAGATTTTTTATCATGATGATCTACGTTCTCTATAAAGTCCTGAATTATTAAATGAATCCGTAGAGCTTCATGTGACCTCACCACATTATGTGGGACATTATCGTCACTAAGACACTACCACCATTTATTGCGCCCACTGTCATCAGTAGTATGCTCAACAGGGAATCGACTTTGCACGCCACAGATGGCGGTACTACCACCTAATTTAAAGTGACCGTGAAATACATGTTCGATGAAAAGCATGCAAGAGTTATGCCTGTTTGTCCGTTGTACTAATCTGTAGAACTATAGCCATATGGGAACATATCTGGGATTATTCTGAAGACCTTCAGTCCTGCAGATATTTTATAATTTCATCAGGATGATCAAGAATCATTCTGCAGACCCTAACAATGATTTAAAATATTAACTGTGGTTCTTCCTCTTGATCATACTAATCAATATAATGACCTTCAGACCATGAGATACATTTTCATCATATTAAGTAGGTACGGAATTATTCCGAAAAACTTCAGAACTTCAGACGATCTCTCATTATGTTAGAAATGGAAAATTCCTGAGCTCCTCAAAAATTCAAAACTATCACAATTTTTACTAAAACTGAGACTTAGATTGTGAAAACTATGCAGAACAACTTTGTGCAAGACCGCAAGTCGATTCAACCTCTGGGCAAAAAGTTATTATTATTTTACTTTAGCCCTAGTACTCCGCGCATACCCGCAGGCGTACAAATGAGCTTGTCGGTATGTGCGGAGCCCTTGGTCTTAAGTAAAGGCTAAAGTATAAAGGTTTAAAATAAAACGTAAAGGTAAGTAAACTGTTCCCAATCTAAGTCCAACGTTAGCTTAGCTTAGCTTATCTTAAGTTAGACAAACTGCACATATCAATGGTTGCAACTACGTGATTGATCTGAACCAGTCAAATTGTACAATGAATCCACTGATTGACTGATTGGGAGTGGTCTTTCATTCTCATAGTACAATTTTTTCAGTGACTCCAAATATTTAAGGATCAATAAAGGTGCCGTCCCCGTGGAATGGAAAGGAATGTTAGGGCGAGATCTTAGATGTATTAGAAACCAAGTATACCTCTGCATCTCCACAAAGATCACAAGGGAGATTTTGTTAGAAGGTTAGGTTTGTATGATCAGGATTCACTTTGATATGTCATGGTTTTGATACAATATGTTGTTATGATGATTTTGAAAAATAAAATAAATTTTAAATGAATCAGTGTAATCATGCATTTACATATACTTAGATTTGCCTGAACGAAAACTTAAAAATCGTAACATAAATCTAAAAATGTTCCAGGATCGAAGAGCTGTAAATAAACTTAAATAATTTAAATCAGGGGCTTTTTTATCATTTCAGGCTTGCTGAAACTCCTCAAACTCACTGGAGGTTTTAAAATACTCTTGGCCTGCGACATTAGCCAGCCCTAACCTCGAGTAAGTGGGACCTCCCTTAGCTCAGTCGGCAAAGGCACAGCTACAAAGCAAGACCATGCTGGAGGAGGCTGGGTTCGGTTCCCGGTCCGGTCTAGGAATTTTTCGGGTTGGAAAATTTCTCGACTTCCCTGGGCATAGAGTATGATTGTACTTGCCACACAATTATACTAATGCAAAAATGGTACAGGCATCGAAAGCTCTCAATTAATAACTGTGGAAGTGCATCTAGAACACTATGTTGAGAGCACGCAGAAAGCTAATATGCCATACGCAATAAGCTTGAAATGCGAGGAAGAAGAAGAACCTCGAGTAAGGGGCTGCAGGAATATGGAAGAAGTAAACAAAAACTCCTCTAGAGAGAGGGAGAGTGAACTTCAGCGAGAGGATGATTTGACGTGTGGTGCGCTTTTCGAGACTACGGATGACTTTTTTGATCGACGCAAGAAGCTCAGAGTTCACCCAGAGTGAAAGTAAGAGCAACAATCAATTCGAAACTAACGATTTTAAATTGACTCACTACTTGACTAGCCTATTGGTCCCAAGCAAATCGATTAACGTACCCCATTCTAGTCAACATTCTAGTACTACGCAACGTTTGTTTTGATTAGCTATGAAAGTTTGACAGATAAAATGAGGGGTTTTTCTATGTTTCGAGGGGTGAATCGATTAGCTTGGGACCGAAGAGAGTACCAGAGCTGAGCCAAAAAGTTGAGCACGTTATTTCGGGATCTTCTAGTCTTAGAGCTACCTCTATGGTAAGAGCGTGTGATAGAAAACATGAACATGAATGGCAGCAAACCTCACTCTCATTTTATCCCTCTTCGCTCACAAACTCTGAAGCTCAGTGGAATGATTTGGCAGTAGGCATTCTACTCCTACGCTCGGCTCATTTCAAGCCATCAAGCCTGCTGCCGAAGGACGTTTCGCCGAAGATCATTTCATCGGAGTGCATTTCGTCGAAGGACATTTCGCCGAATGGGTCATTTCGCCGAATTTTAATCATGAATCAAACTGAAAGAACTGATCATGTTAAAAGAAGGAATTATCAAAAATATGGTGAAGTAATGACATTGGATTGTTAGCGGAATGCTTAAATAAAACAGCAAAAAAGGTTATCTTCCATTTAATTCCACTTAATTAATTTTGGTATCCACGACAGATACGTATTTCGACTACAATATGCAGTCTTCATCAGTGTCATTCCCACTAAATAACTAATCAAAATCTAACCCCCTTAAATACTCATCCCCTAGGTAAAGAGGCTTTGAGAAAAATACAAACCGTATAAAATGGCTTCCTCTTCGGCGAGATGACCCATTCGGCGAAACGACCTTCGGTGAAACGTCCCGCTTTTTTTAAATCAATAGATTCAATGATAGTTTTGTAACATTCGTGCTACAAATGTTGTGCTGTTAATTCTAAAGCTGCACGATAATTAGATATGTAGGCAGAACATTAAGATCTAAACTCCAAGCACTTAGGAGAACATTAGAAATTTTACCAATGCAACTCATGTGTGGTGTGATGAGGTCTCACTTAGTTCTACAGATTCATATAATAAGTCTAGTCATCGTATAAGAATTTGTTGTGCTTGTGGAACATCAATATCTAAACTCCAGGATACTTTGGAGATCTACGGGTTCAAAAATGATGTCAGGACATCTTAGAATACCTAGTAGCGTCTGTAGAACATTAAGAATTTAACTCTAAAAGATAATTTGAAGAGCTCGAAATGATTTCCTACTGCAACCATATATCCTATCGTATGCGTGATAATGTTTGCACCATCGTACAAATAAGGTTCCCGTTTCACCTGTGTATACAATGCCTTGGTTTTCTTTGCATGCACGTAACCTATAGCTCATACCGTAGTAGGCTGTGTATAAAAGAAAATGATTTACTTAGTTTGACAGTTTCACCATGGCCAAGTGGCAGCGTATTCGTGATTTGTCCCACGCGCAAATATCGCAAAAAGACATTTCAATCGCCGTGGGAGTGTCCCGGTGGACCGTCGAAAGGGTTTTAGACCGAGAAAAGAAAGGACAACTATCCGCGAAGGTGGCCACAGGTCGTCCGAGGTCAGCTCGGGTTCCGAGGGTTATCGCTGCTATCAAAAGGAAGATTCGGGTGAATCCAGTGCGTTCAATAAGGAAAATGGCAAAAGAACACGGGATCAGTGACTTTACGGCACGGAAGATCGTAAAGGAAGATTGCGGGGCGAAGTCGAGGGCACTGAAAAAAACTCACGTGATTACTAACCGCATCCGGGAGCTACGAGTCGAACGATGCAAGAAAATCTTGAACTTCCTTAAGCGAAAAAATCCGATAATCCTGTTCACCGACGAGAGCATGTTTACCGTCGATCTCGTATCAAATTCCAGAACCGGCCGGTATATTAGTTCTCTTCCGGTAAAAGACGTGGCTGACGAGCAGAAGAACGTGTATCTGACCAAGCATCCTGCTAGCGTTATGGTGTTTGGATTGGTGGCTTCCGATGGCAAAAAAGGACCCGGTGTTCATTCCAGAAGGCGACAAGGTCAACACGGAGGTCTACATCGGGATTTTAAGTAAGTATGTTCTTCCGTGGATCAAAGAACAGTACGGTCCGAAGCCAAATGTTGTATTTCAACAAGATGGGGCTCCGTGCAACACCTCGAACCGCACTCAGAAGTGGTTGCAGGAACATCTTCCGTTCTGGGCAAAGGATATGTGGCCGCCATCAAGCCCCGATCTTAATCCGCTGGATTACTCAATATGGCGCGTCATGAAGGCTAAGGCTTGTTCTAAACGCCACCCAAGTACAGCAAGCCTCAGACAAACATTGACCCGCACCTGGAGAGAAATGACTACATTATTAGAACCTGCCGTGCATTCCGGAAGCGTGTGGAGGCCGTAATTGCAGCAAGTGGAAACTCGATCGATGATTAACATAGTTTAAGACTCTGGGAAACATCCCCCTTTGAAAAAATAAAAAAGCTCGAAAATGAAACTTTTGAGAATTTTTTTAATTTTGACATTTCTCAATGGTGCAAACATTATCACGCATACGGTACATGATATTAAAGGGCTTCATGAACGTTTACTGCATCTTATATTAATTTTAATTGCAGCAAAATTGTTTTTTTGCGAGCGCCAACCTGAATTTGTACATTGTGTGGCATGCACAATGATACTCCATGCCCAAGCGAGTCAAGAATGTTTCCAAGCCAAAATATGTAATTTATTGGGCCAGGAATCGAACCCACTGCCTCCGGCTTGGTGATATCGTACCTTTACTGACTAGACTATCATAGCGGAATACCTTGTTGATTTTGTAAAACTTGGGATGATATAAAGAATTAAATATATTCTTTTAACATGTATATCTCACATGATGCTATCAACGAAGTGCTAAGGGTTCAAAAAGTTGGTCTAGACATTGAACTTATGTTGATAAACCTGAAAAATATCAAGATCTCAACTCCAGGATAGTTTGGAGAATCGGCCAAATTGTCCATTTAAAAAAAATCGCTCCTTCCTAGCTCGAAACCTGGCTACACCCTTGTATGTGTTTCATTAAGCTCACTACCTTGTTATGTATGTGAAACTTCGAGATCTATACTCTAGAACAGACTTATCATTTCCGCAAAAATTGAGCGCAAAGAGCAAACTTTACAGCTTATCAAATTGAGGAGAACGATTGAACAGCTTTATTAAAGCACATTCACATGGAGGCAAGCACAAAACGAAACGAAGAAACAGTGGTGTGCTTAGATAAAGTTACTTTTCTCAATGTGCTCTTTAAATGAATTTGCTCCCGCTGGCAAATGACTTAGAAAAGTAGCAAAGGACAAATAAAAAAAAGTTACTACTGGGATACGAAACAAGGACTCTGAGATTCAAAGGCACGTACCCAACCAGTTAGTCCAGCGACGCTTGCTGGAACACTGTGATAAAAACCAAACAAAAAGCATGCATTCCTTGACTCATTGCATCAACGGATTCAATCAAGCCCGAACAACCGTCCTCAGTTTTAAAAAGGAAAGTCTAAGCAAAGCCGAAAAGAGGGTCTTATGACGAATGGCCGAATGGACAAATGGCCGAATGGACAAATGGTCGAATGAACGAGACTGGACGAATGAACGAATTTCAATTTATCGCAACGTTGGATTAATGAAATAAATACCCTTAATCATCTTGACAATTGCTGAAGATATATTTGCTTATAATGTTGCACAAATCAGCCATAAGATCATTAAATTAGAAAACAGTCTTAACAACAACTGGAACATTTGTCATTCGGCCATTCGTCCTGAGACCGAAAAGAGCGCATGGTATTTAAAACTGAGTGAAGTTGGAATTTAACTTTTCCCTTTTTCGGCTCTGAGGTGGATCCATCCCTGCTCTAGGATGCTTTTGGAGACCTTGTTTTTCGTGCACAGTTCTTTTGTGTTGGCAAATCAAAGTTGGCACTCGTGGAGAATAGAAGAACTATGAAAGTGATGATGGTTTCAAAATTTTCCAAGGGGAGGTATACGAATGCAATCTTAAAATGCTTTTATTTACCAAATGGAGCATTTTATTTAATTCGTGTTACATAGGTACTTATGCTATAATCAGCTTGAATTGTTTCGCTTAGCTGTAGCAATATAAAGAGAAAATCGATCAAGAGAATCGACCATTACAAGTAGGCCTTTTTGAACGCTCACTGCCGAATTTCAGTGACTAGCACTGAAAAAACTCGACGGTTCTGCTAAAAGATAAGCATTGTAAGTCCCTCCTACTTGGAAAATTATGCAATCGAACGGTTTGCTATGTCTCGCTCCATCAGCGAAAAATCTGGGATTTTATAAACCGTTCTATGGCATAATTTTACACGTAGGATGGACTTTCATAGCTAATCCAAAACCATAAATAGAGGTTCCGTCTGATAATTTCAGTGCTTGGTACAGGAGTCTGTAATCTGTGTTGGGAAATCATTTTTTTTTTTCCACAGAAACCCCGTTTTCTTATGCAAAACAATGGATGTGCGTTCACAAAACGCACGAAATCTTAAAAAAAAACATATTTAGTATTTTTTTTTATTCAATCAATAGATTAAAGATGTACCGAGAATTAAATGGAGGGACCCTGCTAAACGAACATAGTTATTTCGGACCGACTAGAAGTTAAATGTTGGTAACCGTGGCTGAGTTCTGTTTGAAAATTGATCAATTTCCGGCATTTTCGAACATTGAAAATAACTTTCGAAATGTCACGTTTAACCACGAGTTAAATTTAACTCGGCAATTGGTACACAGCCCAAGAAGTATTTCTTGATTACTTTTTCGAAGGGACGTATCAGCTTTTGTAAGCAACGCATTTGATCGTCGATTTGGCGTAACTGGTAGCTCACTTACGCATGCTAACACTACCATCAGATAGTGGAAAATTTCCCCTACCTGATATAGTGGTGTTAGTATGTGGGGCGAGCTATCAGTTATGCCAAACCGACGATAAAATGCGTTGTTTACAAAAGCTGATATGTCCTTTCGAAAAAGTAATCGAGATTTGTAGTTATCATTCAGGCAAGGAGCACTTGCGCCATCGAGGCGACGCCGCTACCAGCAGCCAGTGATCTCGACGGGAACGACGCGCAAAGTTCGAGGTTCAAAACTCGAACGCTGCGCGCTTGACAGGAACCGCCTTTTCAGATTCAAGCAGCACGATGTGCAACCAAATGGTACTCGATTATGACGACTGGGTTTGAGGAGAACATTTATTTCATGAAAACAGTGATAAAATTATCACTTTTTATTTGTACATTTTTTACAACAGTTTTTTTTTATGAAAAATTGAAAAAAGCGTTTTTTATACCTGCTTACGAGAGTTATTTCATATCGATTAGTGTATTTGGATTTTAATTTCATCTATAAATGACAAAGTTATAAGCGTTCAAAGCCTTACACCTTTTCGTGACGGTCGCAATTTTAGATTTTCGATTTACCCCCAGTACCTTCCCGTAAGACGTAGTCTACGTCAAAAATGTTTGGTTAACGATATGGACCAACAACTTAGATCCACTGGGGATGAGCATTTAGGTTTACAAATTTATACTACAGTTGGATTCCAATTTCCCTCATGTTTCGATTTTGGCATGCCTCGATTTCTTGGCAACACAAAAATTAAATTTTTCTAAATCTATTCTAAAATTAAATTCTATATCTACAAACTAAATGCTATTTAGCAACATGGTATTCGATTTTGGCAACACGAAAATTTGAAGTTTCTGTTAATATTCTGAAATAGCATTTTTTCAATAGCTGTTCAACAGGATACACTTTGATAGTATTTAATCTTATTTTTAAGTCCTTTAAACGCTCCATTGTGACACGTCGGGGCCTCATAGCCTAGTGAGTAAAGGCACGGTATTACCAAACCGAACCAAGCCTAAAGTAACAGGTGAAATGCGCATATCTGTTAAGTTACAAACCTTGGTGTTTGTAATTAAATCGAAAACACACTTTTTTGCTCTTTCTGTGCAGGGAGAATGCCGGCTTCGGCAATACCTTTACCTAATCGTTAGGGGGTAAATGACGTCCTAGTCTAAAGCATGCAAAAAGATGTATTGTTGGTCGGTGCATCGCTTGGCCGAAACTCTGCGGTCAAGGACTTTATTTACCGCACGCCACCAGCCAAATTCACCTCCCACAACTCACCAACGGATTCCAGTGCCTCGTTGAATTTTGCACTAAATTTAGGCGCCTAGCGACGCTTAATCGTTAATATTCCGTCTAGAATTATCCTATCGCCACAACCTATGCTTTTCGCCTGGTCACGTTGCCACACTATACCGATCATCAACAAGTTGCCGCCTTTCAGTTTAAGACAGTCATTCCCACCGACAGAAGCCACCAAGTTCCGTTCCGATGGTTGTGCCGTCTTATTGCAATAGAAGCTTCCACCACCCGAACCGTATCGCTTATCGTAATTGGGAAAATGTGATGAAAATTTATGTGCGTATGTTTAATGGTGCTGATTCTCTGATGCTATGTATCGTTAAGAAAGTCCGAGTGGATTTCTTCTCGCTTCCTTTGTCTAGCTCCTATCCGTTTGCACATGGAGGATGGGACCACTGATCCTGAATGGCCCGGATGGATACCCATCCCCGAGTTTCTTTCGTTCGTTCCGCTTTGGAATCCACAAGTGTTTGTTCCGTCTTGCTCATACCCGTTACCAAGTGGCACTATCTATCTTTTTCCAATGCGCTAGGTGATACTGCTTTTGCGAACCTTGAGACGGGCGATATGACCCAAGTCTATGAAATTCAAATTTCATCTCGATGATAGCGTTTCTCTGGTTGAGGTAACGTATACTTGCCGGCGTCGATTTATTTACATTACAGATTTGATGCCACTTTTATCATTCAACCACGAGATAGCACGTGATTTTATTGATTAGTGACGGATAGCAGTAACCAACTGGAAGACTCCCGTCGCTCAAGAAGACACAGAGCAGACACAATCAGAACACAATCGATTTCGACAAACGTTGAAAAGTTTTCGTTTTCAAAATGAGAAGATTCTTAGGAAGAAACTGTTGATTGCAGAAAAGAAAAAAAAATCTGTATTTTTTATCAGGATGATAACGTGACGTCTCGACAATCAAGGTAATTCTTCGCGGCGGGTCGATAGTCGTTCGAAGACATCGTTACAGAAAATACCGATCTGTTGTGTATTACCTACTTTCCTGAAAACCATTATTTTGAAAACGGATTACTTGGCACGTATTGGGATTGACTTGTTTACTCAGCAAAATATGGTTTTCTAGTGAGAATCATAGTTCTGTAGCAGAATATAAAACACCATTTGTCAGATCACAGCTGTCTACAGAATTTGACTAAACATTTATGTATCAGTACTGAGAAGATTTGCTTGAGCCTTGTTGAATTAACAGTTGTGCTTGTCACAAACTTAACCACACTTGAAAAAGATCAACCACTTAATGCAAATATCGATTTTCCCGCTGCACCAGCTATTAGAAAATATAAATTAGATGGCACATTTCAGATAAAGGCGATTCGCATAAGTACATTTCACATACTTTGTGATTGAGTACCGGCTCCCAGTTTGGGAGTCTTCACATAAATTGAAACTACAAAGGATTCAAAATGAAATCCGCTTCGATGATCTTGGGCGTTCCTTGTTGGGCTAAAACAGTCGCATGATTCGGCTAAATTAGAATCCCTTGAAGTTAGACTTCAGAATATTGTGTTGTTATGACATGTCATAAAACCGCAATCAAGTTCCACCTTAATCCCAAGCATTCCAAATCCATCTTCCAACGAGACGTTTTACGGGGCCATCCATATACCACACGGACAGAAAAAGCATGATTTTTTACTCTCCCTCTCAGTCTCTAGCAAAATTATATTCACTGTCCATATTAGGTACAGCTAAACATCACATAGACAAGAGGGGCAGGGGGGTCGATTGTCCCCCCCCCCTAAACTCAGCAACACAAAGGCTTTCAGGGGAAATGGCGTTCGGTGAAATGGCATTCGGCCAAATTTTCCATATTAAATTTTTTTTTCGCCCCTCAGTGTTAACCCGAGCAAAGTAAAATATCAAATTGATAACAAATTCTATTACCCGGTTATCACTTTTTGATAACTGAATATGTTATCATTATGGTTGAATTAACAGCCAACATACCAAAAATGATAACAAAAAATTTCTCGTTGGACATCACAAAAATAACTAATTTTGTTAGCATTGATAATATCTTGATAACAAATTCTGAAAGCCATACATATTTATTCCATAAATTTTAAATCATGTTATCATTTTGATATCAAAGCCTTACGCTGATAACTGAAATATGATTAGGGATTAAAAGCACTAGTTTTTATGGTTTCAATGCGAATAATATTTAAAGTTTTGAACTAACCTTGCATCGTTAATAAATATATAGTGAATTTTTCTGATAACAAAATTTATCAAGGCTGATAACTAAATAATTTATGCGATAACAACTGAAAACAAAATGATATCTGGGATAACAAGACTTGTTATCTAGATGATATCGGGTTGTTATTCTACTTTGCTCGGGAAGCCACTCCGAGCAAAGGATTATACCAGATTGATAACAAGTTCTGATACCCGGTTATCAAGATTTGATAACTGAATATGTTATCATTGTGGTTGAATAAGCAGCCATCATAACACAAATTATAACAAAAAATTACTCGGAGGATATGAAAAAATTAACTGATTTAGTTATCATTGAAAACATATTGATAACAAATCCTGTGATCCATGCAAATATTTTCAACAAGTTTCAAATTGGTAGCGTGTTTTTTTCTTACCATGCGGATAATATTTGAAGTTTTAAAGTAACCTTCCATCATTTCATATTCTTTCATGATAACAACTGATTACAAAATTAGTCGATGTTGATAACTAAATTAGTTATGCGATAACAACTGAAAACAAAATGATATCTGGAATAACAAGACTTGTTTTCAGGATCATATCAGGTTGTTATTTTACTTTGCTCAGGACCGTAACCGGGTGCCTGGGAATCCCACGATATACCCGCGGCAACAGCGCAGTCATATTTAGTTATTCAAATTAGCTTGAATTAATTTTAAATTATATTTATATTCACCTTGCAGTGAGCCCTTTTTTATGCAAATTAATAAGTTGCCAAGCCAGAAAATATAGCACATATCACATGCATTTAGCGAAGGTAAGGGGGTTTGAATAAACGTGACAATTTGTGACATATGGAGTAGGGGGACGAAGCTCAAACGTGTGTGATTATAATTTCTAACACGAAATCTTTAATTTGAGATTCGTGCCAACAAAATTTGAAGTGGCTATGAAAAATAATCATAATAGCGGCCATTAGTGGATTCTTTCAACTTTCACCTTAAATATTATCAACATAAACATTGTCCAACATATTTGAATCTTCTTCTTCTTCATCTTCTTCGAATTTCAAGCTAATTGCTTATCGCATATTAGCTTATTGCGTGCTCTCAACTTAGTGTTCTAGATGCACTTCCACTGTTATTAATTGAGAGCTTTCGATGCCTGTACCATTTTTTGCATTAGTATAATTGTGTGGCAACCCGAAAAATTCCTAGATCGGACCGGGAATCGAACGCAGCCACCTCCAGCATGCTTTGTAGCTGCGCCTTTACCGACTGAGCTAAGGGAGGCCCCAATTCAATCTAAAACTTTGAATTGTTCTGTTGTTAAATTATTCTTTAAGAGAAATTGTTAAAAGTATGTTGGTTTGTAACAATAACATTTTGTGTTATTTTTTCTGGTGATTTTGGACAAGTATTTCAAATCATAATAAAAATATGTTGATGTTACTAAACCTGCTTTATGAAATATCAACTTCAGGCATTCGACATCAATGCATCAATGGCATCTCACGCTGGAAGCAGGGCGTCACAATATCAGCTTCAATCGACAAAATCGATGTGACGCTTTCTTTTTCTGGTGAAGTCGAACAGCTTCACAGCACTCTACAACCTCAGTCGCCGTCTACAAACAAATTTTCAATCGCTTGTCGTCGCTTCATTTGTCTTTCTATCAAGCTTCAGTGAAGCGGACGAGTGAAAGAGCGCCTGACTTTGATAGTTTCGTCTTTCATGAAACATATCAACAAATTATTCATTCTACAATTGTTATTTATAATAATGTAATATAAATATAATATATATAAAAATATATATTTAAAGCATTTCTCACTTGCAAACACTTGAAGATTACACGTAGTATGTTTAATGTATCTTCCCTGTTCCCTTCCACATATTAATCTTAACGGAACATAACGCAAATTAAACGAAAATGTAGAGCCCTCGCAGCAAACTGAACTAAGGGGAGTCCCAATTGCGGACGTGAGTGTCCCTATTTGAGTTCGGGACGGAACAAATATTTACAAGAATTAATCCATGTCAACTGTGGATTGATTGAAAACCATTTGTCATATGTCTGTAACTATGGAAATGTAAACATTCGCTTGCACTTTTTATTTTGCTAAGACCACTAGAAATTAAAAATGTGCGGAAACCAAAATTTATTCATTCCTGCGCTGAAGGATTCTTGACAGCACATCCTTCGGATATTCGCTGATTTTATCCCAACGTGTCGTCCTGCGTCGATTACACAAATAACGGCTTCTTTACAAAAGTGGATGACATGAAACACAAGAGGTTTAACTCAATCCGAAATAAAAATTACATAACGATTATGTGCGCCATTCCACAGAAAAATACAAAGTTTATTTTTCTCACTGATCCATGGCAGATCTTGATGAGTTCCTTTATGTTTTCTCCGTCCCGAATGTCAAATGGGCCCTAACGATCGCCATTACAGACCGCAAAATACTGGATATATTTTTACATTCATCTAAAAACCAAAGCAATCATCAATAGGGTACGGCACAATATCAAATCACCAGTTCGCTATTAGCTGTCGACACAAGCAGCTGTGTGTTTTTTCGGTGCAAGCCTCGCGATAGTCTGCTTTTCGATAGCAACTCATTGTTGCGCTGCTTGCTCATTGTTTGAAGTTTGTTTGCTTTTGATGTTCTCGCTTTGGAAGCAAACATTTAGTGGAGATGTCGGTGGAAATAAAACTGAAGATAAGATTCAACCTCACACATACCAGTGGGAAGCCATCTAGGGGGAAAAAAATGCGAATTTTGGGGCGTAGATCCCACTCAGATGATCTCAACATATCGCATAGCGGAGGAAAAGTCTATGTTCATCAAGTTCAAATCAGAAGGTTTGATGCTTCATTGTCTGGTACACAACTGTGAACAATTCATTTTCCATTATACCGATGGGAAGTCAGTTAAGGTGCGCATTAGACTGATGCAAAATTTGAAATTTTTGCTCCACAGTGCTCAAACGGTTTCAAATCAGGTCCTGATTAGCCTCCCAAAATTTAAACTCATTTGGTAAAAAACTGACTTGGCACAAACCATTCGAAGTTTATATGGAAATTACAATGGGAAAACTAAACTTTTTGTTCATTGTCTTCTACCCATTTTCCATATTGCTTTTTTGAAAAGTTCTATAACTATTCTTACGGAAAATTTGCTAACCTACAACTTTGCGAAATATCGGTTTTCAGTCAAATGTCAAATTAAATAGTTATTAATTGTTTAAGAGATTGATAATCTTATGGCATGATCAAGCAGCTATTCTGTGAGCAACACTGCATTCTGCAGTGTGACATAGTAGCCATGATATTTGTCCTCTATTCTTCGCACCAGAAACACCAATGTTGCCTGCTGAACAGTTGAATGAGCATAATCATAAGACATCAGTGACTTGAATCATTAACAACTTTTGTTCCTTACATTTGACTGAAAAGTGGTTTTCAACAAAGA
The DNA here is from genome assembly GCF_037179485.1 of Ochlerotatus camptorhynchus. Taxonomy (NCBI): domain Eukaryota; kingdom Metazoa; phylum Arthropoda; class Insecta; order Diptera; family Culicidae; genus Ochlerotatus; species Ochlerotatus camptorhynchus. The sequence continues at coordinate 1,282,841 of NW_027041039.1, forward strand.
TGTAGCTGAGAAAATTTGCTACAATCACTGCTATCATTTTTAAAAGCATAATGATGTGGTGAATTGTTAGACCAATATGAACAAAAACATAAGTTTTTCCATAGTAATTCCCATATAAACTTGAAATGGTTTGTGCCAAACCAGTTTCTTACTAAAGTAGTTCAAATTTTGGGAGGTTAATCAGGACCCAATTTGGAACCGTTTGAGCACTGTGGAGTGAAAATTTCAAATTTTGCATCAGTCTAGTGCGCATGTCGCCTCTGCGGTGACCCCCCGTTCATAACGCGAAAATATACGATTTCCCACCAGAAGTCGCTAGATCGCTAGTGGTGCTAGGGAAACATGGTGATGTGAAGCGTGTAGTTCGGAAGAAATTTCTTGCCACCTTGAGCCTCGATATGCACACAGGTGTGCGGAGTCTACAGATGATTCCCAACTCGCTGCATTCTCTCAATCGGAAGGGGAACATATTCTATCAAAGGAACAAAAATGTGTAGTTCCTTTGTAAGACGGAGGGGCATCGGATGAATTCTTGTGCCAAGCGGAAGGATCGGAAGCAGCCAGTGCAACAACGAACGGGAGAAGAAAACCTACAACGAAATGAGGACGAGAGTATGTACGCTGGTGTAGTGACTGGAGGTTCATCGCTAAACGCGGAAGCAGATGGGGTCCTGAAGGAAAGGTGGTGGTGATGGATGTGACATCCCCGGACGCCGAGAAGAATGCTTCATCAGAACAGGAACTCCCTGTAGTGGAGTCCATACTGTCTGCTGGATTGAAGCAAATCAACGATCTGGTGAACACCAATGGTAAGCTTCTTGACCTGGTTCTCGTCAGTGACTCCGATTGCATCGAGCTGTTTGAACCACCCTTTGCAATTATGAAAGTTGATTGTCACCACAAGCCGTTGGTTCTAAAAGTTGACTCCCGTTTGAGAGAACATCCACTCCCGTACCCAGCAGCCCCCGCAGTGAGTATAATTTAGCACAATGTGATTTCGATGTTGTTAACACGAGGATTGCCGCCTTGGATTGGGTACAAATACTTGACCAACCCACCATTGATGCCGCCGTCTCCGTATTATACGACAACATTTATTAAGTAATCCAAGATACTGTTCCGGTGAAGACACGAAAATCTTGTTTGCAATTCCAACAACCTTGGTGGAATCCGCAATTGCGTAATCTGCGTAACCGTCTGCGTAAAGCTCGAAACGTTACTTTCGTTCCCGGACCGTGCAGGAGGCTCGCTTTTGTGAGTACGTCGACAACCTCCAGAGAGGTTTCAAGGAAAATCCATCGTCGTTCTGGTCTTTTATCAACTCTCGGAAAAGATCAGCTGGTATTCCCGTGGACGTCACCTACGGTAGTAGAAGCTTCACCACCGACACCGCTTCTGCTGACTTTTTCGCTGACTTTTTCCGAAGTGTTTTCGAACCCAATCAAACTCCTCCACCGCAGCAATACATTGATCAGCTACCAAGATACGACATTCACCTACAGCAGCTCATCTTCAGTCAAAACGCTATTCTCAAAGCCCTTTGCTCAGTCGATCCATCGAAAGGTTCAGGCCCGAACCGTATTCCACCGTCTTTCGTCAAGAACTGTGCAGCATCGTTGGCCGGAGTGGCGTTATGTCTATTTTCAATCGATCGCTTAAGGATGGCGTTTTTCCGGATGCCTGGAAGCTCGCCTCAATTACACCAATCTTCAAGTGCGGTAACATGCACAAAGTGGAAAATTACCGACCTATCTCGATCCTGAACTGCTTGGCCAAAGTTCACGAAAGTCTTCTGCATTAGAAGTTGTATCCAGCTGTTCAACCCATAATATCAGAGGATATTTCATGGATTCATGAAAAAGCGCTCGACAGTCTCTAACTTGATGACTTACACGAACACTCTTACAGGTAGCATCGAGAAGCGTCAGCAAGTGGACTCCGTTTACATCGACTTCTCTAAGGCTTTTGACAAAGTTCCTCACGACCTTGGTCTTCCACCGTGGATCGTTTGTTGGTTGAAATCATACTTATCATCCAGGAAGGCTTTCGTTAAGGTACGTGATTCCAGATCCGAGGTATTCCATATACCATCGGGGGTTCCTCAAGGGAGTCACCTAAGACCACTCATTTTCTTTCTGTTTATTAGCGACGTGTGTGATATGCTAAGTTCGTGTAAGTTGCTATATGCTAATAGGCTTAAGCTGTACCGTGTGATCAAATCGATCGTGGATTGTTGAGCACTACAAGCTAATATAGAGCGATTGTCATCCTGGTGTCAGATGAATGGAATGCAAGCCAATGCTGCCAAATGCAAAGTGATTATCCTTACCCGCTCTCACTTTTGATTACTCTATGAATCAATCGCCGCTGAATCTTGGGCTCATCTTGGACAGCAAACTACAGTTTAACGAGCACATATCCATGACAGTTGCAAAGGCCAACTCCATGCTAGGATTTTTGCGCCGCAATACTGCACAATTCGACGACGTGTACGCCCTGAAAGCGCTGTACTACTCTATGGTCCGCAGTGTTCTAGAATATGGAGTACAAATTTGGGCTCCATATCATGCTGTCCATGTACTGCGCATCGAGAGAATCCAGAAACAGTTTATAAAGTTTGCATTACGACGTCTGCCATGGACAAATCCAGATAGCTTACCTCCGTACGAGCATAGATGTGCGCTTATTGGACTGCAAACACTAACAAAGCGCCGAGTCCTTCTCCAGAGGATGTTCATATTTGACATGATTAGTAATCATATTGACTGCAGTTGTTTGCTCGGGAACATCCATTTCCACACAATCCTCTCGATAGATGTTGCAGACTGTTTAATGATGTGTGTGATGTTTTTGATTTTAATATAAGTAGACCAGTTTTCAAAAATAGGATTAAGTCACTTTAAATGTCAAAGATGGTGGTTTAATAAATAAATAAATAAACAGTGGCGAGGAAGTATGCGCTGATGAGAAACAGTACACACCTGTTTTCAAGGGCAAAAATGATGCGTATTACTACTACAAATTCGGGATAGTGGAATATACCGAGAACGAGCGGATAAAGGACGAAGAGAACTTATAATCAATGTCACTCATTACTTTTTTAATGTAATTATAAAATTATTCAATGGTTCTTGGCTCTGTGTAGTTTTTTTGGACATTTTAGTCTAACAAATAAACTTATTGGAATTTCTTTGTGCAATAAGGTTGATGCATTTTTTTAAGGACACTTGCATCGAAAATTACAAAATATTGAAGGGGCAAAAAAGGTTTCAGCAGGAGAATTTTTACAATAAGGCCGGAACAAATCTCAAGTTTTTCTTTTGTCAACCAATACAGCCCCCCCCCCTTCAAAAGTTTGGAATATCACATTATTTAGATTTTATTACGTTGTAGAATATCACCTTGTTCTTTTACAGAATTTTTACATAAATTGGAACTAGACCGATACGGCATGCCAGGTCCTTGAAATCGGATCAACCGGTTTCAGCTGTTGAAAACGGATTTCATCTAACATCATTCCTAATCTTGTTCGGCAACTCACTAGGTAAGCCGCCTTCAATCTGATTGATCCCCTTGTTCGCTGCGCAAATCTTTGTCTTGTTCCAGTCGGGTCGCTACCAAGAACCATTTTCATTGGGTCGTTATCCGACATTGTTACGATGTGCCCAGCCCACCGTAGTCACCCGATTTTCGCATTCGATCTAAAAAAAATAATTTACAAACCTGCTGCAATGCTACTTAAGCATTCAATTTTTTTCTACATTGATTCAACGATTTCCGAGCTAGATCCAATCTTTTCAAAATTGGTTTAAAATTTTTAGAAGTGAGACCAAATCAGAAACGATTCAGGAAATTCCTAATTTAGGTGACATTTATCAAAGCAGATTCAAAACTGAGTCGAATAAGTCATCAACGTTTTTCTAAATGAGTCTAAACCTTTCTGTTTTGTTCTTCAATCCTTTTTAAAGTTGTCAAAGCTTTCCTGAAGTTATCAAACATATCACGAACCTAAGCTTTGAAGAATTGGTTTCACATTTTCTGGAGTGAGGCAAGGACATAATCTTGTTTAGGTCATCTAGCTTTCCTAAAAGTGTAGAAAGTTTTCCGACGTGAACCGACACTTTTTTGAGCTTTAATTTTCCAAACGGAGTCCAACTTTTTCAGAAGTGGTTCAATACCTTCCTTAGGGAGGCCAAAATTTCTGTTGAGTGATTGAATTATATTTAATGTTAGTCTGAGCTTTTCTGAAGTGATTTAACTAGCTTTTAACATAGATTCCGCTCCCCTAGACCCTTTCCTTGCTCTTGTGAGATTCATATCCTTTGAAAATTAGGCTGAGATTTTTAAGAATGGACCTTCGTGTGTTCATACCTGATGGTAGATTTTAAGTAAGCAAGTTTGTAATTCGAAAAGTATATTTTTAGAAATTTGGGTTTCCTTTTCTGCTAAGTTGGATTTTGATACCGTCCTTTGAAAGTTATGGTCCGTGTTGAATTCATATGTGATGATTATTTTTATTGAGCACACACAAAGCCAGGTTTAAATTGACAAAAGTACGTATTTTTGTTAAAATTTGGTTTTTATGTTCAGCTAAGATGGATTTTGGCTCCTTCCTCTGAATATTAGGCTTGGATTTTGATGAATAGACCTTCCTGAATCCATACGTCTAGTTAGATTTTTTGAAGCACGCGCAATTCTTGCAAAATCTGAGTTTAAATTCACAAAGTAGGTATTTTCATATCAATTTGGGTTTCCTGTTCTGCCATGTTATATTTGAATAAAGAGGAACTATCGAAATAAGAACGATTTTTTTACAAGAACTATTACGTTTGTGGTATTCCGCTTGATGTTTTACCCGGAATTTATCAAAACCCAAAAATCACACTTATGCGCGAAAAAATGTCTTGTTGATAACCCGAGTTTTACACATAATAAAGTCATATGTTGTTATGCATTATTGTCAAAAAGCACGGCTTCAAAGAAGTGTAAGACTAAAGCGAAGGCTAAGAAGTAGTTTAGATGAAATGTAAAACGAATTTTGAATGTTTTATTTTTTTGATCTTGACTGGTGCGAGCATCGAGTGACAAAAAAAAACTTGTGATTTGTTCCAGCCAAATGCTGTTTTAATAATACAGGACATTTTTGCGATCATACCATGAGTATTAGCTTAAATCTTTTTATTTTTTGTTGATATATTTAATTTTGCCAGGAAGTATTTAATTTTTTGTTGGTCCTTTGTAATTTATTTTTGGAAAACCCTCCCCCCTCGATTTATATGAGTGATGCCGTACATAAATTTAAAAAAGTATTTGCAAATTTCATTTTTTATTTAGATATGATCAACATCATTCGAATAGGTCCAGGGGTTGAAGGAGACTTTCACCCCAAGGCTGGTTCGTCTGAAATATGTCACGGGAGGGGGGGGAGGTATAATTTTGCTACATGGTACCGACGAAAATCAAAGAATGTTAATATGTGCTAAATTATAAATTATGCTAAATGTCCATTCTTCCAAACGTCCATTATGCGAAACGTCTTTATAAAAAAATTCCCGCGCCTGTACTAATCATGTCACGCTCAAATTGAGATCAACTACTGAATGACATCGTTAGACGCTTAAGACAATGCTCCGCTAAAACCTGCTTTTCCCATTCACTTTACTCTGAATATCACTTTACAGTAATCGGCACATTTCACCGAAAAGTGACCTGATATATTCGGTTGTTCGGTTATACGGCTCTATTAGGACTAGTTCATGTAGAAGTCTCTCTAGCATGGTGGAAGATTCGTTCTCTGTGCGAGTCTGTCAATGATGACGAAGTTAAGATATTTAATTTTCTCACGAAGTTCTTGCACTGGAATGCCTCTCATAATCGGTAGAGGAATTCAATAATAAAATAATGTATTCGAGAGGGTGGTGGTTTCGGTCCAAGATGTGTGCCGTAAAGATAGGGCTGTTCAAAATTGTTCATATATTATATTAAATTATGTAAATATGTTAATGATTGTAAATCTTAAAGCACTTGTTTGTCAGTTTTATAACCGATATTTACCTGAGTGGTGTGGACTCGATCACTTTCAATGTGCAAGTATTTTTCTTGAAAAATATAAACTTTCTTCTTCCTCTCACCATCGCTCACAAGTGGGAACGTTTTTACATTTGCTTGATCGAGACAATATTTTGTAAAAATCGGTACCTGGTTTAAACTAGTTATTCAGTACGAGACTGTTTGAAAACAAGTAAATAGATCATGCTGGTGGCGGCTGGGTTCAATTTCCAATCAGGTCGAAGAATTTTTCGGGTTGGAAAAAGTCTCAATTTCCCTGGGCAATTCTAGACACAACCGGGAAATGTAAGATTCTATAACAGATTTGCATGAAAAGTATGCAGAATTTTCAATGTTTCACGACATGAACAGATTCTGGAATGCGGTCGCCGGCAGGTTTTTTAAATAAATCTATATTTTAAGCAGTGTTGGAAAAGTTCACCAAAACTCACTATCACTCGCGAACTTTTCCCTTGGTGAACTTCGTGAAATATCGCGATCTTTTCCAACGCTGATTTTAAGTTAGCTTATTTTCGAACAAGGTACGTTTCCGCAAATGCATTGCGTCCAGAAAATTATCACAAAGGTTTTATACAAAAATATGCATTCTGGAAAAACTTGGCTTTGCTAGGAAGACGTGACCAGAGATTTTTTGCATCAGAATAATCGCAACGACCTCGGCTGGGATTGACGCCAGACACAGTGGGGTGAGAAAGCAGTCACGCTTACCACTACACCACTGGCGTTGTCAGTCTTCCACTCAACCACCAGGACCGTCTATCTAAGGACCACTTATTGGCAGGCTAGGGTAGTGAACCGAGAGCTTCACGCGATAAATTTTGTCATGGTTCACAGAATGTTTTATTCATGAATCCGATGTTTATTAAACAGATTCAAGAACTAACTTGGCGAAGAAATTAGAACTGTTTACACGAACCAAGTTTTTTCTTAAACACGGTTTAGAATAAATGTTAAGGTCCAAACGCAATGTGGACGGAAGCGGAACGGATACGGAAAGTTTGACAGTTGTCACAAATGACATCAAGAAGCCTAACCGATGTCGATTTGGTTCTAACTCGTTTTCAATCCGACAAATTGGCTTACTCAGATCGGACTTTTCAGCTGCCGCTGCCGTTCCGCTTCCGCTGTCATTGCGCTTGGGCCTTTATAATTTCTTCGCCACGCTCACGGCGAATGAGAACGACCCAAATTTGAGTTTAGTTCACTCATAATCGCCAAAAGTGCAGGAACTCAGCGATGAGTAAATTTGGCTCATGGTTTCCTGTGGAAAACCTAAAAAATCTACCGGAAAATGAGGAAATTGACGAAAATTTTATTCAGTCTCGGAGTAGTACCAATAGACTGAGTGAATCCAATCTTTACTTTTCTCAAATTCGGCAATTTTCCCTGGAAAATCCTGAAAAAAACCTGGGAAAACATGAGACAAATTTTACTCATCGCTGAGTTCCTGCACTTTTGGCGATTATGAGTGAACTAAACTCAAATTTAGGTCGTTCTCATTCGCCGTGCTGGTTCTTGAATAAACATCGGATTCATGAAAAAAAAATCATTTAAGTTAACCGCGATGAAAACTAAAGTCTGTTCCAGTTAGTATTTGGCCGCTTCTTTTTAATTACTGAAGCGCCTCTATTTGTCGTAGCAAGAAACTATTGACAGCGTTTTGATCCGGAAGGATTGTTTATTTAAAAGTGAAAATTTCATCAGGATTCATATACTTATTCAAAAGTTATCGAAGATGGAACGTGAAAGATGTGAAAAAATTCTGCACACTCACATTTTGATGGACGATGAAACTTACTTAAAAATGGACTTTGGACAAATCCCGGGCTAAACGTAAGGGGGATGCTCCGGATAAATTCAAATTTGTCTTTGCAGATAAATTCACTTGCAAGTTGATGATTTGGCAAGGCATCTGCAGTTGCGGAAAGAAAACAAAGGTTTTCATCACTGGAGCGACTATGAATGGACAACTTTACAAGGAGGTGTGTCTCCAGAACATAATTTTACCGTTCATTCAATCACACGAAGGTCCCGCAAAGTTCTGGTCTGGCTTAGCCAGCTGCCATTACAGCCACGATGTCATAGAATGGTTAAAGCAGAATAATGTCGATTTTATTGAGAAAAGTATCAATCCACCAAATTGTCCAGATTTTCGTCCCATTGAAACATTTTGGGCAATTATCAAGTGCAAATTGAAGAAATGTGGCAAAACAATCAAAACACCATCTGAAGAAGTGAAAAGGATGGTAGATGAGGTTGACAGTACTACTGTGCAAGACACGATGAGAGGTATTCCGCGAAAAGTTCGAAAATTCATCCGAAAAGCTGCACACTTAAAAAAAATCATGTAAATTTAGGTGCTCTGAGACTGACATATACGAGCGTCATTTTTGACATAAAATTGAGTCGTAATAGACGCAAAACTCAGCTCAATCAAACTTACTTTTCGTCGAGTACCAAACTTTTCAGTCTCGGAGCACTTAATTTTACATGACATGTTTGTTTACGTCTCATCCTTTATGTCAAAGATGGATTCCGTCACGTGTAAAATTAGGTATTTCTAAGTGTGTGACGAATAAAAATCCTACAAAATGATACCTTTAGCGTTTTTGTACTTTAGTTCCCCTTGGAGAAATGACCTATTTTGTGCGGTCAAATTCTAAATGGAACAGACTTTATCCTTAACTGCATCGGTTTACAACCCAAGTCTGCTTATTAGTGGCTATTGTACACCTAAAGGTACGCCGATGTATGTACCGATGTTTTTATGTTTATTACAACTTCTTCAGGCAATCTTTCTTCAAGAGCAAACAAATCATTTGCTGTACATTCTAATGAAAGTTATGATACTCCATACGTGAAACTTCAGACGTTTTACAGAGTTGAGAGAAAATGCTTTACTAATTGTCAACATGCAACTTTAGTGCGATAAGCTAGAGAAAGTTCTGAAAAGGATAGAATTGATAGTTCCGTTAGAGTTCGGCAGTGTGAAAATTGAATAGAAGAAAAAGAACGCTCAATTTCAACTTCTATTCAAATCAATTCCAGCTTATTGCTGCTTTCTACACACTAAGATTATTCCACAGATATCTGTGAAATTTTACCGAAATCTCAACAGCTGAACGTTTGGTAAACAGTTCGGTGATTTTTCACGGTTCATTTTTCTAATAATTTATGGCATTTTTTCGGGTAACTTCGTAAGAAAATTCCATTATGACCTTCAGCTGTCATGTTTGTTTAAAATATGTGGCAGTGAATTCATTTAGTTCATTCAAAGTGCGAAAATAAACGTTTCGAGATTTTTTACACTTACCCTGAAATACTGAACACCCCCAACCAACGAAGGAAATTCTTGGCGCCTCCGTCTTGAAGGTGGCAAGACGCAAAAGTATGGTTGAATGGCTCAATGCGAATGTCGAACGATTCCGATAAGGAGTAAACGGGATCTCTACATGGGCGATAATGATAGAAGTAAGTCATTGAATTTTGAGTGCCTTTTTGTATTTTCCCACTTCACAAGCCATTCCCGGCCTAAAAGGAGGTTTTCCATGCGACTGTGGGACTAAATATTTATGGTAATTTCATCGGAACAATGGCAACCGCTCGGTACGGCTCGGCAGGATAACATTATGCTGGTCATGGATGGAGATGACTATGCGTTGAGAAGTTTAATCGTGCAAGCAACAAGTGATAGTAGCACTTTGCGTAGGGTTGAAGCACTCTGTTTTATTAACGATATCGAAATCAGTTCAACACGTAAGATTGCAAAAAAAAGAGCTTATTGTTAAAGTAAAAATAGTGCTAAGAATATTTTCATATTCTCCAAAATTATTTCGTTCGGCATTATAAACGAACTTCGATCTGAACACGCATCGGAAAGCCATCATCAAGTGATGAATTGATTTTTCATTCTTGATTCTCTTCAGCCAACCATTATCATCAGTGCCGTTCAAGTTGCTTGTTGCTTTCACATCCTACTGTCTGTATCATCTATACCTACCTACATCTATCTCGAACGGAAATGCTTGATTTTCCAGCGAACAGTGCTTCATTCTACGCCGATAACCACCCAGCGTCCCCGCATTATTTTCCCCGCAAAATCCCCACGTGTCACTTTTCCAGTTCGGTGTGCTTCCTTTCTGTCATTGGAGGCGCGGGAGAACGCTCTTTCATGCCGGCGTGCTTGCTCTTTAACCCATATCCACATTTATCATTATCTCGTCTTCTCGATCGCTGTAGTATCTGTGTGCGAACTCATTTCTCGAACGCACAGGGAAGGAAATGGGTTAAGGTACTCTACATGTAAGATTTGTTTACAATTATGTGGGATTCATCATCGCAGGATGTTAGTGGAGACCGCATGAACGGAGGATGAGATATACCGAGCTGCGGTCCAATGCAAGAAAATTGGAGTCCGAAAAATATAAAGTGTATAAGTGAGAAAAAAGTAGTGCTGACTGGACTCGAACCACGAACGTGGCGATTATCAAACCTGTGCATCCGAAACATGGAACATGGATAGGCTAAAAGCGAATAAAATGCGCTCGTAGTACAATAGTTTGATTTTGCATGCCTTTTCTGCTGAACAGCAATTTGAGAGAATCGAACCAAGTTCTACAATGTTATAAATAAAAAGCTTGGTGGTAAAGTCAAAAACGTGGACAGAACACGAAATAAAAAAGATGAAGAAAAATCATTACATAGTCTGCATGGCCAATAGAGTGATGCAAAATTTGAAATTTTCGCTCCACAATACTTAAACGAATCCAAATCGGATCCTGACTAACCTCTCAAAATTTAAACCCATTTGGTGAGAAACTGAGATGGCACAAACCATTTGAAGTTTGTATGGAAATTACTATGGTAAAACCAAGATTTTTGTTCATGTCTATCTAATAATTCACCATATCGGTCTGCTTCAAAAGCTTTCAATTGTACTTGTAGGAAATTTTCCCAGCTACAGCTTTGCTCAAGACAACTTTTTGATTAAATGCAAGGATCGAGAGTTATCAATGGTTCAATGCGCGGATGTCTTATGATCATGCCCAATCAACTGCTCAGCAGGCAACATTGGTGTTTGTGGGGCGTTGAATAGGACACAACAATCATGGCTACTATGTCACATTGCAAAATACAGTGTTGCCTACAGAGCAGCTGCTTGATCATGTCATAAGTTTACCAATCTCTTAAATAATTAATAACTTTTTCCTGTCTCGTTTTACATAAAAACGATCTTGAGCAAAGTTAAAGCTGAGAAAATTTTCTATAAGAATGGCTATCAAACTGTTTTGCAGCTTAATATGGAAAAAGACAAGAAGGCAATGAACAAAAAGTTGAGATTTTCCCATAGTAATTTACATGTAAACTTCAAATGGCTTGTGCGAAGTCTGTTTCAAACCAAATGAGTTGTAACTTTGAGAGGCAAATCAGGACCCGATTTGTAACCATTTAAGCACTGTGGAGCGAAAAAGTCAAATTTTGTATCAGTCTAATGGCCAACCTATATCATTCTCTGCGGTAGTCCACGAAGAGCATGCCATGACAGTCCCAGAAAACCGACACCTTTCCGACCCATCGAGCCTCCCTCGGCCGCTTCGGAGCACTCGTGCCGGCTTCAGTCTATTGCCGAGCACCGAGCACTCATTCTGTTCTGTGGGATGTAATAGTGGATCCAGGTTTCATCAACAGTTACCAATCGACGCCAAAAGTCCGCCCGATTCCGCATCAGCATGTCCAAAAACTCTTTCGAAGTGCTCTCGCGTTCGTGTTTTTCGTCAGGAGAGAGCTTGCGCGGCACCCAATGGCAAGATAACATTTTCATATGCAGAATCTCGACCAAATGATGCCGTGTGCGCTCAGTACTAATCTTTGCGGTATCTGCTAGCTCGTGCACCTTCACTTTCCGGTCAGCCAACAGGCTTCCGGAAATCTCACGCGTACACAAATGCGACAGCGAGCTGTGAGACGGAGCGTCGCATGACTCTCAAATCCATGGTGTGCTACATTATTCTACAAAAGAGAGACCAGAGCGATGCGCGCGACAAGCTACACGCTCTCAACAAATTCGACCGTTTCAATTTTTGTTTGTCTCATCGCATTGCTCTCTCAATGCGACGCATGATTCAATCACATGCGACTGTTTCATTGAAACATCTCAATGCGCTCTCTCAGGGCGCCATCGCCGTGCGCTGTTTCGCATGCTTTGACTCTCGCGGTCCCATCATAAGTGATGTTGTCGGGTGACGAGATAAGGGACTGCAAGGGTTTGTTCACAGAAGACATGTGGATTTTGAAATGGGGTAAAGTTTTTAGATGGTTCCAGAAATATCTTCTAGTATAGATTCAATCAGACTCAACTCATGGTTCCAGAGATATACTGGAATCACCGTAAGATCACCACTAATGATCCTAGGAAGACGCAATTGCTTGTCGAAAGGATGCTAAAGGAAGGTTAAGGAAGGCTACGTGAGCGGTGGACGGCAACCTTACGGTAGTTGGGATACCGTTAGCATGTTAGCACCCAAATAATACCGGAATATCTGTGGAACTATGTGTCCTTCAACAAGTCCTTATGCGGAAATCTTCTAAAATACATTTTTTGGAAGCCTCTGAAGCTTTCAGCCCATTTGGTGGAAAAATAAACAAGTTATTGCGCATTTGCACCAAATTAAACTCAGAATCCCTCAGAATACTTTTACTCAGACCAGTAAAAATATAAATGGACGATTTTGAATGTAAAACAGCACTATACTATACAATATCATATGGTCGGCCTTAAGTCAGAAGGTACTAAGTTGCAAAATAAAAACAAAAAATGAGTTAATGATATCCTAAGATCAAGAATTCCCTCAGCTACATTTCAATTTTTCAGCCAGATTTGAAAAATTAGAGTAGCACGAGAAAACGGTCAAATGATTTTTCCCATTACCTACATTAGACACAATATTAAACAGCCAACTTTAAATTCGTTTTTCTCAAAATCAAATAAAAAATTCACATTTCGGTCTGACTTGACCGATCATATCAACACACTAGTAATGATAGAACTCTGAAGATTAATATTTTTATTTGACTGGCTTGAGTGAACACTATTTTAAGGGATTATTTTCAACGCAGAAGTGTACTTTGCTGCAAAAACGTTGGTGGTGACTTCTCATTGCATACACACAAGTCTGCACTTAAAAATTAACCAAGTTTAACATGTTGTAAATGTGTTCTGTCAGATCAATTGAGTTGAAATTTTTGACACAAAACTTGCTTTTCCATTGACCTTTGTCCGATCAGCTATGCACAAATTTTATTTTTATTGTCACCTTCCAGCAGGTGCTTCAAAAAATTTGGTATTTCTTACACGTGAAATTCAACATATTTTTAGTTTTGCGTCAAAATTTCAGCCCAATTGATCATAACAGAACACATTTATAACATGTTAAACTTGGCTAGTTTGTATGAAAATGACCTTTGTCCGATCAACTTTGCACCAGTGTACGTAGGTACGAAATGCTGGATTAAGGTTAAAGTAATAAATTTAGGAACAATTTGTGTCATATGTGTATTACGGTTTGTTGCTAAGCTTCTTGCTTCAGGAATTGTATTGAATACCTGTCAATCAACAAAACTTACTACGGCAGCAACTGAATTCTTCAGATGTGTTAGCGCTCACATGATAGTTCATATCAGCCACCATGATGCTGAATTGAAACAATCAATTTGCGACGACAGATTTCTAAATAGTCCTAGTGTTAGTACCGTGGACCCTCGGTGAAATTAAAAAAAAAGCATATTAACGAGCAAATAAACCACAACTTGATTGTACATTTCGCTTACCAAAGCCACATCTCTTACTTCGTTCGTTATGAATGGGCTATTTTTCAAGTTAATCCTTTAATCAACGAAAATTGCCGCTAGGAAAACTTTGTTGGTCATAACCATCCGACACCTCTTCTCCATGTTCGATAAGAGTGTAGTAGCTAGGTCGCTTTCCATCGTTTCCAAAACAAAACAACACTTTCCCCACATCAAGAACACGAGTTGGTCTTCCAGTTGAGTTTGTTATTTCGATGTCGCATTGAAACGTCGCTTAGCGACGTCTCATTGCGAAAAGCGCATGAGCTTCGGCTCACGCGACGTCGCATGATACTCGTTCTCATGAAACGCATACATCCGAAAATGTGCTGTGCTTACAAAACAGTGCGACACACAGACATTATGAGAATGTGAGATGCGACAAAACTGAAGAGAGAGAAACAGAGTGCTACAAATCTCTTGCGCATGAGACTGCTATGATTATGAGACTATTCGTATTGAGTCTCGCATACGGTAGCGCGCGCACTGGAAGCCTGCAGCCAACACCATTTCATGTTTTTTTTTTTTACAATGTCCTCTGTAACCGCACCGGAGGGCCTGCCGCTGCGGACTTGATCGGTAGTGGAGTTGCGGGTTTTATGAGAGAACGAAAATCGTTTTTATCCATACTCAACATGATGCCAAACACGTCAACAACAATCAGCCTGTATAAACAAAACTAAAGACAGTATCGCACTGAAAATTGGTATGTCTGCCTAAATATGAACGGACTAGAAGGCCCCATAACCTTTTTGCAGTAGCAGCGCATTCTGGCGGTCAAGGAGGTTACTTTTCACCTAGTATACTTAAAGAAAGCCGGTCTTTTATGGTTCCAGAATCTATTTGCGACATTTGCTTCTATTTTACTTGTATGGAGTACATGAATACTTGGCATAAAAAGGTAACCAGAAGTATGTTTTAGATAATATTTTAAATTTGCTTCTATTTAATAATTGCAATGTAGGAAAGATATAATTCACAAGCACTTTAATTATTAACGCGCAAAGCGGCATTATGTCAGCACTACACAGAGCTTCATTTTTTATAAGCTTACAAACTCTACTTAATTAATAGCTGGCGCTGCCGGAACGTTCTGAGGCATAACATCTCTGATCACGCCATCAAGGGAAGTAAATCCGTTGGTCCCTGGTTGATGAGTTGATGGGTCGATAGGTAGGGTCCAGGTGTGGCAGTTGCCTCCCTGGCGTCGGTAGCATTAGTGCTCAGCACGGAAAACAAAATCGACAGAAAACAAATCAATGAAAAAAAAATTAAAATTGAGATATTATTCCAAACAATCACCGATATCTGTTATAGGGAATACATTGTACTACAAAGCAAGTTTCCAAAATGTTGTTCCTACTTTATAAAGAATTTTCCCGCTGCCGAAATTGCAACTGAGTCGCAAAATAATTACTGACTAGGGTATGAGGCATTTTTATAGAATATTGATTTTAAATACACGGGAAAAAAACCGTTTTCAAATTTGTCAACCTTCAGTCACGAATTTCGGAACAAGTCAATTTTTCGTTCATGAAAGTACACCATGAACAAAACTCATGGAAACGTGAACCTTGTTCCGCAAAATAAAAATAACGCCTGCGTAACGGCGCTCCATGCACCAGCCCAGCCATCGTATGTCATGAAAACGTGAACTCTTCTCTTGAAAATCATGACTTAGTTCTCGTACTCATGATTGAAGTTCACGAATTTGGGTTATTCAGTTCACGAAAGCAGGAATATAGTTCATGGACTGTATTTGGACCGTGAATAAAGTTCATGAATATCGGAACAAAATGCACGAATTTAAACAACGAATCGTGAGAGTTTCTTTCTTCGGGACCTTCTGGAATTATACATGACGAATAGAAAAAGAAAGGCTCTACGTTTATAATACGCACAAATGCGTAAAGTACTTTATTTTTTCATTACCCATATGAAATAAAAACAAATTTAAAAGCAATAGTCATTCAACAATTTAAGGTAAAACAGAAAAAATTAAAATCAAGATTAATTTGAATTATAAATGATTGGGCGAAAATATAATTAAGAAATGCTTCTGATGACTTCTTGGGTCACCTTCGGCATTTCAAGAATGGAAGTGTGTATCCCGAATAAATACGATTGAATAAACGTCCAAACCGGTTTACAATCTGGTGCATACTTCAGGTTTAAAACAAATAACACCTGAAGACATAAACATACAGCGTGTAGTATATTATCGGCTTTGTATTCTGCGCCACCGAAAACAATAAAGAATCCAGGAGATTTGTTTGGTGACCCAACCATCACCACCTGTGGTTGTAACGAAACACTTTCGAAATGTTTCTCTAGGTATTCTATCCTTTCGTTGATTTTGCGTCGCACATCTGAAGGAGTCTGGAATATAAAAAATATATATTAAAATACTTATAACTTCAATCCGGTAAGATTTTATACATTTGACAACATGCATGGCTAGACTAATTAATTCCAAAAAAACAGTTTTCTGATTAAAGTAAAGTAATCTAATGACAACATCGAAGTTATTTTTTTTATCAATTTATTTCATTTTACTCCTACAATTCATGCTTAAAACAAACCCGATTTAGCTCAGCCTTGCAGTTTTAATAAATAAAATGGGAAATTTAAAACAGTTTGCACTAATTATTTACCTCAATAATAAATAGAAAACACGAATATCTTTTCCAGCATTTTTTTTTATTTCGGTAAAATATGTATGATACAGCTTAATAAAACAAAAACAAGTTAGTTTTTAATCCTTATAGCTTTTCTACCATCTGGTAGATTATGAAACTTATTTGGGTAGTAGCATATATCAGTGGCTTCAACTTTGACAATATCATAATCCATCATATGTGTTGGCAATACGCAACGTTTTTATTTAAGTGACATATGAATACTATAGCATCTTAATGTTTTATTATGTGTACTACTTCTCGGAAAACGTAATTATTGTCGATCATACCTATTAGAACGGTTCCGTTTCTGATTTGTGCATTACCAATGGTAGATTTGTTTAGGATTTGAACAATAACACTAGCATCACAACTGATGAGATTACCTGGAACCGGTAAGTCTCCGAAAACACAGAAGAATCCTTTCCCTGCTTCTACAATCGTCTTATTAAAGTTGTTCTTTTTTGTCAGCAAACCATACGCCAGTTGCAGCTGATCCTTGATAGCTACGGTGAGCGCAATATTTTTCCTTGAGGCTGTTGTGGATGCAACTTTTTTGAATGATTTATGCTTCATTTCTGGCATAAAGCAGCTTGTGAACTTAGTTGGTCCATTCCATTAAATTGACAAATGATAGTGTGTTAAAAAATGTCCTTTGGGTTTCAAGCGAGCCTGGAATAAACTTTGATAATCGCTATTAAATTGCGCATCTCTTCGATCGAGTCAATGGTAAATGATAGTTTCATGAAAAAAAAATCCTATTCTAATAACGTCGATCAGGAATGTCCATTGAGGAATATCCGGTACAAAATCAGCGAGCATTAATGGAATATTTTCGATAAATGACTTCATTTGACTTGCAGTCATCTTTAGTTTAGCTAAATCTAAATGTTCTCTTTTTATCGCCACTGGTATGTTTTTTCGATCGTTAATCTCATAGTCAAACAATTTCAACCTATCGTTGAGATCTTCCAACTTAAAATAGTGACGATTCAAAAAAAAACATTTAAACATGCTGAAACTGCGTCATGGGCGTAGCCTTCAAAGTAATCGTGCATACCATCCACCATCTTCAGCTCCGTTACATATAGTCCTGGTATTTTGTTAAATACTGAATCCCGGTGAATTCCTGATTCTGTGAATGATTAATGTTGCAATGCGTAGTCATACGATTCAATAGTTCTATACAGACTGGAATCATCAAAAACAGCTTTGCGTAGATTGTCTAAATCAATGGAGCAAATCCTACAGGGATGCTTTGCAACAAATGATTTGCTGTAATCGAGCATGCTATTTAATCCAAGATTATCTCCTCTTAGACCGCCAAACAGAAAGTAAATTTCAACTGTTTGATCGTTAACAGTAAACTTAATTGGAATTGGATTCTAAATAGGAAATTCCCGAAATCAGTGTGTTCATAGTTTCCTCATTTGTGAACGTTTTCTCCACCTCCGAATACGAGAATTTGATTAAAAAAATATTTTCAATTCGACCATAAATATATATGCCTTGGCAGTGAAGGAAAATTAAGATAATAGCCTGTCAACGCTTGTTTTCCCACCTTGGACCCAAGAGGATTATTTATCTCGAACGAATCGGCGAACAAAAAGTAGGGGATGCATATTTTGCCACTATAGCGCTTAATTTTGTCCTGCCAAAATTGTGCTTTGATGAAGTTATCCAGTTGCTCAATTGGTGTTGCGATGATGTTATTATAATGGTGAATCAAATATGTGAGATTCTCTTCAATTCCAAAAAACTTACGAAAGAAGTTTTCTAATCCAACATATACATTTGATTTTGAGCATTCGATTATGTTAACTCCTTCTCCATTCGTAGCTGGTCTTGCTTCAAGCTCACATGCGATAGGGTCCAGGCTGGGCATATCAAACAACTTATTTTCTCTAAGATAGGTCATGAATTTATGCTCCGTTTTTACTAAATCGAAGACCTGACTTATTTTCTTAACTGTATTCAATGTTTTAACACGTTTATCTTCGGGAATATGGTCTTTAATGGCATCGCAGACAATATTTGCTATCGGTTCCAACAGCTTGCTCTGAAGTTCAGATATCAAATCGAAGACCATCGATCGATTGAAACTCATCAAACTGTGTGTGTATGTTGTAAACTGGATTCCAATATTATGCATAGCAAGCAGTGTGTCGTCGACGATGTCAGTTTGAACTTCTCTCCATAAATTAGAATCTCCTTCGTTGTCATTTTCGTGAACGGCCATTATTTTATGATGAACAGGCAATGTTTCATGTATCGTGCTATAAAATAATTGATTAATTAACTAATGCGTGAATATATCTAGGCGGGCACTTGAAAAGGTTCTTAGTACATTGATCAATTCACTTCAAACAATTAGTTAATACCTCGACCTTTTTCCGGCTATTTCGACACAGTTATGAGTAACTAACGTATACGACAAATAACACAGAAAGCGGATTTGTATTGCAGGACTATGCATTACCGAAAGAGACAGTGAAATAAGAGAATCGATCAATGCGCAAAACCTTTTGCGTGGTTTAAGTAGATATTGATTACTGTTTTACCACAGACAAACAGACATAACTCTCGCAAGTTGTTCATCGAACAAGCATTTAACGGTCAATTTAAAAGTATCGTAGTTGGTAGTACCGCCACCTGTGGCGCGCATAGTCAATTCCCTTGCGTTTGACGTTTACACACTACCGCCATCTGTTCAGCGTACTACCCACCACAGTGTACTCAACAGATGGCGGTAATGTTTTAGCGACGATGTTTTACAGTGAGAAATATTCAATGTGTTATGTCTGTTTGTCTGTGGTTTTACCTTTCATCAGATGATGATTCATCAGCGTTTTTACTGCGAACTGTAGGGTGCTGGATACCGAAGGTATCACACTGGTCAATACGAAGACGTTTGGGAACCCATGGTTTTGTCAAATCGTTAGCGTGATCCTTTCGGATGTGGCGGACAAATAATCTGCTGCCAGCATATTCACGGAAGCAGCTAGGTTGAGCGCATTTATAATCACTGTATTGATTAAGGTTGTGAATTTTTATGCTACTCAAATGTATACAGTAGAAGTAACCTATGATTTCGGTCGTATGTACATATTTTGGATTTTCTACTTAGTAAAACTTGGTTAAATTCAGAACCTCATAAAAATGCGAATACATTTCTATTCTATTTGGTTCCTAAATTACAATCAGATATGAAACAAATGAAGCTTTCTTCAGGTGATTCTAAAGCGTCCAACAATGGCCGTCGTGATGGCTGATATTCCCTATCACTTCAAGATTTCTAGAGCACAAATCTTAGACGCTGTTGTGTGTGTCCCTCATGAAATTGGAACTCCTTGTGTACTGCACTGCAGCAAACGTGAAGTTCCAGTTTCATTGTTGTAAGTTTGGTGAGAGCGTATATTTGTGCCCTTGACATTTTTATGTGGTAATGAGATTGATCAGAAATAAGGTTTCCATAGCGATTCACTATCAGAACGCTAAAAAAAATGCACTCAAAAAAGGGGTGCACAATTTTGCACCAATTTTATGCAACATTTCGTAGTTCATCGGGAATACCTCGATTAGCCATAAATCTCTCCAATAAGTTCTCGTTCTTTTATCTACCGATTGAGCAAATAAATTACTTAATATTACTGTTTTTGGCATAAGAACACGGTGCGTTTCTATGGTGGTTAAAAGTGAAGTCCATATCTATAACAGATTACAAATTTCAGTACCAAGGACTGAAAAAACTTGGCTATTTTTTGCTTTAAATGATGTTTTTTTATTTTAATTTGTGTGGTTTACATTACATGCATGAATTTTTTAAATGACACAGACGCGTCTTTAGTTCATTTGAAATTTTTAATTAATATTTAAAGTTCCTAGTCCTATCATACCTATCAAGAGAAGGATTGGTTTGTTTGAAATTAACCATTTTGTCAAGCTTCTGCATTCATCTTCCATTAGATGTCACTGTTTGCGATGACATCTATCGAAAGCTACGCATAATCTGTTTTCCGTTACATGTTCATAGAGGACAGTGCAATGCAAAACATGTATGGTACCTCTTAATATGCATTTAGGTTAACATCCAAGGTCCCTCCTTTACATATTTTGCACAAAAAATACTTTGTAAGCCATGCCCTTCACAGGATTTCCCACTGTTTTTTTTTATGAATGGGGCGGGGCAGAGAGTATGTTTTGTTGTTAATCTGAATGCATGCATGTCTGACCAGACATGTTTGGTTGTGTCAAGTACTCTATTTTTTATTTTTATTTTTTTGGCGGCAATACATTATACGCTAGAAACTATCGCCTCACTTGCACCAGATCACTATTTTATTTTTAAGGATAGTCTCAGTTCTGTCGAGGCTATTTGCTCCATGAGGTAAAACACTCCTCGTATTTTCTCATGAAAATACGAGAGCTTCTAAGTGCTTTATCTTTAAGATCTTTTGTCATCACCTTTCTCGATTCCGGGCAATGAGAAAGCGGACTCACTTGCAAAGGTGGGCGCTACGGAGGGCGATATTTTACGAATTTTTCTTCATTTATCGTCAACAGTCGCTCGCCAGCTGGCAAAATAAATGGAGTGAAGGGAGTTTGGGACGATGGTTATATTCAATCACCCCTAAGGTGTCGAAGATTCCTTGGTTCAAGACTTCATTCGTGTGATGTCTCGGCTCATGTTCAATCACTGTTCGTTAAACGCTTACTTGTTGCGTGTTGAACTGGGGGACAGCAATCTCTGTGAATGTGGACAAGGTTACCAAGACGCAGATCACATTATTTGGTCTTGTGCTGAGAATCGTGGAGTCAGATCTGAGCTATATGATTCCCTTCGGGCTCGAGGTAGACAACCTAATGTTCCAGTTCGGGATGTTTTGGCTGGACGCGATCTGGACTTTATAAAGCTCATTTATGAAGAATATTAACCTTAGATTGTAAGTTTGATTAACCTTGTGTTTAGTTTGTATTTTGGTTGTGTGTGTGTTTTTTTGTGTTTGTCTTGTAATAATAGTGTAATTACAGTGCTGATATCAAGTTGAATAGGAAAATACATACGCATAAGTTCATGTTTTAGGAATAATGAAATATTTGTATCGTAAATCATATTTCAAACCTCCTTCTCCCTCTCCCCATCCATGAAACTGTAAATCTCCACTAACCTCGAGACGACCAAGAGTACTCGGTTCACTTCCTTTAACTTTAGATTTTTAATTTAGATTTAAGATATTAATAATGTATAACACAAATGATAATGTGGCTCTGTAAAGTTTATTCGATTGAGCCTGTACAAATAAATTAATTTACAAAAAAAGTACTCTATTTTTTTTAATCTGCAGGAGGGAAATCACAAATCTGTCATCAAAATACATGCCATGTTGAAAGATTGAGCTCGAGATAGAATTTTCCCTCATAAATTTAATTTTTTTGGCTCTCTGGGGACGGTTAAAAATGTATGGAAAAAAACCTCTGGCATTTAATTTTAGCTTGTTGCACTAAGTTCCTGGAAAATGTGTTCGGCAAAGTCTAAGAATGATTTCTTTAAGTTGTTTCACTGGCGTGCACAGGGCGGGCAAGGTGGGGCAATTGCCCACCCTTTAAAAAAAAAGATTTTTATTTTCACATTTACAAAATTATGATATAAAATAATTTTATTTGAAAGTAAAATAACCTGAACTTGATTTGAAGGTAAATGAAAACCTTTTATTGCGTCAATTCCTTTGAGATAGTGCCTGACAATTGCACCACAAAGGTGCATAAAGGGACAAACTTCAATGAAATTTTTGGGTCAAAAATTGCATCGGTGCATACAAAAAAATTCTGGTGTAATTTTCTTTCAAGGTGGCTCATGGAGGGCAAATTGAAGGTTAAAAAAATTAAACTTCGTGGTGGTAAATCAAAGAAAAAAGCTTTTTATTGACTAATTCTGGTGTAAAAATATCATGGAGGGACTAATCAAAATAGATGACTAAATAATCATAATGAATTAATTGAATCACGCTAAAAATCTGGAGCTGCACATTTAACTGAAAATTTCTGGTGGAAAGTTCGCAACATGTGAATGTAGAAGCAAGGTTTATTCATTTTTCTGGTGCATAATTTGCATCGTTCTGATGAATGTAAGCTTTATTGAACATTTATGGTGGAAAATTTGCACCATTATGGTGCATGAAAAGGTGAAGCCTGAAAATTGACCCACACCCAGGTGCATGGTGAAACAAACTTCATTGACAATTTTTTGTGCACCGTTCTGATGAATTGAGGAGCATGATTTATTGAAAAATTCTGATGCAAAATTTGCATCGCTCTGATAAATGACATGAACAGAAAATTTCTGGTGGAAAACTTGCACTGGTCTGTTAAATGAAGACACAAGCTTTATTTAAAATTAAGCTATATTGAAAATATTTGGTGGAAAATCTGCACCACAACAATGAACGGATGGGTAAGCTTTTCGGAAAATTTTTGGTCTTAAATTTGCATCGTTCTGCTGAATAGAGAAACATACTTTAATAATAATTTCTGGTGTAAAATTTGCACCATTCTGATGATTAAAGGGGAGCTGCTTTACTGAAAATTTATGATGAAAAATCTGAAAATAGGGGCAAGCTTTATTTAGTGGAAAACCTGCAACATTCTGATGATAGGAGAAGCAAGCTATATTGAAAATTACTGGTGGAAAATAAAGAAAAAGAAATCTGCACTAATCAGAAGATTGAAGAAGCATTTTTTATTAAACATTAACGGTGGAAAATTTGGATCGTTCTGGTCAAATTAAATTTTCTGGCGACAAGTTTGTATTGAAAATTTCTGATGTAAGATTTGCAACAATCTGCTGCATGGAGGGTCAAGCTGAATTGAAAATTCCTGATGTAAAAATTGCACAGTTCTGGTGAATGGAGGGGCAAGCTTTATTGAACATTTCTGGTAGAACAACTACAACGTTTTGGTGTATGGACGGACTACTTAAACTTGACTTCCAAGAAGAACCGCAAGGGTATTGAATTCTGAGGATTGTTCCAAAAGAAAAGATTGCTGGGGATGATTCCATGAAAATTCTTCGAATGATTTCTAGTGAATCTTGAAGATAGTTCGAAGATAATTTCGAAAAGAATACCGATAGAATCAAATTTTGAATGAAATTACAAAGGTATGTTGGGGAAAATTTCAAGGGAATTCCGAGGATAATTTTAAGCTCATTTTGGGAAGAATTTCTGGAGAATTCAGAGGAAATTCTTCAGAAACATTAGGGGCATTTCTGTTCCAAGGTGTTCTGAGAAAAAAAAAAGGTCTAAAATATTCCGAGAAGAACCTCAAGGATATTGAATTCTTAGGACAGTTCTAAAATATTTCTGGGTAGAGTTCAAAGAAAATTTGCAGTGCATGCGGCAGATAGTTCCAAGATAATTTCGAAAAGAATACCGAGAAAATCAAAGGGATTTTACGCAAAATTTAAAGCGAATTCCGAGGATAATCCCAAGCTCATTCCGGGAAAAATTTCTGAAAATCTAAACGAATTTCAGTTTTAAGGTGTTGTGAGAAAAAACATGAAGAGTTCTAAATATAATTCCAGTGACTTCTGAGAAGAATTTCAAAAGAGCTCTTAGGAGATTTTTAAAAAATCCGAGAAGAACCTTAAGGATGTTGATAGTTCCAAAGGATTTCTGGGGAGTATTCCAAGAAAATTCTGCGTGAATCCTGTAGATAGTTCCAAGATAATTCCGAAAATAATACCGAGAAAAATTAGATTTTGAGTGAAGTTCCAAAGAGGTTTTGAGGAAAATTTCAAGGGAGTACCGATAATTTCTAGCTCATACCGAGAATAATTTCTGGACAATACTGAAGAAATTCTTCTGAAACTCTAAGGGAATTTCAGTTCCCAGGTGTTCTGAGTAAAAGTCAAGAAGAGCTCTAAAAATAATTCCAGAGGACTTCTAAGAAGAATTTCAAAAGAGCTCATTGAGTTCAAAAAATTTCGAAAAGAACCTCAAGGTATTCCGAGGGGGGCGACACATCTAAATCTTAATTCTAGATGCTCAACAAATCTCACACTAGCGAATAAATCTTCGAAAAATCTTCTTTCATTTCTCGCATCGACTTGCACCGCGCATCATATTTGTGCAGGAAATATTCAGAATTGTCATCAATCTTCTTTCTATCTACTCAGCGTGCGTGCAGCTAATAACAGCAAAACACAGTTTTTCCTACATCGTAGATAGAGTCGCCCCCCTCGAGGTATTCTGAGGATGGACTTTTTCGCAACTGTACAAAGGTTGAAGATACTTTTGGATTCCCTAATTGAAAAGTGGGTATAAGTCTGCTATTTATTAATTTTATCTAGATGAATGCGTCATTGGGAAGGTACTAATGGATATTTTTGGTCGCTATTGAAAATTTAGTCGATTGCTAAATTTATCTATGGGCCCAAATTAGGGGCATTTAGACCGACATTACATCCATTTCCCGTATATTGATAATGATCGGCCGACGGAAACATCCGTGGGTGTGAGACGGGTGTTGAAAACAGACGCGACGACCATCTTCAATACCATACCGCTGAGGTCCTGAAAGCGATGCAGATTTCTTGGGAGCAGGTGATGGCAGTATCTTTTGACGGTGCCAGCACAATTTCTGGCAGCACTGCTAGAGTACAAGCCAAGAGCAAGGACAAAAACTACCATATACTTTTATGAAGAGCTTTGAGTGTGTTGGTTTATTTCCTTTTAATTCCGTTATAATTGCTTATATTTTGACAGATACGCGTATTTCATCTACTTCTTGAAAACTTCATCAGTGCCAAGTACTCAAGGGCAATATACTGTTTGTTCACTGCTATGCGCACTGTTAGAGCCTTGTACTTGTCGAAGCAGTGTGCATGCGAAAGGAGAATGCGATTCTTATTGGTCATTCATGTCGGTTTGTCGGTGCTCTCACCACCATCTGACGTGACTTCAGCTGAATCCAACCACCAAGGCAACAACATTGCAGCAAATGTATCATTGCGGTTAAAGCCCTAATATCGCAACTATTTGACGAACCGATCATCATCGACATCGTCGATGGGATTAAATTGAAAATTTCCATTGGCGGTCTGAAAGCAGTTTGCGTTAAAGCAAATAAATATATCATATTAACAATATGATCCATTCAAGCCTTTTCCAAATGTTGCAATGGCGACCCGCAAAATATTGCTTCACGCACCATCTAGCGTTGAAAAAGGTCAGCAACAATCATTCAATTGAAATCGAGGGGTGCGAATAAAGCACTTATTACAAAACTAAGAGTCAAATTATTTTCATTAATTACATTGTGTATATTATTTAAAAATTTGTCTGACATGTCACAGTTGTCATCAAATAATATAAAATGCTGAAATACATTCATTAGAAATATTAAACAAATTTTCATTTGGTTTACCCCTCGTGACGATAAACAAATACATTGGTAGCCTTTTTGGCCACAGAGGTGCTTTCATCGCTAAACATTCGGTTCGCCAGCTAAGCGAAAGAGTGGATCATATTGTTAATATAATATATTTGGTTAAAGAGGATGAACCACCAACGGAGCAAAAAGTAAATAAAATTAGCTAAATTGAACAGTAGGGAAATAGTGGGAGGTGAACAGCACCATCCACCACATACTTTGGAGTACTCCTCATCCCCAGATTAAATGCAATGTGTGTCGTTTGACTAGTTAAATATAACTCGTCGTTACATATGGAAAATTATCGAATAACCCTGCTATACGAGCGTGGTTATTTCTGACCGACTAGAAGCTAAATTTTGGAAACCATGGCAAAGATCTGTTTGAAAACCGATCGATTTTCGGGATTTTCGAACATTGGAAATAAAATGTCGAAATGTCACTTTTAACCACGAGTTAAATTTAACTCGGAAATTGGGACACATCCCAAGAAATGTTTGTAGAACGCAGGATCGTTATCAAATCACTCAGGTGAGGTTGCTCCACTTCGGAATGCTTGCACCGTCGAGGCAACGGGGATCGCTGCCAGCAGCCAATGATTTTGTCGTTCCCGTCACGCAAGGTTCGGGGTTCAAACTCGTTGATAGGAACCGCTGCCTTCCTACTGCTGCTGCTGCTACCTTCTCCCACGCCGTCCGAAGCGAAAATGAATTGAGGCACGACAGCAGCGCTTTTTTATAACTTTTCAGGTTCAATCAGAACGATGTGCAACCAAGTGGTACTCGATTATGACGACTGGGTTTGGGGAGAACGTTTATTTCATAAAAACAGTGATAAAATTATAACTTTCTATTTGTACATTTTTCAACAGTTTTTGATAAGAAATTGTAAAATCATTTATTGTAGAGTTATTTCCAATCGATTGGTGTATTTGGATTTTAATTTCATCTATAAATGACAAATTTATAAGCGTTCAAAACCTTACACCTTTTCGTGACGGTCGCAATTTTAGATTTTAGATTTACCCACAATACCTTCGAATACCCCTTAAGACGTAGCCTATGTCAAAACGATGTAAACTTTCATAGGATAGGGGTCGGAAATTATCCACGGCCTTACAAATTAAGAAAATTGTGTATGGAAAATTGTCTACCCAGGGGTACCGGGGGGTAAGAATCCCACAAAACTGTCTACGTAGTTAATGAACAGCCCCATATTGAATTGGAGGCAGACGCGGAGGTAGGTAAAAAAATCTTTAAATCGAACATTCCATCACAGTGCCATTAGTTCACAATTCGTTTTTTCTTCATACTTTTCCTCTCCTTTTTCCATTTTCTACGATTTTCCTGCATCACATAGCCCATCGCCCACTGAATTCCCACCCATAGTCTCTACCTCTCCCTTTCCGCCATTTCTTGCCATCGCTTTTCACATTGGGTTTGTCCTTCTGACGATGCCGGTCGGTGGTGTAGGTGGTGCTCGATGGTGTGATGCGTTCAAGTGTTTGATGTTCAAATGATTTGCCGTGCTGATGACATTTGAATAGCGAACTAATTTACCATGTGATATGGGGTAATATCAGGAAATGCCGTTTAGTCGGAGCCAGCAGTTCGATGAAGTTGGGCTTGGAAAATTGAAGAAGCAAATAAATCTTCCCTCCCGGTTTTCCGGACGAAATAGAACGCATGTTTCTATGAAACGGTGTTTTTTTTAAATTAGAATTACATTTACATCTATTTTTTTTATTTTCATATGTATTGTCCTTGGTTTATGCCCATTGGCATAGCAAATGGGGGTGCCAAGGAGGCTCCTCCAGAATTATCTAACCCTCCTTCCCAGAACCTTGGGTTATTTTTTTATTCGCCGGTATTTTTTCAAGCGGTTTGAGGTTGCATCTTAAAAGCGATTAACAAAATTGGACAACAAGCAACGATTTTAATTAATGTCCTTTATGTTTACTACTTTTCTTAATGTTCTAGACTAGCAGAAACAATTTCGATTTTAAAGGGACCATCGAGGTATAGAAAGATCGGGATATAGAACAAGAAAAGCCTACTAGATCATTGAAGGGACAGAGATAACCATCGGCATAGCTCCAACATGAACCACCCCCTGGCTGAAAATCTTGTAAATAAAGTAATAAAAGAAAAACCATCGACAAAAAGCAAGAAAATTGAAAACATGTTTCCTCCACATCATTTTTGACATTCTTTGCTTGATACAGCATACCTCAGAAAATACGCAAATTACCTTTTGTCGATAAAATGATAGGGCACATGATGGTACTGTCAGATTGGAAATCTAAGTACCGTAAAACGGGGTAACATTGATAGTTTTTTAAAGTATATTCTAAAAAAAAATTTACAGCAATGAATGTTTTTCAAATTTTATATTTTTAAAACAAGTACTGAGAATCCAAGAGTTAATTCGTTAGTTGAACGAAAATTAAAGCATTTGCACTATTTTTTAAGTTTTGTGACAAAACTTCAGAATTTTGATTTAGGGTTACTTTGATAATGCTCGATGAATGTAGGAAAAAAAATAAATGAAACTCAAATAATTTAGTTCTTTTAATATGAAACTTTGAATGAGTATATAATCAGGAAACTTCATAAGCAATAAGAATACAATATTGAATTTGTAATGCCTGTATCGAAAATACATTTCATTTGCAAAAAGGCGAAAAAAACGAAAATTGTTTTTTAATATGTTTGTAAAATATGTAACACATACTATATAAAAACTATATACGATATCAACGGATATACCCTAAGCTACAATATGGAACCAATGTTTCTAATTTGGAAAAAGCGCAGCGAGTAAATTTAATCTTTACATTATACTATCAAAGATACCCGCATTATCAAAGATACCCCGTTTTACGGTACACTCATTCTGAGGAAATTGTGTTTAAGTGAAATAATGAAATTGGGCGAAGATGTTTGTGAAGTTCATTTGATTTTTTTTTAAGATTTCAGGTTAATCAAGTTCTAAAGATTTTCAACTGTTAGAAAACACAAATATTCTCTCAAGACTATAGGTTAACCAGGATCAGGAAGTATTCAAACGTTCTGCAGCTAATCGAAGATTTTAGTAAAGTGAAGATATTTTTTCAGGGTGGAGGCGAACCAGCCCAAGGCTGAAAGCCTCCCTAATAAAGATAAATTAATTAATTAATTAATATTTTTTCAGGACATTATTTACATTATTAATAATCAACATAAAAAAGGAGTTTAAAGTTTGCAGTAGCGGTGCCGGTGGTGTAGTGGTAAGCGTGATCGCCTCTCACTCCAACAGGCCTGGGTTCAATCCCAGTCGGCGCCGCCGGGATGTTCTGAGGCATAACATCTCTGATCACGCCTTCCTTCGGAAGGGAAGTAAAGCCGTTGGTCCCCGGTTCATGAGTTGATGGGTCGATAGGTAGGGTCCAGGTGTGGGAGCTGCCTCCCTGACGTTCGACAAACGTTTACAACGTTTTAAGAGCAATAGGATTTGTGTATTGTCTCGTGTTGCATTTTGCGAGATCAAAAATAGGTTAAAAAATGATAGAGTTGCGATGATTTTTTTAAAGTAATTTCTTTAAGATCAAAACTCCACCTTCAAGACGTTTACGCTACCTCTAAATCAAAATATGTTTGCTTCATGCTCGAGGACATCTCTTTCCAAGCCATTTTTAACCAGAAAAACGAATGAATTTAAGGTTTCATGAACATTTGAAAAATAAACCGTACCCTACTGTGCACAAGTCACAACAACAATTTTTGATTTATCGTAGTCCTGTAGCCCATGATTCGGACACATGTAAAAAACATAAATAAGAAGGAAATGCTATACTAATATCAACAATTAGCTTTAGAGAAATAATTTATTAGCTAGAGAAAGTTCTGAAGAGGATATGTCGATTGTTCCGCTAGAGTATGGCAGCATGAAAATTGAACAGAAGTTGAAATTGAGCGAAAGGCCATTAATGCGACAATACTAATCACTTTAATTATTTATTTGCATTACTTCTGCGTGACGTTAACGATTTTACATAGTTTTAGTTTCAAATGACAGACTTAAAGTGGTAATTTTTTACGATAGATGAGGAGATAAAAGTATAGAGTACGGCAGTGTGAAATTTGTATATAGAGAGTAGAAAGCGAGCAAGGTTAACTTTGAGGAAGGTACGAATCGGGGTGATCATCTCTCTTTACCAAACTCTCAAGTTGGAGAGAGATGGTGAGGGGTATCTATGAAAGTATGAAATACTAATCAAATGCGCACTCCTCTCCCTAACTCACACATTGATGGATGAGGTGATTTGAGGTATATTCTCAAATCCACAGGCAAAATAGTGCACGTTTGACTTGCTCATATACTATCTGCCGCTGTGTAATAATTCTAGCGACGTTGCCGAAATCATTTCCGGGAGATGGTGTGTTATAATGCAATTCTTATTTACCCAACTATTGTGTTGCCTATCTTGTCTTATCAGTTATCCCAGAGAGAAAGCAGTAGGTCGCTAGAACTATTCCACAGCCGCAGACACTAACGAAGTCTTTTTTACGCAGTATTCAGTTTATACAATTTTTTACGAAGTAAATTCCAAACAAGGTTACACACATATGGGTATTTTTGGACTCCGGGTGACGTATAGGGACCAGAAATCCTTGTCTGACTCCATTTTTAAATGTTCAAGATGTCGGCTTCCGGTTACATAAATACTGAAAAATAATATCAAATACTCCACAATATGGGATTTTTTTCACATCGGGGTGACGTGTAGGAACCGGGAATCGATGTCTTACGTCATTTTGAAATCCAAGATGGCGGCTTCCGGTTAAAGAAAAAAAAACTGGAAAATACTATCCCACAATATAGGTCTTTTTGAAACCGTGGTGACATGTAGGGACTGGAAATTTATGTCTGACGCCATTTTGAAATTCACAATGACGAACCCTGTTGACAATGACATGAAACTACCCTTCAATCATTATTTGGACCTCATCAGCAGATACCAACAACTCTACCATCAGCGTGAGCCATGTGACATTCCAAAATCATTCACGGTAAAAAGTTGTCACATCGAATCTAAATGCTCTTGCACTTGACTTAGTCTGTTATGCGGCACTACGAATCGAAGTGATTTATCATTGATTTTCAAGTGATTTTCGTTTAGACACAAAGTGATTTGTCGTTGAAAAATGTGTACTGTATAACACCTTTAAATCAAAATGATTATCATTTGAATTGGCACCACTGTTTTTATCCATTGAATTTGATCAGTTTTGCTTTTGAAAGCAAATGTCAAAAATGCACATACCAAACATTACTCGCGAAGATGGCAAGTCAACAACAAATGAAATCAAATGAGAGAAGCGATAATTCTTCATTCCAGCCCGAAATAATTTGCATTCTAGAGCGAGAGTATTATGAAATTGATGCTGTATTCCAATAATAGTGTACAATAGAACTTCTATCACAAAACATTATCAAACTTATCAAATTAATTGCTCAATGTCTCGTCTTGTTTCTTCTACAAGCCTTGCAATGTTGTTCAATGTCACTTGGAAACATGTGATCTGGGTAGTATGATACATGTTCTTTGGCCATATTCTGAATAACATATAACAAGGCTTGCAGTATGAACAAAGCAATATATTTATTTAAACCCATTTTCAGCAAACATGAAATGATGAACATGAGCAGATGATAAATTAGTTAAACTTAAAGTGATAGATTGTTAATATCAGTATGGTTGACATTTCGAGTTCAAAGCACAGCACATCAACAACGATGTGCAATACAATCTAAAATGAAGTGATTTGCTGTTGATTTCATCGTGCTTCGATATGATCTCTTCCAAAGGATTTGCACATCGAATTGCAATGTTTGGCAAGTAGTGCAAATTCAACTGCAAATTACTTCTCATGAACATGATGTTTTTTTACCGTGTTGAACAGACCTCATCAGCAGAACTACAAACAACGTTTAAACTGCATTAGCAGTGAACATCCGGACAACAAAAAAGACGACGACAACAGCGAACGACTTTTGGACCAACATCGGCAGGTATGGTGTTGCTAGGTCAGCATTTTGAATAGTTAGCTCAGGGTAGATTTAAGTATCGAAGAATAAAGAATGCATTAATTGTTCAGCAGCGTCATCGAGCAGGTATTTTTTTAAAACCCGTATCCGAATAACCGGTAGCTAACATATATGTGCACTGATAAAATTTCAAAGATTGTTTTTATGTGTCCCACACATGAATTTTTGCAATGTAATCAACAAATGATATCTATGTGTCGGGCACATACACAAAAAGCCATGTGTAACCACACATTTGACTCATAAATTTCATGTGTGTTTCTGGGTGAATTCTGTTTATGTGTGGTCACATGAAAATCATGTGGAATTTCACACGGAAATTCGTCTATGAAAATGTGTTTAAATTTAAAATCATTGAAGAATTGTACTGCCCTTTTTTACGATTTTCCTTTGTTTTTTGATCGTTTTGTTAATTATAAATTTCGATGTAATTATTTATATTTTTAAAGCCATCTTCCGTGAATCCTGATACAATGGAATACCTGTATAAAGAAAGAGAGAATTATAAGTAATTTCAATTTTATTTTACTACCTTAATTCCTTGACAACAATGTGTAGAATTCTTCAGTGCCCAAGTAACACAAATTCATAAAATTATGTTGAGTAAACTGCTATATTACCAAAACGAGTCATTATGTATAAACTGTTATAGAACATATGTATTGCTTGGGTGTCTTGTACTAATACTTGACTGAAGAAATCATCGCAATATACCGAATATATATATACCCAAGTAACCGTAAGCAATATATCATTGCACATTAACATCTTTATATAAGCAAGATTAATCTTTACTTGCTTGCAATGTTTTCCTGGATTAATTTTGCTAATGCATATTCACTCTAAACAGTTGCCCTTGAGGTCAATAAAATGCTTGATGGAAAAGCTACTGTGCATCTTTTATTTTGATTCTATTTTTAGAATCTATAGGTATTGAAGCTTCAAGATGGATTGTATGAAGGAATGGCAAATGCTGCTGAAAAGTGGTAATTTTAGAAGAAAAGTTAAAAAAAATATCGTAATACAGTGGTTATCAGACAATTCCAAGCAGCAAACCAACCGATTCAGAAAGATTCCAATTCCACTGTAAACGTCCCTGGTCCGGTGTTTGAGTTTCCGGAATCGATTCAAGATCAGTCCGATATATCGTCAAATGAAGAATCACCCACATCTCATCCAGAACCCAGCAAAAACAATTACTTTGAAGATGTGTCCATGATAAGTTCAGATTCTGAGAGTTCTAGTGACGAATCATTGAATCAGAGTTGTATTGTACCTCCTATGGACCTATGGAAAAAAAGACCGGTGATCTCCAAACATTTTTACGGAGCTGGGGTATTGAGAATAATATTTGGCAGCATGCCATGAAACCTTTGTTTCAGAGATTCAGGCGACAAAAGCAAGCTCCGGAACACCCAGGGGCGGCTAGCTACCGGGTAATCAGAGGGTTTCGCGATACAAAACGAAGAACTTTCACTTTTCTTTAACTGCATTTATTCGCCACTTTCTGTATTATGTGCGTATTGTTCTGTGTTCAGTGCCCCGTAACGTGGGCAGATCACCTTATTGTGGTACGTTGCGGGATGTAAGATCTGCCACCGATTCCGAGCCCTGACTACTTCAAACTAGGGGAACAGGATTTTTCAGTAATCCAAGGAACGCATCTAAGTCCTTGTTACTTTTTATGCCTCGGCTTTGCCCACCGAGGATGATCTTAAAACAAGGAAAAAATGAGTGAGTTAGTCTTCATCTATGTGATTCCTAATCTTATATTCTTTGATCTCTAGTTTGTAGTGGTTAAGACTAGGGTTCTGATGCATGGTCAGTATCGGTGTCATTCCTTAATTTTGTTGGTAAGGAATCCAATTTAGACTGCGCTTCTGGTGCGCCTTTGGAGGGTGTTTCAACAGTCCGAAGGGTATAAATAGCGGGACCTTTCGATTAGAGTCGGATCCTTAAGATAAATGCAGCAATGGCAACTGTAAAAAAATCGAATACTTCATCATTTCTCAATAGTGATGGAGTAATACGACATGCACTAAACTAAGGACACGGGATATACTACAATAGATCAAATTACTGGTCGCGGTGGTGTTAGGTCCCGAACAGAGGAAAAAAAATAAAGAAGGAATTCTAGGAATAACACCAAGGAATTTCAGGATAATCGACAAGAGAGTTCAGACTAGAACTCCATGGCAAGTAATCGGTGAACATCGTTTCTACACTTATCGGTCATTAGATGTTGTCAGCACTGTTGTTTGGTTTCGACATCTATCGAAAAAAAAAAAAACACAAGAGATGGTTGGAAGTAGTGCAGTCAACAAACCTAGAAATCCCTTTCACAGACTTCAAAATAGGGTACCTGACACATGTTTTGTATCTCTACCCTGAAAACAAAATTTTAGCGTTAGAGCATGTTACCAACAAAGAAGTTTATGCTCGGGCTGCATGATTCTGTTGGAATTTTGGTCAAACCGACTTTGTTCGCAGCTGTCATTCACTTGCCAGTTGTTTGGTCGATTTGCTGGCGTTCTACTCGGAACATGTTCCAGACGATTTCGGTGGAGATTTCAGATGTTGGCAATGAAGGCCAGCTATACTACTCTATCTCGGTTCGGTAGGGATTCCAGACGATTTCGACGAAGTTTTTTACAGTTACGATTCCAGAAAATTTCGGCGGAGTTTTTTGCAGTTCTTGACGATGTGGGTTCCAGACAATTTCGATGGAGATTTCAGATGGTGCTTATAAAGGTTCCAGATGATTCCGACGAAGCAGATTCCAGGCGAGGCGATTCCAGAGTTTGCTGACGTTCCCGACGGAGGAGGTTCCAGATGATTTCGGTGGTGATTTTAGATGCTGCTAACTACCCGAGCAAAGTCTGAGATCAAATTGGGAACCACCTTCGTCGAAATTTCTGGAACCTTCATTGGCATCTCTACTGAAATCGTTTGGAACGTTATCCACCGGGAACGCGTCATCAAACTCCGTCAAAATCATCTGGTGTATCAAAATGATATGAAGAAAACAAACACGCAGTCGAAGAGAGTTTTTTGCTTGTTCGTTTACGCTTTACTATCTGAATTAGAACCTCAAGTGTCCAACTGCACACTCTTATAACAGAGCGTAAACAAACAAGCATAAAATTCCACCATAAAGCTGAACTAACGGGCCGAACCAGCAACGGTAACTGCTAACAACATGTGTGACATCTGTCTAACAAACGTCTAACATTCGACGTAAGTAAGACCAAATGTTAAATTAGCTAGACTCATGTTAGATTAACATTTCTTGCTGGATTCTTCTGCTTTTAGATTAACATTCCTTTTTAGCATTTTCACCGCTTCAATCCGAAAAAAGACGTGAAATTCTGGTTGGGGCAAGCAACCGATCTTTGTGTTGGGAATTCTGCAAAGGCTTAGATGTGAATCTAAAGTTACAAATAAGGGCACCGGAAATTTTTTTCAGCGACAGTTACTCTGCTTTGAAGTCTTTGAAAGGGAAGGCACACATCATGTGTGTCATCAAAATACATGGAAAGATGAGAGATTAAACTCGTGAGAGAATTGTGTGCGATACAAAACAGCTTACTCTCTTGGTAGTAAGACACCAGTAAAGTGCAAAGGATATGATGATTTTACAGTACAGTAAACAAATATTTTAAGATAAAAGGGTAGAGTTGATCTTTTATACCTTTTTGTTCTTAAACAGGCGAATTGTAATTATTAAAATATTTTCTCTTACCTCATATTCTGATCTTTAATGATGACTTCTAAACAAACAGTGCTATCTCTCGAAAAAGTCAGAATCTCCAACGATTAATTGTGAATGATTTTATGAGAGCTCCAAGCGAAGATTAAGAAGAGCTCTGAGTAGAAGTTTTCGGGGGGTTTGAGGAAAAGTGCACTACCATTATGAGGAGGACTCGAGGTTCAATTCTAATTAATATTGAAATACATTTGAAGAATGTTTAGAGAATTCTGATTAGGGTGTTCAGAACATTCCGACAAGAACTTTGAGGATATTGTGTTCTGAGGACAGTTCCTGAATCATTCTGTGGCAAATTCTAAGGGGATTCCGAGAATAATACTAAGGGGATCGATTTTACGATACAATCCTCAAGGTATTGTCAGAAGATTTTCAAGGGAATTCAAGGAGAACTCCAAGATAATTCTGAGCAGAATTTCAAGACATGGTGAATTGCATGGGAATCCTAAGGAGAACTCTTGCGAGTTTTATGCATGAAATGAAGCTTCATCAGAATTCTTTGGACAACAATTAAAAAAAGGAAGAGAATGTTCGGGTGAATTCGAAAATAAATTTGAAATGCGCTGCAGAGAATTAAGGGTCAAGGGAATATCAGAGAGAATGGACGTTTATTTGATCCGTTTCTTTGCACGGGTGTGTGTTTTTTTTGTAACTAGCGTAAGTGTGCCTGCGATTTACATTGTGTGTCGGAGATTGTAGGTAATCTTAAGGATGCCTCGCTGGATACGCCCAAGACTGGACGGGCAGTAGCTCGTGGCCGTGAACGGTTCCTGGGGAAAGCACTGGATGCGACCCTCTTCCCAGATGACCATGGCAATACAGGAAGTATTGGTATTGGAAGGTAATTGCTATTAGATATTTTGCAAACAGTGACAGATAGCGGACATGAAAAACCAGTGGAGGTGCCGGGCAAAGGTGTTTATCCTTGACAAATGGTAAGTTACAAATTCGCTGTTGTCGTTGTCGTAGGCGCCGTCGTAGTCGCTGTCGTAATCGCCGTCGTAGTCGCTGTCGTAATCGCCGTCGTAGTCGTAGGCAGTACCGTTAGTATATTTAAAATTAACCACCAACCGCTGAAAATATGAATTATCGCATATTTCTGTTGTTCATTACATGCCAAGTGAAATTCGAGAACGTAATTTCATTTGAATAGCTTGTTCAACCAGGTCTTAAACAATCGTCACGTCGGTCATAGCTTGTTATGATTACCTGAACCATGCGTAAAGAAAAAAATCGAAACATTTAACGTCGCTTGAAAATGGATCTTAATGAAGGCCTCTTTCGTAGCTTTTAGTTTAAGGATTTCAAAGATCGTCGGTTGCAGTGGCTTGCTTACTGAACAGAAAAACGCGGTCCCAGATCCTTTCATATTAAAAATGTATGGTAAGATCGCTTGTTTATCGTGTATTTTGTAAAACTTTTCGTTGTCGTCGGTGCCGGGTCTGAATTGTTATAAAAACTTGAGTAACGCTATAATGTGATATGAGGGGCTCGGTGGTCTTAGAACAACCGGTTTTGCTTACTGAGCAGAACATCATGAGTCTAATCTCAAGCCCATCCACATTCAAGATTCGTCAATCGTTTTATTTGTTAACATGACTACATGGTAATAACAGCAACTCGATGATTAAAAAGGAGCTCGTCTGACTAGTGGCAAACGTTTTTGCTTACTGAGCAGAAGACCGTGGGTTCAATCCCAAGCTCCTTCGCGTTATATGATTGTTAGGACATCAATTAAGCTTATCGTTTACCAAAACGAACCCTGCTGCAAACCCAACCCTATTACCCTTCCTCGTGGAAGTGCAGAGGTGTTCTCGGCTTCCATCAAAGCGAGTGTCACGTCAACACATTCCTACCCCTTCCTTTCTTGACCTGTGTTCGGGCGCGGCCGGCGCTGGTATTGCCTAGTTTGAGATCACCAGTTTTTACACATTGAGGATGATTGCTAGTCCCAAGCATCGTCTATTGGTTCTCTGTGTAATTACAGCTGGTCTGGCAATAACAGAGTAGCAACCGTGGGCGGTCAATCATGCTCATGCATGCTCATGCTATGTGCGTATTGTTCTGTGTTCAGAATTTTGTGTAATATGTGTCGTGTAGCCTAATCGCGGTGTTCACTGTACCGGTACATACCGCTGCTGCCGTTGATGGTGAATCGGGATGGCCGGCAAAGTGACTCCTGTCCTATTGTGCGGCCAGAACTCTCGCCAGATTGGCAAAGCGAGCGGCTGACGGGCCAGCGGGCGTTGCTGGACGGTGGGATGGCAGGCTTCGTCCTTCGTTGGCACGATCGGTCGACCGTGGCAAGGCCACCTTGGTCAAGCCGAGAAGGGAAAACTCCTTAGCGATTATAACCTACGTTTGGCCAGATAATAGTGTTTCGGTCCTTAACAATTAGGCTCGGAAACTGTTTCCAATTTCTCGAGCCGGCCGTGTGCTGAAGGATGACCTTTTTAAGGCCCAACATAAAAAGAGGTCCTGAATGTTAAATTTTCCTAGCGCACACTAGCGAAATGCTAGTTGGGGGATCTCCTGGTTATCGTTCAAAACACCAACCACTGCACTTAGCTAATTGAAATGCGTCTTAGCACACGGACGCCTGATATTGAAAGAGGCCGATTTTGGGCAATGGCCGTTCTTTTCTCCCAATTTTCCTTCATCCCGTCATCCTTGTTTTGTATAGTTGTTTGTAGCTCTATGGTGGACATAACGTAACGGCACAACATTTTAACAGCGGTACAGAACCCTATCACTTCTGTGGTATACTGCTGTTCTTGCACAAGAAACGTGAAGGTTCTGAATATATAATATAAATGACAAAGACCTATGAACTTGTGACCAAACGGTTACAATATTGTGGATCGTAGCAAAGCAAAAACCGCAATAGTGTGGGTGAAAACCAGAGGAGCCAACAACGAAGCCTGTCAACGGTAGTCAGCTCTAGAGAAGGAAGTAAACCGCAATTGGTGATGGACTCCCTGATCGACGAAGAAGAGAATGTCTCTGCGATATATCACGACGTCTGATTGGAGCAAGGATGAATTCAAAGAGATGCCTATGAAAGACGCGACTGGACAGTTGCTTACTGATCGCAGTAACCAGCTGAAACGTTGGAATTGTAATATTCACTTGGGCTTGTTATGTTGCACTCCATGGAATATTTCAGCCAGGAACATTAGTTCAAAATTACTTCCGGAGAACCTGGATCAGATCCCGTATGAAGGAATGTGTTCACAATTTCCTGAATTATTAGCATTGTAATATTCACATGGGTTTGCTATGGTAATTTAATTTTTTGCACTCTATGAAATATTTTAGCCTCGTTTATTGGGCTGGAATGATTTCCGGAGAACCTGGATCAGATCGCGGATGGTCAAACTCTTTGGAATATTTTAGCTAGGACCGTTAGTTCATAATGACTACCGGAGCACTAGGATCAGATCCTGGATGGTGGCTACTGTCCTCAAATTATTGCATTAGGGGCGATCCATTTATTATGTCACGCTAAATTTAGAGAAAACTCACCCCCTCCCCCCTTTCGTCACGTTTTTCCTATACCTTTTGCATTGCTTATTACAAAATCATAAACCTCCCCCCTTATAGTGTGACATAATATATGCATCACACATTATAATATTCACCTCGGTTGAATGCATGATTTTACATACCGCGCGATATAGTAGTTTCAAATAAATCATTTCTAGACATAATCCAGAATTTACGGAACCAGTTACTGTAAGCCTTGAAACAGATGCCAATGTGTCTATATGACAATGAAATTATTTGAAATAATCGAACATGGCCATATCCTATGATTTGATATGCAGTATGATTCATTTGCCTCAAATATGATTATGTCCTAAAGAACCTGATTACAAGATCCCCTCCTCGCTTACCGTATCGTATGGCGGAATCTATGAAATGGAATTCCGGAATCCCGGAGCCGATGCCAATATGCCAAAGGAATCATTGGGTTATAAAACCGGATTCCACGGATTTTCCGGAACCGATGCCAATGTGCCCATATGTCATCAGATACACTACAACCTGATTTCATTGATCATAGCTTGTCATTTTGGCATAATATGATATCATAATCTCAATGTAATTATATCCCAACAAACCGTTCGCCGGAATTCACAGATCCGCGTTCCGGAACCGATGCTGGCCAAAACCATCTCAAATCATCTTCATTCACTTGATGCTACCTATTTGACATGATTTGACATGCCACAAGATACTTTTGCCTGAGATATTACTATGTCCTACATAACCATTTTCCGAGACCCCCGGAACCGATAATATCGTAGCCATACGTTATGTAAATATCCAAATTAAGTCTTACTAATCATATTTCATCTATCTGATATCATTTGCTGCACCAGACAACCGATTCGCGTGAAAATTTAAAACATTTGGTCAAACTGGTTAAAAAAGTACAAAAAAACACAGACATATTTACATCTCCCAAGAACGAGGAGGGTTCCAAGGGGGTGGTAGTACCTACGACAAAAGTTAGTTCAACTATTCCCCTTGAATAAAAATCCAAGTTTAAGAAAATCGGATAAGGCATTGCTGAGAACGAGTTTCTTGAAAAAATTAGTTTGTCCTGGTACTTTACGGGTTAATAAAGACAACCATAACCGGTTTTACCATTTGTTGGCTGTTTTGACGGTTTTAAGCTATTTTGACATCCTAATGATATTAATGTAGTTTACACGTCATTATGCATTTTAAAGGATTTTTTTGGTAGGAAGTTTTAAGTCAATTTAAAGATCATTTTAACCTTACAACATATATTTTCGAAATTGGTGAGTGCGTGTTCGATAAATATCTTATGCGTGTCATGTCCGTTTGTCTGTGGTTTGGTGTTTCGGAACAAAACTAGGGGCATCCCACTCTAAACTTTGTATTTCTATCGATATACCTATAGATACCTGGGAATATTTATAAATACTTAAGAAATACTTATGAAATATCTAGCGATGGTTTGTTTGCTCGGTTGCTATAGCCTATAAAAATCTTATCTGATTTTGTGTACATTTAACATTTATTATATTGTTACCGATCGGGCAACAGTTTTTCGTTGCGAGTGTGAGACGATAGGAAAAGAAACAGTGTTCGGTGTCCCATAATGAAGAGGGCCACGATTGAACAGCGGATAGAGCAAAACGCATAACAAAAGGGTGGTGTATAAGCTATGCTGAAGAGGAGAGAAGGTCAGTGAGTCTGGAGCTGTGGAACAGAGTGGATCTGGTGAAATTTGGATGGGGTTCAGAGACGCACGTTGTTAGAGTGCACTTTTGGAAGGTAGTGTGTAAAGAGCCTATAAGGCGGTGATAGTGTGCCTTTCGGAGACCGAGATTGCAACCTCTGGGACAGCAAACGTCCGTGGTCTCCCAGGATCTGGGATAAGTTCACACTACAGCCGCCGATAGCCACGAGGATCGGCAGCTTGACATAGACAGCGGCCGGTTTCTCTATTGCAGCAGCGTAAGTGTTTCACCTCCCGCCCGCCATTGGATCAATAAAACCATTCAATTAAAGCCTAAATTAACCCTTTTTGTAAAGCTTCTCATAATTCCGAAAAGTCTCTCTACCTCGCCAACGCCCGGAGGCCCGGGAGCAAAACAGGCCTTTGGTGTCCACCCCAACAACTGCCGACTGGCTTAGACCAGCAGTCAGGGATGTAGACACGTCCCCTTCAGAGACGGCGCAGAAGTCCCGGTGTCAAACAGTTGTGAGTTTCAATATTAATAGAATTAACTACACGCCACTGACCGTATCGTACGTGACTCTTTGATCCAGTCCCAGGAGGAAGCTATGCTGATGGCCATTGGAACCTTTCGACTATTGCTCGTTTAAATGTATCGTTCAAAATACAGATCTGGAAATGACTATCTTGTTATAAGTATAGTTTTCACGGAGGTTTTCACCGAAGTTTTCACCGACTAGGATCTTGATCCTGTGATAATGACTACGAACATTTAAGCTGATGGGAGCTGGCATCGGAACTTGTGACATCCTTAGAGCCGAGTCTCATAGCTTCCGTAGCATTATGGGCCGCAGAAATGAACAACATTCCCATGGATTTCCCCCCATACGATGCCCTTCTACTTGAAGCTCATAAAGGTCGCCAAGTTAGACAAGTTCAAATCGAAAAATCGGTTCAGAACAAAATTTAGAACGGTTATTAAAATTGACTATCACAACATTCAATTCACCTGATATTTTTCTTACAGACGCTTACTTTGAACATTCCCATGTGGAAATTATGGTCCTAAGAGTTTTGTTTACAGAAAATCTATTATTTCACCCTAAAAAAACCAATAGTGTTGGAACCATTGAGTTGGAAAGCATGTATTAAGCACTCTTCGCAAAAATTAGAGAAAATGTACTCCCCCTTCCCATTCGTCACTTTGTTCCACTACCTAAAGCATTGCTTGTCACACATTTGTAACACCCCCCAGAGCGTGACGTACTTAATGGATGCTCCCTTAGAGGCTTGAACTAGCTTCTAGTGGATAGTTACAATGATTTTACGTCACAGATTATAAAAAAAATGTGGCGATATTGGGGCATGCTCATTAAATGGGTTAATGAGCTGAACGATAACCTTACAAAAATGCTCCATTTTCCATGTTTCATTTTATTGTTATTTTCAAATTATTGTTATTTATAGATTCGGTGGTTTGGTAAACTATGATTAGTCTGTGAAATGTTTAGTAGTCTTGAGAATAAACAATTTCATTGTGTTCAGCTTTTATTTCATAATATATACAGTCAACAACAACATACATTCTTCCACAAATATGAATCACTTCCATATGATGAACACGCTAGACTGACTGTACAGTAATTAAATGTTCTTTAATTGTAGGGGAATGTTCACATTTAAAGCTCTTTGGTTCCACAATCGTCTTCTAGGATTCTGATGTTAGAGAAAACGGATCAAAAAGACTTGGTGTACTTTCACATTTTAGATCACTGAAAAACATACATTTTGTTATATCCTTTCGTAGGCAGATTTGAAATACTTACCTCTTACAATGAATTCATATTTCATTTCAAATAAACTAATTTTATACTCTAAAAAATGATTAGATCACGTGACTAAAATTATCGAACTGATGGAGCAAAAAACAACAAATACAGCACTAGCAACCGGTCATAAACAAACGTTACTACGATGAAAATAAAACCTAAAAACAAAATATTTAAAAATACTTAGCGATACTTACGAGATATTTTAAAATATTTAATAAATATCCGAACTAAAGTTTAAAGTGGGATGCCCCTAGGAACGTAATGTCTTTTTAAGGTTATTATGCTGCTTTCAAACTTATTTGAATATTTTCATGTCGTTTTGACAATTTGAGGCCATGTGACGATTAAGCTCATTTTGGCGTTGCATGATCGGCATTCAAACGTTTTGAAGCGTTTCTTGCTGCCTGGTGATTTTTTATCATTAGAGATGAACCAGCCTACGGCTGAAAATCTCTTTAATAAAGCTAACCATAACCGTATTTAACATTTTTTGGCTGT
The DNA here is from genome assembly GCF_037179485.1 of Ochlerotatus camptorhynchus. Classification (NCBI taxonomy): domain Eukaryota; kingdom Metazoa; phylum Arthropoda; class Insecta; order Diptera; family Culicidae; genus Ochlerotatus; species Ochlerotatus camptorhynchus. The sequence continues at coordinate 1,326,263 of NW_027041039.1, forward strand.
TTTGATAATTTTAAGCTATTTTTTAATATTCTCCTAATGGTAGTCATGGTGTTTACCTGAGTACTGCGGACTCACCCAATATGCTTGTCACTTGGGAGCCAGAGTGAATTGTTCCTATCCATTGTATTGCCATTGCCTGAGTGCATTGTAATCTCATGAAAATTCTCCATACTTTTTCATGACTTATTCTTAATTCTAAGCTTAAAGACAAAAACCAGGTAGCTCCTTGATGAGAGTATAAAAACCAGCATAGTTTTTATGACTCAGCTGAGTTTACAATTGCAGTAAAACATACTTTGGCGAAATATGTACATAAACAAACTTTGACTTTCATGGGGGCTCAACTCCTCCTGGCTCGGAGCTTTTGGTGGGAATCAACTGAGAACGAGCAAAACAGTTCTAAACTTAAGAAAATTTTCAAGCAGTTTTCCATTGGCTTGCAAAATAAAATCGAACAACTCCGCAGTACCCAGGTGGTTACAGGTCATTATGCATTTTACGGAATTTTTTGGCAGGAAGTTTTAAGTCACTTTTGCAATGTTTTAATTTTGTCGAACCTCTTATCGGAATCCCTTTATGAAGAGCTTTGAGTGTGTTGATTTATTTCCTTAAATTAAGTTAAAGAAGAAAATTCAATTTTGAGTAATCCTGATCATGAATCCACGTTGACAAAGTTGACAAAAAAATAATAAAACGGAGCAGACTGGAACCGAACCATGGACATTGAGAATACGGGGCCCGTGTGTTGACCACTCGTCTATCAACGCTTGTGAAAATGAAAAGGTTAAAGGCGCATAAGAGCAATCTCAATGAAAATAAACTTATATTTGAGTTCATTTATTATTACTCAATAGTTGAGTAAATTTTAACCAACGCCGCTTTTCTGATACACTCAACGGCGGACCTCAAATGATAGAACCCAACGTTGAGTTTTTTTGAACTTAATTTTGAGTATTTTTTTTTCTTGCCGTGTGTAATCCCGTTATAAATGCTTATCTTTTGACAGATACGCTTATTTCGTCTACTACTTGCACACTACGAAAAATTCATGTAAATTTCCGTGCCCTGAGACCGACACATGCAAGCGGCCCAAATGACATAAGAATCAGTTGAAAGAGACGAGAAAATCAATTCAATCAAGCGTACTTTTTTGCCTGGTAACGTGGGTAGATCACCTTTTCGTGGTACGTTACGGGATGTAAGATCTACCACCGATTCCTAGTCCTGACTACTTCAAACTAGGGGAACAGGATTTTTCAGTAATCCAAGGAACACATCTTAGTCCTTGTTACTTTTTATGCCTTGTTGATAGTGACAAGACTCGGCTTTGTCTACCGAAGATGATCTTGAAACAAGGGAAAAAAAATGAGTTCGTTGTCTTCATCTATGTGATTCCTAATCTTCTATTCGTTGTTCCCTAGTTCCTGACTACTTCAAACTAGGGAAATTTTACATGACATGTTTGTTTAAGTTCCATAATTTACGTCAAAGATGGATTACGTATCGAGTAAAAATAGTTATTTCTAAGTGTGTGCGTATCTGTCAAAAGATAAGCAAGTATAACGGAATTAAAAGGAAATACTTCAACACACTTTAGCATTTTAAAGATTATTTTGGTCTTACAACATCTATTTTCAAAATGGGGTCGCAAGTTAATGAAATGTTTAAAAGTGTGTCGCAGTCAACGAAATTTTGAGAACCGCTGGTGTAAAAAATTATGTCATTAGCCCTGTATTGCCGGAAGTTTCTACTTAATCTAGGCTTTTTTCGCTTCTCTAGCAACCGTTTTGCAGGTTCTCAACATAGTGTTCTAGACGCACTTCGACAGTTATTAATTGAGAGCTTTGTGTGCCATCCAATGCATGGATCAGTATACTGCATGGCAAGCGCAATGATACTCTATGCCGAGAAAATTCGAAGAAAATTCCAACCCGTAAAATTTCCTCGGCCCGCCAATACGGCTTAGTAATACCGTGTTTTTACTGACTAGGCTATCTGACGCCTTCGGCCTCACGGAAGTATCGACAATACGATACGTATTGGATGTATACGTACTTAGTCCATCAATTTTTCCTACCGAGGCAAAATGAAAGTACGTCATTGACTTAAATACGTTTGAAATGAGACATCACGTAATCACTCTCTCAACAGTCGAAGTTGGAATGTCAAAGAAATTCTACCCAGAAAACACTTCATTTTGTCTACCAACTATTCACTGTTCATCAACGCATACGAAAGAGAAGAATGAACAGAAATATTTCTGCAAGAATTTTACCATCTATTCAACAGACTTTCTAGCTAACGGTACCGACCGATGATACGCGTACTGGTGATAATTCAGTCACTCTGTCCCACGGCTATTGAATGGAACATGGCTAATGTAATTGCGTACACTGGAAATCCCACATCGCACTTGTTTCTGGACAATTCACAGCTACACATCCCACAATTTAGTGAGAAAATAAGGTCAATATCTCTTCAGTTCAGTCTATCGCTATAGAATGCTGAAACCGAGGTTAAATTTGAGGTTATTCTCAGTGAATGAACATCAGTAATCAGGCATTGCATCAGGGGCACGGAATAGTATGCAGTGTGCAGAGGGCAAGGATTACCAATTTGATAAAACCAATCAGAGAACCGAAAAGGTGCTTCAATCTGTCAGAACCAAAACCGATATCTATATCCTGTTCTGCGTCCGTCTATACATACGGCTATGGCTTTCAAGAGGAGCTATCTTTATCACAATCTCTCGTAGCCCGGTGATGCAGACGTATAATCAATATCGATAGGTAATTGATTTAACGCACGGAATAGCTTTCATCGGTTGTCCTTCATTAGAGGAAATGATCGAAACCAACTATATATGCCAACACCGGCCCCTGATTCAAGCGGTAGCAATCTGTTTCAACGATAATTAAGGCAATTAGTGATTATTGTATTTAGATATTAAGTAACAAGTATATAAACCTTCATTGATAAGCTATTAGTTTCTCACTTTTCTTGATGATTTTGATTGTCTACTCTTCTTAGGCTTGATTTGTCTCTCTTTTTTGGGCCACCAACTTTCAAACCTTTACGTGCGATCACTCCACGCCACCACGCCTGATTTTTGACAGCATTGTTCCAGCACGTGCTACTACCATGCTACCAAAATAGCACATAAATGTTATAAGGGTTCTCTAGTATCGTCTATAGTTTTCAAACATATTTATAATGTTGCAAAGCAAGGATGTAATATTGAATTTAAAATGTAATGGTCGGATTTATGAACCGTAGTGCTCAGTGCACTACGGTAGTTTAAGAATATGAATGGTTCTCCATAACGTAATTGGGTGCCAAAATTGGTCGTTTACCGATTTGCCGGAGCATGCGATCCTGATGCGTAAAATACTGCAGTCAAAAAATATTGCTCAACTGCCGTGATAATGTTCGTTCACCTTGCAGAATTTACTGCATTCTCTGGTTCAAAGCTCGTTTGGCTTAAATCACACAAAAACCAGGAACGACTTATCATCGCTGTGATTCATCAGACAACTGTTCACTGCTTGCAGATAACGCATCTTCTACTCTAGAACCTGTCGTATCGAATAGCTTCTCGTTTCATCTAGCACTTGTTCCGTGCTGGAGGGGTCGGTATTGAGGATTTGGGACTTGAACCATGCCAAGTGGAAAAGTTTCGAAACGATGGTGGAGCGGTATAAATAAATGATTTGGGGATAATCGAAACATGGCTTTCTCAGTTCAGCTGTAATTGTGCCTTCTTGATGGTTATCTTATCGCTTATCTAACAGATGTTGATGCTCACTAATTAACGTAATTACATGACTATGTGCTATTATTTCTCTTAATAAAAGACCCATCACGAATGCAGATTTTAACCAGTTTGTCGTTGATTCACAATCGAAATGAACCAAAAAATAATCATTCTCCGCCAGCTACTGGATCATTTACGAAAATTTATTATCAATCTGTTTGAAACAACTTCGGCCCATGGGCTGCGACATTTGGTTCGGTACGGTGTGCATACGATCGAAAGACTCGTATGGATCACGTGCATCTCGATTGGCATTTTCGGTGTAGTGGCTCTAGCCCAACGAATCTGGTACCGCTATCAAACCTCTCCAGTTGTGATTTCTATGGATCGTAACATGTACTTTTGGAACACGAGCTTTCCCAGTCTGACTGTTTGCTCGCACCGTCGAATCGACGAACGAAAAGTTGAACAATACATCGATGATCATCCGGACAAGTTTGCTGCCGATGGCGATGCCGAAGACTTTAAAGAATTCATCATCAAACTGGCGAATGCATCGTACGACACCTTTCTGGATTTGCCTATGCACAAAAGCTACGGAATAGCCAGTTCCGAGTATTTGAATCTCATTCACAATCTCTCGTTACCGTTTCAACCATCGATTAGCACCGGAACTACTCTATATTTAGAATTACAACCCACCGTCACCGAGCTGGGGCTATGTCTGTCGGTCAATTCGAAGATAGCAGAATACAGCTCCTATCACTACTGGAAAAACCAACGGTGGGATATGATTCCTACTAAGCCAACCGTAGTGGTTCACCCTTTGGACGGAGAAGTGTACGGTCAGTTGATCAAGCTGGAAAATTCATATGAAGTGTACTTCCACGGATGCTTGGAAGTGCCGGAAGTCTCCAAACGGCGTTATTCCTTTTTGGAAGCATTCTACACCACCGTTGAGCTTCTGGCTCTAGAGATTAAGACATCGCCTCAAGCGAGGGAGTACGTAGCTTTATAAATTTTCTCAAATGTGTGATGAACCCTTTCAAAAATCGAGGATTTTATATTGCAGACTTTCCATTTCGCAGCGACAGTGTCGTTTCACCCATGAAGCAGACATTCTACAGTTTAGTCCAGTATACAGTTACAATCAATGCAGGGTAGAGTGTAGGATGAGGCTAGCGGTGAAGTATTGCGGATGCGTTCCACATTTCTACAGACACATTGGTGAGTACGCAAAGCTTCGAAGTAATTTGCGTTAGGAATATAGTCCATTTGATACACTGTTCCATGCAATCCTAATGCAAGTTTTCCCTCCAACAAAATATCCCGGTAACAGGTCATTGTCACCTTACTTCATATTGCTGCAATTTCCCTACGTAAATATCCTAACTTAACCTATTTAACATGTCAGATCCCTAATGATCTGCTGACCGAATCCAGGATGAACGTTCTCCCATTCCTCCAATGTCTGAACAGAAGACCAAGTGGATATCAGAGTTTTGCGTCCATGGAGGACTGTTTAGGATCATTCTAATGCCACGGATACACTTGTATGACAAACTATGAACATGAGCATTATTTGTATAATAAATTATGAGCACATCCTAAAACTATACAAGTGCGACCATGGATGTGCTCATAATTTATTATAAAAAAAATGCTCATGCTAATAGTTTGTCATACAAGTGTATCGGCGGCATAAGGATCTTGTTCTGGATCTTTTGCATTCTAAAGCCTGGTACACAGCTGAAAAGAAAACGGAAAAGTGCATCCCTTTAGTTACAATCTCCTAGATTTCAATTTGTGCATGTTGTTTTAGGAAACTGTTATGTTTTGACGTAGAACTACGTCTTTGTCGACTATACTGGGGTGCAAATCAAAAAATATGTGTGGTGAAATAGTGTTAGGTTTTGAACGCTTGTAACTTTGTCATTTATAAATGAAATTAAAATCCAAATACGCCAATCGATAGGATATTACATTACAAACCTGTCGAAATAAATATATTTCCAATTTTCCGTAATAAAACTGTTGGAAAATGAACAAAAGATAATTTTATCACTGTTTCCTTGAAATAAGCGTTTTTCCCAAACCCAGTCATCATGATCGAGTACAAGTTGGTTGCATATCGTTCTGAAAAGATATAAAACAGCGCTGCTGTCGCACTTCTGCTCATTACCGCTTCGGACGGCGTGGTGCTTGGTCCTGTAGTAAGCAGGAGCAAGTCAGTGATTAAAGATGACTTGGGTCCCGTTCAACTAAGGGGCTGCTCATTAATTACGAGGGGAGGGTGGGTTTTGGCAAGAATCCCAAAAAATTGTCTACGTTGCTAATGAACTGCCCCTAATACGAAACGTGGAAAAGTTATTTATGCAAAACACAACCTCCCCCCCCCTCCCCTATTCCGACAACCTGAAAAAAACATGAACTTTAACGATCACTTTTTGCCGGGAAATTATTGTTAAAAAAAAAGTTTAATTCCGTTAATTTTGTTACCCAACTATTGTCCAGAGAGCTTCGAATTTGAGAAAGAAATCGCTCACAATATTTAGATGTTATTCAGTGGGTGATTTATCACCAACTGACTGTAAAACATCTCAGGTACCTCTATGTATGGAATAAGATGAACATCCGAAGTCCATCCTTTTTTACATATTATGCAAAAAAATACTTTCTGCCCCGCCCCATTCATAAAAAAAACGGTGGGAAATCCTGTCAGGGGTGGGCCTTAGAAAGTATTTTTTGTGCAGAATATGTAAAGAAGGGGGGTCGTCGGATGTTAACCCAAATGCATATACCGTGCATCATAGAAAAAAAAAGATCTATCTACGGTTTCAATTAGCACAATTACTCAGGAATGCTTGTGTGATTACGAACCCGCGTTTCAATAGAATCCTAATTTGAGAACATTGTTCATTCTTTATTTTTTTTTTTTTATATATTAATTTATTTGTACAGGCTCAATCGAATAAACTTTACAGAGCCGAGTTATCATTTGCATTATACATGAATGATGTCTTAAATCTAGAGTTAAAGGAATTGAACCGATTACTCGCGGTCGTCTCGAGGTTAGTGGAGATTTACAATTTTTTGGATGGGGAAAGGGAGAAGGAGGTTTGAAATATGATTTATTATATAAATATTTAATTAATCCTAAAACATGAACTTATTTCTATTCATCTTGAAAACAAACATAAAAAAAAAACTACACGCACAATACACAAACTAAACACAAGGTTAATCAAACTTACAATCTAAGGTTAGTATTCTTAAAGTAAACATATATGAGTTTCATAAACTCCAGATCACGTCTAGCCAAAATATCCCGAACTGGAACATTAGGTTGTCTACCTCGAGCCCGAAGGGAATCGCACAGCTCAGATCTGACTCCACGATGCTCAGCACAAGACCAAAGGATGTGATCGGCGTCTTGGTAACCTTGTCCACATTCACAGAGATTGCTGTCTCCCAGCCCAACACGAAACAAGTGAGCGTTTAACGAATAGTGATTGGACATGAGGCGAGACATCATACGAATGAAGTCTCGACCCACATCCAACCCCTTGAACCAAGGATTCTTCGACACCTTAGGGATGATCGAGAATAGCCATCGTCCCAAACTCCCTTCACTCCATTTATTTTGCCAGCTGGCGAGCGACTGTTGACGGTAAATGAAGAAAAATTCATTGTAGGCGATTTGTCGATCGTAATGTTCATTCTTTAGTATTATTAGAAACTAGAAAGATACTCTTTTTCACCAAACACATGTCGATATGTAATATTCATAGAAAAAAACACGGCATTCATTTAGACGCAGTGCGAAAATAACATGAATAGGTCCAACCAAAGTCCATTGCCCTGCACCGGAAATGTAGATGTATCTCTTAGCGGAAGTGAATAATCACTGAGATTATTTCTAATATAGTTTGCGGTAGTACACAATTCCTCTCAAAAATAATGACAGTGAATATTCACTTCCGCTAAGAGATACATGTACCGTTTCAACTTGCCCCGGTGTACCTTAACTATGATGCTTACTATCAAAACATTGAACAGGTGGAGAACCTATATACGAGCTTTTGCTCTGACTTTGAAAATCAATAACTGAATCCCCATAATTTTCAATTAATGTTTAAATTAATTCAAATAAATGCACCTACTTATTGGAAACCAAACGTTTGATTTGAGAAAAGTCACAGTATTCTATTTTGCATCATTCTACGAACACGCTGTAAAGTACATAATGATGATGCATGATAATTTTATGTTATGGAGAACAAAGAGGTGCTTTAACCCCATATTATCGTTGTACCCCTTTCGCCCCTACTTTACTGACATTTTGTTCAATATTGAAAGCACCGTCTTCTTAAAGGGAAAACAACTTCCTGGCGCTTTATCATAAAATTCGACCTTCACTCTCTTCTCTGCTTCAGAGACCTAATTCAAAACTAATGATGGAACTACTGAAAAAAATAACGTATTTTGTGCGAATTGTTTTATCCCACAACATGTATGGTGTTTTTGTGTATTATACTGAGGTGCAAATCATCAAAAAATGTGTAACGAAATAGTGTCAATTCCTATTTTAGTCGATGTCGATGTCAAATTTAGTGTACATTGATCACAGTGAAATAGCTCAACATTGATCAACCCAAGGTAGTCATGGAGGGAAAATTCTGTCAATTCTTAACCATTACATTAAATGTAAATACATTATCTCATGCGTAAGATGAACCGTGGTCTGATTATGCTAAAGTGAATTGTCGCGAGTTTTGAATCATAACCGAGACATTGAAATACTTGAAAAATTTAAGATAAAGTATAATAATCAAAAATGCATGACATAAATCAATTTTGCGTAGTTCTACGTCATACTGCGGTCGTGTCTAAGATACAACCCTTTATTTTTTAGTGTCAGTGTCTGGTTAAGCCTGGTACGCAGCTGAAAAGTAATGACGTTTTTACGTGCTACGGGATAGGACACGGAATGCAAAAGAAATTACTTTTCCTCAGCATTTCTTGACCCAGTACGCAGTTCAAAAGAAATCGGTAAAGGAAAGATCGATTACATTAGTATCGTGATCGACATGAAGGTGGCGCATTCTGAATGCAATTTCACTTTCCTTGCGGAATAATGGTCTGACCAATTATTCCGTTAGGTAATTTTAACGTTTGTTGTAAAAATGATGTTTTGGATGCATTTAAACAACATAAACTCTAATAAGTGTTGATTTTACAATTTGACGACATCTCCCTATAATCTCAAAATTTAGCAGCCTATAGCTGTCAAATTTTCTTTTGGGAAAAATCCTCAAAAATTACTTTTCCGTTTTCTTTTCAGCTGCGTACCAGGCTTTAAGCCTGGTACGCAGCTGAAAAGTAATGACGTTTTTATGTGCTACCGGATAGGACACGGAATGCAAAAGAAATTACTTTTCCTCAGCATTTCTTGACCCAGTACGCAGTTCAAAAGAAATCGGTAAAGGAAAGATCGATTACATTAGTATCGACATGAAGGTGGCGCAGTCTGAATGCAATTTCACTTTCCTTGCGGAATAATGGTCTGATCAATTATTCCGTTAGGTAATGTTGGCGTTTATTGCAAAACTGATGTTTTGGATGAAAAATAATGACGTTTTTACGTGCTACGAGATAGGACACGGAATGCTAAAGAAATTACTTTTCCTTAGCATTTCTTGACCCAGTACGCAGTTCAAAAGAAATCGGTAAAGGAAAGATCGATTACATTAGTATCGTGATCGACATAAAGGTGGCGCATTCTGAATGCAATTTCACATTCCTTGTGGAATAATGGTCTGATCAATTATTCCGTTACGTAATTTTAACGTTTGTTGTAAAAATGATGTTTTGGATGCATTTTAACAACATAAAAACTGATAATTGTTGATTTTAAAAATAGACGACACTCCCCTATAATCTCAAAAGACACCTCCCTATTGGAAGATTGCCGCAAAAGCTCAACGCAGATGTCGCCACTGCATGATGATGATAATGTTGACAGACTGCATATAAAATTCCTGAAAATTAGCATTAAATCATAATTTTCATCAAGCCTACGTGAAATCCTTCCAATATAACATTCGAATTGAAGAAGAAAACGCTTTTACGATCAGACTTTTGTGCATCTTTGACTTTTCCAGGTGAACTTTCATAAGATATATTCATTTCATTTCACGGCTCCATCAATGCTGCATCGTAAATATGATGGTAAACAGAAGTAAATTGCTCAATTACTCAAAATAAAGATGATTTGTCATCTTGTTATCACTTTGAAGACCATCTAGCACCATTTTATAGCATGGTGCGTGTTGAGTAAATCAAGTTCCGTTGCGTTTTCCGTCGAAAATTGTGAGTATCAATATGTTTGCTTAGAAAAGGCCAAAATGAACATTTATTGAATATTGGCGTCCTATACAACCAATTCTCGATTACCACCAGCATGATACAACCTTGCCTAAGTAAATTAACTTTATTTCCACTTTCATCTTAGAGGAAATCGCACATATTCACCATTTTCCGAAAAATGCAGCTGCGCAGGAGGTAACCTCTCGCTGTGGGTGCAAACTTGTTATGCATAATTTTCCATGAAAACCTCTCCGATCCATACCGAAATAATAACAATTAGTTTTCAAACACGTTTTCTTACACGATACAAGCAAAAGTTTCCACGGAAAATTATTAGTTTTTCTTTATGGACCGATTTGCCCCAAAAATCGTCTGTTTTACTTGGAGAATTTGGAAACTATCCTCCTTCTAGTAGTTCTCACTTCGAAATGTAGGAGGCGAAAGCTTGGAAAAGTTTCACTGCAAGACGCCAATAGCCACAGACAAACACAATCACATTCATCGCAAATAATGTTTTAGTTGGGAATGTGCTTGCATTTGTCATGGTGGCGCCACTGAAGCATTGAGCAAGCCACCACATTTCGAACTTATCAGTGATGCCAGTTCTTTTTCACGTCTAGTTAGTAGATCTCAGCTCTTGAAAATGATAAGTGGTCAAGGCATCCCACTGGAGACACATACCACATCTGAAGAATACAGAAAAAAGATATTACGCTGTACGATTAACACAGAATTCGAGAACAAATCATGTTGATGACTGTAACATTCTATCAACTTTTACCAGTTATTATTGTTCAATACTTCACCATGAATTTCATTGATTGATACATATTATATTTTTTGCTGGGGAGGAGGGACATAGTGAACAGGTGGGGCATAGTGAGCATCCCGCAGTTTGGCTCTGGATCTCCAGATGCATGAAACAAATCAACTGGTATTAGGTTCAATATCATTATGATATTGATCTTAGCACCAACCAATTTATTCCGAACGGCCGGAAGTCCAAGCTGGTGCACGGGATGCTCCCTATGCCCCACCTGTTCACTATGTCCCTCTTACCCCTACACACATTAAAGTGATGAGCGGTGGTAGAAAGGGCACTAATTAGTGATGCATTACTTCGTTTAAAAACTTGTTTCCAGCAAAAAAGGACACTAAACAAACAAAACAAATCCCTAAAAAAAAGACTTAGCTTTTGTGAATTTTTCCTACGGATCCGTATTTCTGCAGAATTCAATCAATTCTATAGGTCTACGGAAAATTTCGTAGAACCGACATCACTGACTTCCATCTGTTTTGTTTTCATTCAACACAGCTGACGCGTTGACAGAACGAGGGAAAAGCAACTGGTGAAAAAATTGGCATGAACGAGGGATGCTCTGGTTGCACTTCAATGCTTGGGAATGTGGATGATAGATGGTGCTAGTGCGCATGCAAAATACGCTTGACGATATTTTTTGAAGAATTTTCTTCTAAGAGTTATGTCTGTTTGTCTGTGCTATAGCTGTCAAATTTACTTTTGGGAATATTCATCAAAAATTACTTTTCCGTTTTGTTTTCAGCTGCGTACACGGTAAGAAAAAAGTACCCAACGGCCAGTTCACTTTTACCTACTTTTGACTAGTTTGTCTCCTTTTCTCCTACTAATGTTGTCAAAAACGGACGAGTTAAACCACCCAACAGGGGTAGTAAAGTGTGGGAACCCAACGTTGAGTATAATCATATTTACCTACTGTTGGGTACATCTAACTTACTTTTGGTTAAAAAGCCAGTGGAAAATTCCATACGAACTGCACACAAGTAAATGAAAATTACTTTGACCCGCTTTACCTACTTTTGGGTTCCTGCACTATAGTGCCGAGATAAGTGAAAAGAACTTAATTTTGGGTACTTTTTTCTAACCGTGTACCAGGCTTTTTAAAAGAAATCGATACAGGAAAGATCGATTACATTAGTATCGTGAACGACATGAAGATGGCGCATCCCAAATGAAATTTCTCTTTCCTTTCAGAATAATGGTCTGACCAATTAATTATATGATTTGAGTAGTAGCTACACTGAAGATCCGAGAGATGTCGCCCCTTCAGTGGTAGGAAAATCATTTTTGCAGTATGGAGAATATTAGAAAATCCACGATTTGTGACTAAACATGCTTTCACAGAAGGAAACAAATAAACGAGTGTTTACCTTATCACCATAGTAATGTACTCGTGCAATTTTTGGGCATCTAAATCTGCTCATGAAGACGATAATGAATAAAAACTGAAAATTTTCATGCATTTCCAAATGGTTTCCTACCATTCCCATACATTCGAAAGTGACTGGTCCTCTGGATGTGGATGATGTCAAAAACAACAAAACATGATTAATTATTCCGTTAGGGAATTCTGACGTTTGTTGCAAAACTAATGTTTTGGATGCATTTTAACAACATAAAAACTAATTATTGTTGAATTTAAAATTTGACGACACCTCGCTATGATCTCAAAATTTAACAAAAGGCCCCTAATATCCCTAATAAAAAATAACCATAAACGAACGATAACACAAATCATTGAACTATTCCACAAATGGTTTGGATGATACCCAGAACACGTCGTTAAGCAAATTAACCGTACAATTTTTATTAGGGATAGCTGTCAAATTTTATTTTGGGGATAATCCCCAAAAATTACTTTTCCGTTTTCTTTTCAGCTGCATACCAGGTTTAAACCTCCAGTGCCCATAAGGGAACCGTTAAAGTAAATTAATTTCTATTAAATTCAGACATACACACTTATCTCTAAAGAAACCTTAAATTGTTTATTTTGTTAGGCTCAAGTGCCGAGATTAAATATATATTAAGTATATACCTATATAAGTTAACTTAGCAATTACATATGGTTCTTTTTTTTCAGGTAAAGGTAACTTCAGATATCCCATTTGCACCTTTGACGGATATCGTTGTTTAGGTGAAAATTCCGGTAAAAATGATACTTACACTTTGCTCTTAAATAATACAGTATTTAACACTTTGTCAACAGAAGCGCTAATCACTCTTCGTTCAAAAACACAAACCATAGATTGTAACTGCGTCCCCAATTGCGATGATTCCAACTTTTTCGTTCAAGCTTATGTAAGTACCTATCAGGCATTCACTTTGGAAGGAACATTAGCCATCGCAATATCCCATGTTTCAGCGATCACGTGAATGGTTTCTTGGTGCCAACCTTCAGTGGGGATTAACAGACTATCCGAAGATGCAACTAAATCGGGACATCATTTTTGGATTGTCCGATGTATTGGGTAATGATAATGAGATAAAATAACGTTTAAAGAATTGATATGTTTATTTAAACCTAATTTCAGTCTACATCGGTGGCCTCGGAGGATTTTTTCTGGGCTGCAGCATGATTACCTTCACCGAATTTGTCTATTTTTTCACGTGGCGTCTTTTCAAACGTCTGGACTAGTAACGGCGATTAGTTTTTGCCTTCAGAGCAGCCAGCTGTTCTTTGCATAGAGTACGTTTTGCTTCGTTAGACTGTAACAGCTTACGGAGTCGCACGATTCGGGCAGCATTGTGGTTCCTTTTGATGACTATCTCCTGTTCACGTTTCTCCAGTAAACGTTTCAGATCGTCCAATTGACGCTCTTTTTCACCCAGTTGATATTCACGAGAGCAGCTGACGTACGCAAAAGGGTTTGGAGAGGCTAGTTCCGGATTGATCACCTGAACCGGTTGCTGGTGGTCTGCTAAATTCAATGTAATACACAAATTGATTTTATTTCAATGGAAACAAGCTTACCCATCTTTCGCTTAGTCACACGAGAAAGCATTTCTTTGTGTTCTTCTATGGCCTGTCGTATCTTGGAATAGCGATTTTTTTCTAGGTCATGGATCGCAGCGACTCGTTTTTCGTTGGCAGCCAACTCTGTAAGCTGGAGTTTGGTTTCCTTGAAGGGAAATAGGATATGAAAATCATTTCAAAAGAATTTCAAATCCATCTTACTTCACAGCGCTTTTTCAGGGTATCAAGCTGATTGTTCTTAGATCCAAGGTATTCCGTCAACTCCTTCAATCTACGCTCTAGTTCCACGTGCTTTTTCTTGAGTGAATTGACTTCATCTGGAATGAAATAATGATAATTGTCTTATATACGAATATAATCACAAACTATGTTCAATTACCGTTAACCCTCTGATTTTCACTCTTCAGCCATTTGATTTTTTCAAAGTTCATACGATTGGCACTCATTTTGCTAATAATTGAACTGACAGTTTAGGTTTAGCAGCCTGTTTTGCTGTCATTGTCGTACTTACACCACTCGCATCTAACCTCTGCACATAGTAAGCGGCGCATGTGTTGAAATGAACCGTTGAGTGCCAAAGCAGTACAGGTATACCTCGATATAACGTAACTGTCACTTTTGACTTCCATCGCTGATTTCTAGTTAACAATCATTAAATCAAACAAAGTAATAACACCATCGGATATATGAGATAAACCTCCATCTATTGGTCATGGCAATTTATATGACTGAATTGTTATTTATACGATATCGACGATGGAAGTCAAAAGTAACAGTAACGTTTTATCGAGGAATGGCTGTACATGTCCGTTTGAGTAAATTTTAGAGTAGAGACTATTATTCTATTCTATTCTATTGAGGGCTTCCATCCAGAATGAGCTGAAAAAACCTGAAATCGTGCTCGACCACCTTCGATTTGGATGATACTTTGCCCATATTTTCAGTATGATAGACCAAGTATTTTCCGCAGGAGAGGAGACCCTTTTGACTCAAGGGTAATTTTTGAAAAGGGCCTATGTGTTTTTGCACACAAACTTTAAAAAATGTAGTTCGAAAACTTTTTTTTATTAAAAGTTTGTCCATCCTGGAGTTGTTTTCAAAACTTCTGCTTTCTATTCAAGTTTTTATTAAAAAATATAAAAAAAAATCAAATACGTTTTTTTTTTTTGTTATTTGAATTTTGAGGTTTATTTTTAATTTTTTTGCAAAAAACTACAAGGGACAGTCCAATGAGGTTGTACGCAATTATGACGTAGGACTACGTGGTATGATATAATAAATGTTTTTGTTAACTGCAGCAGGAGCTTGTATTTTGTGTAGGAATAGGAATTTTAGTGTGGTTTTCTCTGTTTATACTCTTTAGTATGAGTATGACTGACCTGAAAAGAACCTTTTGATATGAATTTTAGTTGGGACATGTTCAGAAAATTAACTCTATTGGAAAATGTTGGTGGCCCTGAAAAGAGCCGATGGTAGTACAGGTTTAAAGCCTTTGGAAGATGATGATGACGTGTAGGCAGCTGCGTATTCAGTGACGGCATCACGGATCACATTTTCTCGGCACACCTTCAGCACACCTCGGGTTTCCTCGTACATCAGACCGGAGATGAGCTTGACACCACCACGTCGAGCCAGACGACGAATGGCAGGCCCTGGATGTTATCACATGATGACACCGACACCGATGTTTACCGTTGAACGGATGAATTGCAAATAATGCGAAGGCGTTTTGCCATTTTTTGCCATTTAAATGATCTTTATTTCTTGTGATTGTGTGGTTTACATGTATGAATTTTCAAGTGACACAGATGCGTCTTTTCAACTTTAGTACATTTGAGATTTTAATTATTATTTACAGTTCCTAGTCCTATCAGGCCTATTTTAAAGTATGACCACCTTGGTGGGATTGGTTTGATTTGAATTGGAAAAAGGAGACTACTTATAACTACTATTTACAACTACAACTAACCTACAACTACTATGTACACCTAGCCTACTATATACAAATTGCTTATCAAAGCATGTTCTGATAAATTACATTTTTGTGCAAATTTAGTCTTAATTTCGTTAATTTTGGAATCTATTTTGGCAATGCCTGCCTCTTCATGTAAATTTGTTATTCTAGTGTCGAAAGGACGATCAAGAACCATCCTCAGCACTCTATTCTGAGCGACCTGGATTTTGTTCCTGTGAGTCTGTGCACATGATTCCCACACCGGAGCTGCGTAGAGGATCGCAGGTGCTATTATTTGTTTGTAGACGGCCAGTTTGTTCACCCTTGAGAGGCGGGATCTGCGGCAAATCAGCGGATACAGACACCTAACCAAGGCGGAACACTTGACTACGGTTTTCTCCACATGCGAGCGGAATAGGAGCTTTTCGTCAAACAACATCCCGAGATAGGTTACTTCGGCGGACCACTCAACCCTTGTGCCATCCATGATTACAGTACAAGAGGGAGCCGGTTTTAGTTTGGGTGATTGCCGATGGAGGAACATGATTGTTTGTGTTTTGGAAGCATTGATTTTGATTTTCCACGTGGTGGCATAATCAGCAAAGGCGTTAAGGCATCGTTGAAGTTTGTTCGTTATTTCGCGAGGCATCCTTCCTTTGACGGCTATTGCGGTATCATCTGCGAACAGGAAAAACACGCAACCGTCTCCAAGGGGAGGAATGTCGGAAGTGTAAATACTGTAAAGCAAGCGGCCCAGCAGACTGCCTTGCGGGACTCCTGCTGGGATGGAAAACGTGTCTGAAAGACAACCATTCAACGATACCTTAAACGACCTTTGCTGGATGTAGCTACGGGTGATTTTAACCAGATCTAATGGAAAGTTGAAGTTACAAAGCTTGTATACAAGCCCATTGTGCCAGACATTATCAAACGCTTTCTCAACGTCTAACAAGGCCATGGCTGTGGACTTGGATACAGCTTTGTTACTTCGGATGTTATTCATCACCCGCACTAGCTGGTGATTGGTGGAGTGCCCCTTTCTGAATCCAAACTGTTCCGGAAGGAGAATGTTATTTTCCTCGACAAACTTGAGCAAACGATTGAGAATGAGTTTCTCGAACAATTTGCTCAGCGCTGAAAGGAGGCTGATTGGTCTGTAGCTTGAAGCTAGCGTTGGGTCCTTCCCGGGTTTGCGGATAGGTATGATTTTCGCTGTCTTCCAGATACTTGGAAAGTAGTGCAGTTCCAAGCATCTGTTGAAGACAGCAGCCAGCAGAGAGTGAACCTTCATGCTGAGATTTTTCAACACTAGGTTGAATATTCCGTCAAACCCGGGGGCCTTCATGTTTTTGGTGCATTTCAGCGCTGAGCAAATCTGTTCCACTGTGATTCTATCCTCCGGAGGGATGGCACAAAGGGAGGAATCAAGGTTGAGTACGCATTGCTCAACCTGTACTTCGAGCGGACTTTGGATGTTGGAGCCAAGCAAGTGCGATTTGGCAATATGCTCACCAATCGCATTTGCTTTCTCCTGAGGGGTGATTATGAGCCGATCGTCATCATTTTCATCTTTTAGTGGCGGAATGGGTTTAGGGTGCGTCTTTAAGACCTTGGTAACTTTCCAAAATGGTCTGGAGCGGTCGTCCAGATTCTGGACAAGCCGCCCGAAACTTTCGTTCCGGAGTGAGACCATTCTGGAAGCAATCTCCTTGTTCAGATCGGCCATTTCACGTTTCCTCGCTTGATCTCCAGTCCTCTGAAACTGGCGTCTACGAACATTTCTCAGGCGAATTAAGAGTTGGGTGTGGGAATCAATAGCAATAAACTTACCCCTCACAGGAACTCGTCGGACGCACGTCTCGTCAGCCACGGTTATGGCTTGGTGGAGTCCCTCCAACGCTCGGTCGATGTCCTCCACGGTGTCAAGCGGCGGGTTGTCGATGATGTGCCTGTCTACCACGCGTCCAAACTGGGCCCAGTTTACGTGATGATAGTCCTTGCGCAGGCTTGAAGCAGGAGCCACGTTGCAGCCCAGCTCAGACACCACCGGTTGGTGGTCGGAGCTGAGTTCGTTCAAGGCTACCGGCTTGGACAAGCCGATATTTGTCAGGAACAGGTCTAGCGTCGATGGGTTGCCCGCCGGTGAGATGAATGTTGGTTCATCCGAAAACCAAACGGAGTACAGCCCATGCTGTGAGTGGTCGAACAGGAGACGACCGTTCTGGTTCTGCTGGTAGTTCCGCCAGGCCTCATGGCGAGCATTCAGATCTCCTCCAACTACGAAGCGGGAACCGGTACGGGTGATGGTGGACAGGTCCTTCTTAAATTTAGCCGCTAGTCCACTGCTGGCGGCACATTGTCGAGGGCAGTAGACGGCGATGAACTGGACGTATCCAGTCGACGACTCCACCTCCACACCAAGGGCCTCGATGATAGAGGTGCGGATATGGCACAGAGTGTGGTATTTTATTCCTTTCTTGACGACGACCGCAACACCACCCCCCCTGGAGCTGGTGCGATCAAGCCGGATAATATTGTGGTCAGGCAACCAGAAGCTTTCACCGGACTTTAGATGGGTCTCGGTTAGAAGGCCCACGTCGATGCTGTGCTTGCGGAGGAAGTCGGCAAGCTCAATCCTTTTTGCTCTTACGGAGCAAGCATTCCAGGTGACGATAGTTAGCGGTTTAGACGCCATACTGGATGATGAACTTACCGAGCACTTGGATCTGTTCGGGCTTATTGCGGCACTTACGAAGAGCACCGGACATGTTGACGAAAATTTCCATCAGTTCATCCGCTGAGAACAGATCGGGGTTGTTGTTTTGCGTTGTTGGTTGTCTCCAGAATCCAGGGGGGGATGGAGAGCTTTGGCCAGCAGAATCACCGGAAGCTTCTTGAGGAGGGGCGGGTTGCACCCGCGAATTCGCTTGCCTTTGCTGGGGAGCACGAAGAGGCGGAAAATTCTCCGTCCTGAATGCTGGGGTTTTGTCCTTCTTGCGTCCTGGTTGATTGTTGCTTGACGCCTGCTTTCGGATGTGTTTGAAGTCCTCGCGTTTGGAGCACTGTCTGTCGGAACCTTGATGTGCACCACCACAGTTGGCGCATTTTAACGCCACGGCTCCATCCGCAGGGCAGTTGGAAGTGGCGTGTTCTTGAGCGCAGTTGCTGCAGCGTGGCTTAATGTTGCAGTTGCGGGTACCGTGACCAAAATTGAGGCACCGCTGGCACTGCGTTACGTCACGATGGCCGCCACGGTATGGCTCCCATCGTACGATGATGGAGTAGATCGATCGGATGGCTTGCAGCGCATTGAGAGTCACCGTCCCTTTCTGGAAGTGCACCAGGAAGAGGCAATCCGGGTACGTCTTCACGTTTTCGTCTATCCTTGTCATTCGGAATACAGCGATTGGGGCTAGCTTGTACCGGTTGATTTCAGCTTCGACCATCTTGGGGTCGAAATTTGGTAGACCCCTGATGACTACCTTGAAGGGCTTCTCACCGGGGATGTCGTGCGTGAAGAATTCCGCCTTGGAATCCTTCAGATATTTCACGGCCACTTCGTACTCCGCTTTTGTTCGCAGCATCACCTTGGTGCCGATCCTGCCGAGCTTAAACTCAGCGGCAACGCCCAGCGATGAGAGATCGCCAATCAGCGTGTTGAGTGGTACTTGCTTCACCACCAGTGGAGGAAGCTTGATTTTCACCGCACTCGGGCCGGCAGAATTCTCGGTTTCGACGGCGTCGCCGAAATCACCGATGTCGCTGGCGTTCGTCGCGGTAACATCGTCGCGTCCGCTCGTACCATCGGACTGTCCTTGATTCTTCTTCCTCTTTTTCGTCCGCTTCACCGGGACTGGGTTGGTATTTCCAACATCGGTGGGCAGAGTAGCGTACCTATTTGAGGTAGGTACCGAGCTACCCTCACCACTGTTCTTCTTCTCCGCTTGGTCACGAAGTCTGCTCCGAGAGCGCTGTCTTCCCATCACGCTATGCGACCGACACTACTGACGACGCGACGTGCAGTATATCTGCGAACGTTTGTAACAAACTATAGGTTAATCGAACAACTCGACAGAGCGAGCAAAGACCGAACTGTACTGCTTGACGTTCAAGCAGCTAATGATGAATCTAATGCGAAGGCGCAGTTAGCTACCTGTTATATAGACAACCAGCTCTGCCGGTACCATATTTTCTCGCTTCCTATTAGCTATACACAGTAACCAATGAGAAGTGAGAAAATATGGTACCGGCAGAACTGGTTGTCTGTAGAACAGGTAGCTAACTGCGCGTTCGCATTAGTTGCGATGCACCAGTATATCAAGCATAACTTTTCAAAATGACGTATGTAACATTGGATAGGAAATTAGAAACATTGGATAGCAATGTCTTTGTGAGATTATTAAATGCTATTTAAAAGTTAATGCTATTTTATTAAGTCTGTTTGTGCTATTAGTTGGAGAAAGGGATTGCGCTTAAGAGAATTGTGAAAAATTTCGAGTTTTGCAAACACGGACAATACTTTTGATAGAACAAAATCATACACCTTTTACTTGTGTACTACTCACATACACCCTGATTGATTCGTCGGTATCACACCTTGATTGTTACATACACCCTGCATGATTTGTATATTTGACAGAAGGGTTTTCACATACGTCAAATCAGTGCTAACATTTGAAAACGGCACAAAAGCCATTTGTAAACAAATGGTTTGTGGGCCCTTTACTCACTACTTGAAGTACACCCACGCGACACAACAGCAACATCGGGTAGGGGAAATTTTCCCCTTCCTGACGATGCTGTTGGTTTGCGTGAGCGTTCTTCGGGTAGCGAGTAAAGGGCCCACAAACCATTTGTTTACAAATGGCTTTTGCGCCGTTTTCAAATGTTAGCACTGAAATGAGATACACCGGTTTTTGTTTTGCAGTGAAGATTCGTTGGCAGCTCGAAAAGCATTGAGGAATTGTCGGTTGGTTGATTTATTTACATAACTACCCAGAGTTGTGAAATTATCGATGTTAAAAGCGGAGATGAGAGGGTCACCTGTCTGCTGTCAGATGTTATACGTTTTGTGTTTTTCGTGTTAAGAAAGCGCTTGTCAGATTGGTATGTGAAGTTCAATATTAAAGTCAAGCTTAAAGTGCAATTTTATTAGAATACTTTTGAAATAATAAACATGTTGCTCCTGGAAATACAAAAACAAACATACAAACTTGACGCATTTACTGATTGATAGTGGTCGCTTTGTTTTTTCACATACGACGCTTCACTGTGAGCGTATCTGCAGTTTTTGTGTAATCATCAAATTTTAACAGTTAAGTCATGTTGACAATAAAAGGGTGTATCAACACCATTTTAAAAACAATGAAAGAAAGTCACATAGGGCGTTCATTAAATATATTTTCCATAATGTATTATAATTTCAAACCTTGTTTTTCATTAACTCGTAGGAAAAGCATGTATTTTATATTCGGTTAGATGCAAAATATCGATTTGTTTATTTTTGCGACTTACGTCCTTTTTAAAAGTTATGCTTGATATGGTTATGAGTGTGCAAAATATTACGTAATTCCATCCTTCCTATTTGCACGCGCCTGAGGATCGGAGGCGAATGCCACTTTAACTTGTTTCGTCTACTTACTACTTGATGACGACTTTGCTGGGGAAGCAGCATGTGCATGTAGGTGATTGGTGGTTTTGTAAGTTAATTCGACGCTTTTGGACAATGCTGGACATTTACCAGTTTTTCAATATTTCAACATTCGAAAGCATTGATATCGATGCGTAGCCACATTTCTGATCGATTGGCGATAAAATTATTGAAATAGGACCAGGGGCAGCTGAGTTATTAACGTTCAAAATCTTTCTTAATTTGTTACATGTTCCATTTTCGGTTTTCACAAAGTGTACCCCCATATAGAAATCAAAGACGTAGTCCTACGTCAAAAACGAAAAAAAAAATTCCGTGTATATTTTTTTATAAAGCTTTATTAGGTTCCTACAACTCCTTCTTAGTAATTTTTTTTTCTACAACCAACTGTTTTTGAATTACATTTTTTTTTTAATTATGCGTGCAAAAACACATAGACCCTTTTCAAAAATTACCCTTGAGTCAAAAGGGTCTCCTCTCCTGCGGAAAATACTTGGTCTATCATACTGAAAATATGTGCCAAGTATCATCCAGATTGATGATAGTCAAGTTTGGTGACTGACCGATTTGGCGTGGAATTGGTCTATATTCAAGTGTGATAAATTATACCAAAGAATAATAAATTTAATGGGAAATTCTAAAAACATGTACGATTCTAGAAGTGCTTCAGATTCAACAAGTTTATTTGTATATCCCGTATCTATGGAATATTATCATATATTTTATCATAATTATTATTTATTATTATTGTATATATTATATAAATTATTATTACCTTGTTCATACTACAGAGCTATAACATGTTACAAGGGTAGCAGCGCCGGTGGTATAGTGGTAAGCGTGACTACCTCTCACCCCAGCTGGCCTGGGTTCAATCCCAGTCGGCGCCGCCGGGATGTTGTGAGGCATAGTAACGGAGTAACGGAGTAACGGAGTTGAATTTGACTCAAAAGTGCAAAAAGTGGGGTTACTAAGTGAATGAGTCAAATTTTCCTCGATTTTCCAGGCAAATCTTCTTAAATATGAGGAAAATCGAGGAATATTTGATTTAATCTATTAGTATACTCCTAGCATGAATAAAATTTTCATCAATTTTCCTCATATTTAAGCAGTTTCCAGGAACAAGAAACGCGAAGAAATTTTTACTCTTATTGGCCGTGTATTGCACGGTCGACAGCTAAGTTCCCTCATCAGGCGACGGTATGGTGTGGCATTTATTATCATTGTTTTACTTTTATTTTACATTTTGACTAGATAGAAGGTTGGTCATCGGCAAAGTTATTCAGATGACATAACCTATTGCATAGTTGACAACTAAGATCAGAAGTCGCTCATCGGGATTCGCTATAGTGTGCCATTTAATTTTTAATTGTTTGACAAACATGCTTTAACACATTTTGGATCATTCGTGACGTTTTTCAATTAGTTAATTTATTAAGGCTCCAATGTTCAAAAGGACTCTACGGAGCCGAGAAACAGTAAATAATTTCATAACAATAAAGAATACTTCCGCTTTCTGCCATGCCCGCAACTCCCTTTTTTCTTCCAATCGTTTTTCCTTCCAGCCGCTTGACCTCCTGTTCGTCCTTTATCCACTCCTACTTGGTATAGTTCATTATTAACCCGAATTTGAAAAAAAAAGTGTGCATCATTCTTATGCTTGAAAACAGGCGGCTGCTGTTTCTTGACTTCACTTGCTTTCTCTGTTATGTTCTTCTCGGCCCCGGAAACGTCATGTCCAAATCCACCACCTCTTCTTCAAGCACTTCAAACTCCACAGTTTCCTTGCCATTGCTGTCCATTCAGACACTTCAGGAGCCATTACACCAGCATGCGTTGCTTTTCTACGTCTTGGATTTATGCTTAGACTTTTTGTTCTTTTTTTTTTTTGCTTCCGGGCCCTCCGCTTGGGGCAGAAATTCATTCGGTGCCCCTCCGCCTTACAAAGAAAGCATTTATCCTTATTCCCAGGATAAAATATAGTCCCTTTCCGATTGAGGAAAACAAGCGAGGATGGAATCTCCTTGTTCACGTCCATATATACACCTCGCACACCTGTGTACATGTCGTAGCGTAGTGTACAACTCCGCTGAGAATATCTCCCGGATGACAGCGGAGAATATCTCCCGGATGCTCCGGGCAAGGTTGCTTCCACTCACTTGCTATAAAAAAATGTTTTTCGTAATTTATAATCTAATTAGATATCATTAGATGTTATTTTGGCGGCACCCCCGGAGAGATCGCCGGCGATGCTGGCGTCGATCGTAGAGTTCTTGTTTCCACGTAGGGACGTTGACTCCTGGCCGCGGGGTATCCCAGTCGCGGAACAGGGAGAAGTGTCTAGAGTGACAAACAGTGAACTGATCGACATTGCCAAATCGCTGGTGGTGGACAAGGCCCCGGGCCCGGATGGGATCCCGGTTGTGGCTCTCAGGGCGGCCGTTGCAGAAAATCCTGACATGTTGAGGTCTGGTGCTTCTCCCGAAGCCAGGAAAACCCCTGGGGCCCGTCAGCATACAGGCCCATCTGTTTGCTGGACACCACTGGCAAACTGCTTGAGAGGGTCATCCTCAACAGGCTGTCGGCCTACACCGAAGGTGTAGACGGCCTGTCAAGCAGCCAGTACGGGTTCCGCAAGGGCAGATCTACCGTGGACGCCATCCGTGACGTCATTCAGATGGCAGAGGTGGTCCATCGGAAACTAAGGGGCATTCGGTAGTAACTTTAGACGTGAAGAACGCGTTCAACAGTGCGTGATGGGGGGCGATAGCCCGCTCGCTACACCAACTCCGAATCCCCGGAGAGTTGTACAAGATCCTGGAAAGCTACACAGTTCGAAAAAGTAGTGTAAATTTCTGTTCAATATCATGCACATAAATGGAGCGTCACATATCCTACACGTTTACATTATATATCATGTAAAGTTCTGACACAGTTCATGCAATGTAGCAAATATTGTATACAAAAGCCCATCTTTGTAAACAACATTGTTTGCGAGTTGCTCGTTTGCGTGAAATGAAATACAAGTTTACGTGAATGAATGTTTACATCACAATTAAGATTCAGAATTTTTATCTGTGTACTTCCAGAATCGTGTGTTGATGTATGACACAGAAGATGGCGAAAAATGCGTTAGAGTCACCGCAGGAGTGCCACAAGGCTCCATCCTGGGCCCGGTGTTATGGAATATCATGTACGATGGAGTGCTGAGGATAAGATTCCCAGTAGGCGTGAAAATTGTTGGTTTTGCCGACGATGTCACGCTGGTAGTCTACGGGGAATCCCTCGAAGAGGTAGAGCTGACAGCGGCTCACTCCGTTAATCTTGTGGAGGAATGGATGAGATCCAGGAAACTGGAGCTTGCCCACCACAAGACGGAGGTGGTCGTAGTCAACAATCGCGTGCGCTCTCTGAAACTCCTGGGGGTTATGCTCGATGATAAGCTCAGCTTCAGCTGTCACGTCGAGTACGCCTGCAAGAGAGCGTCTACGGCTGTGGGGGCATTATCCCGCATGATGTCCAACAGCTCGGCGGTGAGTGCCAGCAAGCGCAGGCTCCTCGCCGGGGTCCTAGTATCTATCCTCAGATACGGAGGCCCTGCGTGGGCTGCGATATTGGATACCGACTGCCACAGGCGGAAACTAGAGAGCACACATAGGCTAATGTGCTTGAGGGTGGCCAGTGTATATCGCACCATCTCGAGGGAGGCCGTCTGTGTCATAGCAGGGATGATGCCAATCGGCCTCATCATTAAGGAGGATGGGGAGTGCTATGACACGAGGAGCGTTCGAGGGGCGCGCAACAACGCGCGTGTAGTATCGATTGCGAGTTGGCAGTCGGAGTGGGAAAATTCCACAAAGGGGAGGTGGACCTACCGCTTGATACCTTCCGTATCAAGCTGGGTCAATAGGCGCGATGGGGAAGTAAACTTCCACCTGACACAGTTCCTGTCAGGCCATGGCTGCTTTAGGAGTTACTTGCATAGGTTCGGACATGCAAGTACTCCCACTTGCCCCGTGTGCGTTGGTTTCGAAGAGACGGTGGAACATGTGTCCACGCTTCGAGCCAGTAAGGAACGCTATGCTAGCGATATGCGGAGCGGACACCAGTCCGGATAACATCGTCCCTAGGATGTGTGGTGCTACCGAGAACTGGAGCGCTGTGGTGACTGCGGTCACCCACATAGTTTCAGAGCTACAACGAGTGTGGCGTGTCGAGCAGAGCGGGTGTCTACTGCCCGACTAGAGCGTTAGAGTACGGCTAGAGGAGCGCTATAGCGCATAGACCCCTCCCACGAAGTAATGCCTTCGGGCGGTTCCGGGGAGGTCAAGGGCCAAGGGCACAGGTAGGGTTTAGTGGGTCGGGAGTGCAATTCTCCCAACCCCACACCCTGAGTTACTTTCTCAGGTGTCTGTAAGCAGATTCCCCCATGAACAAAAAAAAAAAAACGAGAGGAACTGTATATGGGTTATTATTTCTAGATTTCTAGGTAACTGCCTCCGGGTAAGTATTTGCCGATGATTAGAGCAATAAACTTTCTTGGAGGAGCAAATTTTACATATAAAAAATGGTTTTGTTTGGAGAGTGTGATTGTGTGTGGGAATTGTTATGCATGCGATGTACATGATTTTCAGTGCAACTACGATTGCCCTGGTTTTGGTATACTCGGTGGCCGGAAGTGTCTCGTGTGGAATGTTTTTAACTAATCTTTAAAAAACCAGCACTGCTTTTATGGCTCAACTGGGTTGCAATTGCAATAATACATACTCTGAAAAAAAAAACTAATGTAAACAAACTTTATGAGAGTCATGGGAGCTCGAGCACTTCTGACTCAGCGTTTTTGGCAGGATTCAACGGAAGAAGAGCAAAACAATGTGCTGCTAGTGAAATTTTTCATTTTCCATTGGCTTGCAAAATAAAATCGATTGGCTCCGCAGTACCCAGGTTGCAACCTGTTAATTTTAAAATGGTATTTTTCTTTTAATAAAATGTCAATAAATCAGAAGTACCGTAGAACGCCGTTAGTTTTTTTCTGAGTTCCTGAGTACCAATGCTACTGACGCCATGGAGGCAGCTCCCACACCTGGATCCTACCTATGGACTATAAACTCATTGACCGGGGACCAACGGCTTTACTTCCCTTCCGAAGGATGGCGTGATCAGAAATGTTATTCCTCATAAAATCCCGACGGCGAAGACTGCGATTGAACGCAGGCCTTTTGGAGTGAGAGGCAGTCACGCTTACCATTACACCACCGGCAGCGCTTCCCCGTTTGTTTGAAACGTCACCCAATTAAGGGGTACTATTTAAACAAATCCTAATTGAGCGCCATTTAAATGCAATTTTAGCTATTCAAATTAACGGGGTTCTACGGGTTTTAAAAATTACGGGAAAATGTTTTCAACAATGTAAAATTAATGGTTTTCTGTTTAATTTACAGTCATTTTCAAAGAATTTGCCTGCATCTAGGTATAATTATGTTTTTTTTTGCAATTTCTGCTGAAAATACACTTTGGACAAGGACTTAAGCATCTGATTCGGATTCGAGGATCCTCATATTAAATAAGATAAAATGCTAGAAATTTACCCGAAAATCATGTGAGGGGTTTCATATAGATATTTTCAAATTTGACATTTAAAAAATGCCCTAAAAATAAACAAAACACTAAATATGATAACGATAGCGACTCATAGCTATAGTACTTGTATAAATACCAATTGTTTGTCAATTTAGTTTGTTGTAGAAACTTATTTACATTATGGAGGAGCTATAAAAGCTTACTGATTTTGAACAAGCAATCATCGTTTGTCCATGCTTTTTGTAATGAAATCACATAGCGTCCGGATCTTATAAATTTTAATGAATCTCAAACATAAGAAAATTCTCAAAGTTGTAACTGGAGTTGTAACTAGCTTTTTTTTAGATTGTGAATATTTCATCATCAGTTCAATCTCAGACAACGGAACCAAAATGAAATTCAAATTTAATTTTATAGTTTTCTGAAATTATGGCCTTGAAACATGTTAAAGTGCACAAAGAATAAATTTCAGACATTTAGGACTTTTCAAAATAGATGTCCATGCACAATTCTTAACATTATGACTGTTAAAATAAAAATAATTTTGAGATCCCATATGTTGCAACTTAAGAAATAAATATCTATTATATAGATTGTAAGCATAAAATCTTCGAATACTAATGTAAATAAGAGTCAACGAAATTATATCAGTTGTCATATCCTCCAATATTCCGAATTCCATATTTATTCCATCTCTCTTCTTCCTAAAACCTCCAAGAAGTTCATACAGTTTTTTTTTAAAGATCTCTGACAAATTGAAACGAAGTTTCTTAAACTGAAGCTTGATGGCCTGATGTAAGCTTGATGGCCCCGAAAAGGGCCGTTTTATTGAAGAGGGCATTCATGGCCACTTACGCTTGGCGTGTTTAGTGTAGGTGACAGCATCACGGACCTCATTTTCCAGGAACACCTTCAGCACACCCCGTAGATCAGACCGGAGATACGTTTGACACCACCACGGCGAGCCAGACGACCGATGGCGGTTATCTCGAAGAACTTTGCGATGACGCTTGGCACCTCCTTTACCAGACCTTTTCCTCCTTTGCCACGACCAGTCAATTGTTGCTTGTTAGGTGTGAAGGAGTGGACTAGTCACCACCTTCCTACTGCTGCTATTGCTGTTCAGCACGCCGTCCGAAGCGAAAATGAGCTAATGCCATACTTTTCAGGTTAAAGCAGAATGATGTGCAACCAAGTGGTATAAAAGCTACAAAGACTCCTCCCATTATGAGTAGTTTGCTATCAAGTAGCGACACTGGCTCTTTTCCTTTTGCGTACACGGTGAATGAGAACGACCCACATTTGAGTTTAGTTCACTCATAATCGCCAAAAGTGTAGGAGCTCAGCGATGAGTAAATTTGTCTCATGGTTTCTTGTGGAAAACCTAAAAAATCTGCCAGAAAATGAGGAAATTGACGAAAATTTAATTCAGTCTCGGAGTAGTACCAATAGACTGAGTGAATCCAATCTTTACTTTTCTCAAATTCAGGAATTTTTCCCTGGAAAATCCTGGAAAAACCTGGGAAAACATGAGGCAAATTTACTCATCGCTGAGTTCCTGCACTTTATTTCTTATTTCTGAGATAACTAAACTCAAATTTGGGTCGATCTCATTCGCCGTGATATCACCTTGAAAGATATCGGCACCGGTGGTTAGCGTGATTACCTCTCACCCCAGCAGGCCTGGGTCCAATCTCAGTCGGCGCCACCGGCATGTTCTAAGGCATAACACTAAACGTACCGAATCAAAACGGCTTATTCTTTATTTGCTATCAAAGCTGTACTGTTGTTTACAAAATAAAAATAACGAGGTAACACGTGTCCGAAAAGGAAATTTCGAATTATAATTGTGCTAATTAGTTGACCATTTCCAACCAGCCCGTCAATTTCCGGCAAGCGCTTCCAATAGTTTGATATTACGTACACGCAAAATTCAGCATATTTTTCTAGTTCTTTGTCAAAATTTCAGCTCTATTGATCATAACAAAACATAGTTGCAACATGGCAAAGTTGGCTAGTTTGTATGAAAATCGACCTGCACTTCGAGCATCATTTTCGCGACTTAGCTGAACTACTGAAAATTACAGCCCTTTATAGTAAGAGAAGGATTTCACTGAAAACGTGTCCTTAGTAACAAAGAACAGTATAAGAGCTCCCACCCCGCCATTCTACTTGGTTTTGAAGCTCTTTGAACGAGCTATCGTCTGATCTCAACTTCGTGTTCTAGAAGCACTTCCACAGTTATTAATTGAGAGCTTTCCATGCCAACCAATGCATGTATTTGTATATTTTGTGGAGAGCACAATGATATTCCATGCCCAGGAAAATCGAGAAAATGTCCAAGAATGTGGAAGATTTCCTCGACCGGACTGGGAAACGAACCCGCCGCCTCCGACTTAGTAATACCGTGCCTTGACTGATTAGGCTATCGGAGACCCCCTCCCATCATTGCCAATAAATGTTAATCTGCTCATCATCTGCATCTTCTTTTAAGCCAGTATGAACCGATATTTGTTTGTCGAGTTTCCAAAATCTGGTTATAACTGGATAAAAGAGGAAAGTAGGTATAACCTTGTTGATGTACTGCATAAACGGAACTGCATATTCGTAAAAAAAAGGGGAAAAAACCCATTGATGTTCGTCTGAACAGATTTGGGAAAAAAATGTATTGACACATGTTAGTGTTAAACGATTGAGGCGGAATAGAAGATTCGACTTAATTCAGCAACAATTGATGGTTGGGCGGTTTTTATGAGTTTTAAGCTGGAATGAATTAATGGCGTTGTGTGTGCGAGTACATGAAAATTAACGAGAATATCTAGTGTGAGATTAGCATTGCAGATTCACACGCGAGTTTGTTTTATGTGTGTTACAGCATATACTAGTGCTGAGCTTCCTTAACTATCTGTCCATGAATGCCCAGTTGTCAATGATCTCAAATCCAGCTGCATGATCTTTTCTGTGTCATCAGGAACTCGATGCCTAATGTTCACACGGGGTTGGAGATATCCGCTACCACCAGAATCTGCAGTTGAGGATTGTAGTGTATAAGCCTAAGATCCGATTTCAACAGGCAGGCACTTTGATTAACCACGTCTCATGCTCGTAGAGAACTACCGGTCTTATCAGCGTCTTGAACGTGGTACACATAGTGCGGAGGCGAAATTTTCCAGGCCTCAAGGTTTTGTGGAGTCCGTAGTAAGCAGTAATGCGTCTTCAAATTACCCTGCTGCAGTTGTTATCCGAGGACATCAGTGATCCGAGGTACACTAATGTATCTGCCACCTCGCAATCATAACCTTCGAATTCTGCCAATGCGAGCTCTATCATGCTAAGCTCCAAACCTACAGGTACATACTAAAATAAAAACAATAATAAATGAATAAATAATAGGATTTTTTTTTTGGATTGATCGTGTCGCGTCTACTCTGGCGGCACCCTTATACCCCATTCACATTACAGCCTATTTCACGTAATATACGCTGTCTTGCAATAAGCACTCATACATAGGATTTCCAGTGAAAACTAGATGTATGAGTGCTCATTGCAAGATAGCGTATATCACGTGATATAGGCTGTAATGTGAACGGGGTATTATAGTACGTTCAGACTATAGTTGATATCATATTATATAGGCTATCTTGCAATGAGCACTCATACATAAGATTTCTAGTGAAAACTAGATGTATGAGTGCTCATTGCAAGATAGCCTACACGAAACGAAAATCAATTATTTTATTCATGTGTTTCACTTATATATTTTTGCCAAAACATCAGCCTTACACATTCCATAAGACGAACCGCATAGGTCATATAAGAATGTATAAAAGGTATGTGTGACCGCTTATACATTTCATTTGACACATGATCTTTATTAACTTTTTGCAAGGCGTCTGCTCATTAGTTGACTTATACATTTTATGAATAATCAGCAATAGAAATTTGCCAAAAGGTATAAGGAGATTTCTATCCGTGCATATTACATGATATAAGGAGGGTATGTGATTATGGTATGGATTAGTCTTCGACGTTTTCACCTTCAACCAAATCTTTTCAACTTCACGTTTCTACTGTACAATCTGCCACCGCCTGGAACGTTCTTCCGACAATGTCCACGTCATTAGCAAAACAAATCAACTGACTGGATTTATTTATTTATTTGTTTTACATCACTAAACCCCAATAATGGTTGAGATAAATTACATACAGTCTCACGTTAAAAAAGTACACCATACTAATGGTTGGATTTCCATGAAAATAGCAGAGAATCTCACAGAGACTTATGAGACAGTCCAAGCAAACATTGCAAGTTTTATCACAGTTTTAAAACGTTCTACTAGTCAAAGTGTGGTCTACCGAACCCTCATTCTTTGGGTTTACAGTCATCCGGTTCAAATCGCACCAGTTACTAAATTTGTCACACTCCTTTTGTAGAAATAAGGCATCAGTGGGCGTTTGAAAATCTTAAGATCATCAGTGAGAGACAAACGAGGTTCGTCTAACACAAGGTTCACATCGTTGGAATAAATTAGAAGGGCCGAGATGACTTCCCTGTTGAATACCCGAAGTTGCAGGGAAAGGGCTCGAATATCAATCCTCTATAGAAAAACAAAGTTGACGCTCGATAAAATATGACTGCAACCAAGATAGTAAGTGTAGCTTCAGGAAAACGGACGGAATACCAGGAGTGTAGGTCGATTTCAGTCTGGATGCTGCCGATAAGATGATTGTTTCGTTGGCCGGGACTTCTTTCAGTACTTGACTGTATACAGGCACATTGGAAAAGACGAGGGAAGCTTGTTGGGACGAATTCGCTAGATAATTTAATTGCGAAGAGCTGGCAGATTTCATCTAGGCTTCATCGTAGAAAGAAGATAAGATTCTTTACGTTGCTTATTTACGAATTTCCAAAAACTCTATGGATTGGACTTCAATTTGCGCTGAATATTCTGCTGGTAGTACGAGAAGTGTTCCTGTGCAGAGGTGGCAACAGTACATTTTTTGAAAAACCATCGTCCAGAGCGAAACAAAACAGCCAGCACACGGGTGACCGTGTATAACTACATTCCAAGCGAACAGCGGAGATAGAGAATAAATAAAATCTCGCAGCCTGATTTTTCCAAACAGTTTATTGTAATGAAATTTTAGCTGCAGGCTTGCGTGTGACAGTAAATTACCAACTCCCTTATTTACGCATAATTTTAACATCAATGCTTATGAGTGGTCAGTCTTCATTCTTATCTTTTAATTCCATGCAATAAACATCAAATAAATGCAGTAATTATCCAGAAATCAGCAAAATTCTACACGACATAAATTTATGTCGCACGCGCCGCCGGTCTTGTCTGCTTCTTTGTGCGAAAATGTTCTGTTGCTGGCAGAAAACAGTTTAGAAATGTCATGACATTTTTGCCGCTTGCCAGTTTGTTTTTGTGTGTCGTCACAATGGTTATCGCAAAAAGTATCAAATGTTAAGGAAAAAATGTTAAACTCCAGGACTCGCGCCACCACTGTTCCTGTGTAGCCTTTTTGTACGCTTAGGTTCAGCCTCACGTAATAATCCCGGAGTGGTGTAGTGCGGAATCTCGTGTATTTTCTTAACGCAGCTTCAAGCGAGTACGATAACGCATCTAATATCCTCACACAGCACTGCTTACCATCCATCGAAGCATTGCTCAGCCTACCAAACAGCAACTTTTAAAGAGAATAGTGGAGAGAAATTTATGCGAATTACTGTGAGAAAAATTGAGTGTTCTAATATAATTGTAGAGTGAATTCTAAGCCTGTCAAAGTTTGATAAGATTATTCGGGGCAATCCTGCAAGTAACCCTGAACACATATTGAGAAAATTATGAAGAGTTATCTTCAAGAAATTATCTAGTTATTTTAGATAATGACAATTTTCCAAGATCAAGATATTCATGGTTTTAATAAAACTTTAAAAAATCAGAGACCATTGATTACCTCTCACGCCAGCTGGCCTGGGTTCAATCCCAGTCGGCGCCACCGGGATGTTTTGAGGCATAACATATCTGATCACGCCTTCCTTCGGAAGGGAAGTAAAGCCGTTGGTCCCCGGTTCATGAGTTGATGAGTCGATAGGTAGGGTCCATGTGTGGACGGCTTGTCCGCCGCTGCAAATACCTTGCCAGATCCAAATTTCTTGTAAATGTATCGGCAAAAACGGATTTGAACTTGCTAGGGACAGGGTGTCGACTCAATGAAGACAACTAAATTCCCTGTAATTCCCTGATTTTCCAGTAGTTTTCAAATAAAAAATCCCGGTGCAGTGCCTATCCGTTTTTGACAACACGACCTCATCAGCTATTACTTTCCTCAGATATGTACTAGTACTTTCTGGAATTGTCACTATGATTGATAGGGGGATTACTATGATTGATAGCTTTGTGTGAAGGAAATTGTAACCATCTCGATATAAATCGTCAGAAAGACATGAACTACGAAATCTTCAAAAGAGCCTTGAGACCACTTAATTATATCAGCAAGTTAATGATCCGTTTCTTACCTCGATTTAGACTGATACGAGAAGAGGGCCTTGGTATGGCAATTTACTCACCCTTAGAAGTTCTTTTCGGACTGTTTCCGAATGTAAGGGGTAGAAGTTCACCCAGCTCTCCTACATCTTACATATGAAACACTTGTCATTAATCCCATTATATACTTTTTTGCTTTGAGCACATTTTGAGACGCAAGAAAATTATTCTAGATAAATACGCTTAACCAACCGCTAATTCGCGGCGGATTCCTTCTGTGGGGAATCTTAAAAACAGTACAAGCTTTAGAACCCTTTTCAAAACCATGATAATTCCAAATTATTACTAACCTTACCTCCAAAATTATGTAAGTTAATTCCGTCTCAATTGCAATAGCAGCAACATCACAATACGAAAATTTCACTGAGAACCTAATTTTCCGATCTAACTAAGCTTACAATGAAGACCTTGAATACCTAAATAAAGCCTCTCTATGCAATGCTTCTGTGCCAAGACAATGCTTTTGTGTATATTTAAATATTTATTCATTCATATAAGTGCTATTCCAAGTAATTGAAAAAATTCCATCAAAGCAAGACCATTATCCTAAATTCTCATTTAGTTGATTCTCTAAGGAATGAGAAGTAAAAGTATTCAGAAAATAAACCATCCTCTTCTCTTATCTCTTTACCATTCTTGCATTTACCGAAAGGCGCATTGGACTCAAAGGATTGATTTTTGTTGGACACAGCTGAATCGAGCAGACGCACCAATCTACTCGAAAGTTAAATTTTGTCAGACGCAATTAAGCAGTTAAAATGACGTTTACTACCACATAAAACATTATTTTGAGATTTTTTCTTCTAGAGCCATGAGAAAATTAGCCAATATTTGTGCGTTTAATAAAAGAATAGAAATTAGTTGGTCCAGTTTTGTGAAATCGCTGGTAGAAAGTCACGCCAAAACTGCTTGAAAAGTGGTCAATTAGCTGTAACATCTATTAAGAGACGCATATACCCATTTTGAGGATAAATTTAGCAATTACTAATAACGTCTAACGTCTACGGAAGTTGACCATCAACCATCAGGATCTCAGTTCAACTCAGGAATGTGTCAATACCCAGTGGGAGCTGACTTTATATTAGGCGCAAAATCATCACCTCGACCAGTGGCTTTATAGAACTATTGTCCAGGAAGCTACCCATAACCCATCTTCACGTACGTTTCGTCATCCATGAGCATGCATCCTTCGTACTTTGTAAGAACCTCATTGCACAGCTTCCGGGCAAGTCTTTTGGCCACTATATTCTGCTTCAGTGTCTTGTATGGTTGCTTACTAGCCCGAAAAGATCGAAATCCTACTCGTTGACGAATCATTTTGACGGTGCTTTAGCTGGCATTGAATTTCGTGGTGATATCATGATATCCTTAGTTTCACTACGACGCTTGCTATGATCCTGCCGATTGATAGTATGCCGTTGTTTGAAAACACTGCACACGATCGATTTGGCCAATTTCAACGACTTCGCGATTTTTGAACCTGACCACGTCGGATTTTCCAAGTGAGTGTCCAAAACTAATTTTCGGTTCGCGGCCTCCATCAAGTAAAACTTCTTTTAAACAAAATGAATCATGACGAACTTTTCAGCACTGAAAGAGGATACATTTCAAAACAAACTACTGTCAAAACATTTCAGATCCGACCGCTAGGAGCACTGCAGTAAAACAAACACTGTGTTCAGATATTAAATGACTCAAGCTTTAATGCATTCTCCTGGAATTTTGGCTGAATTTCAAATCTATGCCCCTGAACGAGTTCTCTGATCAAGAAGATTCATGTATCTCGGACATCGTTGGCTTACATGATCTGATTCGGTTCGTATCTGCGTGTTCCAACTAATTCTACGAAACAGTGGAAACCTAAAGGCAGTGGGACTCTAAACTTTAGTTCTAATATCAATACAATATTTTTAAATATTTCATAAGTAATCTTAAGTATTCTTAAGTATTTATAAATCTAGCTTTATTACCATCATAAAGGGTGATACGGTCAAAATTTGGTCAAGGGAAAACGCGTGTAAATCGGTGAAATCGTTTATTTCAAAAATCAAATTAAATTTCTTTTTCAAGTTCAATTAGTATAAAATTCAGGACAAATATTCAGTTAGGCTTCCGCTTTTCCAAATCCGAATTGCCGGGCCTTACGCTTGACCCCTGCCATCAGATTTTGTACAGCCACCTTGTCCACCTTCTTCGCCGCAGAAAGCCAGTTTGCCTTGAACTGCTGCTCGCCCTTAGCAGTTTTTTTGGTCTTCTTTAGGTTCCGCTTGACAATAGCCCAGTATTTCTCAATTGGGCGGAGCTCTGGCGTGTTGGGAGGGTTCTTGTCCTTGGGAACCACCTGCACGTTGTTGGCCGCGTACCACTCCATGGCCTTTTTACCGTAATGGCAAGATGCCAAATCCGGCCAAAACAGTACGGAACAACCGTGTTTCTTCAGGAAAGGCAGCAGACGTTTATTCAAACACTCTTTCGCGTAAATTTCTTGGTTGACAGTCCCGGAAGCTATGAAAATGCTGCTTTTCAAGCCACAGGTACAGATGGCTTGCCAAACCAGATATTTCTTTGCGAACTTTGACAGTTTCATGTGCTTGAAAACATCTGCTACCTTTCCCCTTCCTTTTGCCGTATAAAACTCCTGTCCCGGAAGCTGCTTGTAGTCGGCTTTGACGTAGGTTTCGTCGTCCATTACCACGCAGTCAAACTTCGTCAGCATCGTCGTGTACAGCCTCCGGGATCGCGCTTTGGCCGTCGTATTTTGTTTATCATCGCGATTTGGAGTCACTACCTTCTTGTAAGTCGATAGTCCAGCTCGTTTTTTGGCTCGATGCACGGTTGTAGACGATACACCCAGCTTATTTGCGGCATCTCGGAGAGAGAGGTTAGGGTTTCGCTTGAAACTACCAGCAACTCTCTTTGTCGTCTCAGCGGCTTCCGGTTTTCGATTTCCCCCCGATCCAGACTTCCTGGCTGTCGACAAACGTTCCCCAAACACTTTAATTACATTTGTAACGGTTGATTTGGCAACTTTTAGCGATTTTGCCAACTTTGCGTGCGAGTAGCTCGGATTTTCGCGATGCGCGAGCAAAATTTTGATACGCTGCTCTTCTTGCTTGGACGGCATTTTGACAACTGAAGAGTGAATTCCAAAATCAAAATAGGAGCAACATTCTACACACACACACCTTCAAAATGAGGGGTGTTCAGGTTTTTTAAATGCAAAATTGAAAGAAATACGTCAAGTTGATATTGACCAAATTTTGACCGTATCACCCTTTAGTGACCGGTTACTAGTGCAGTTGTTTGTTGTTGTATGCTTTGTCGATTTGTTACCTTTCGTCGCCTGTACATTTAATTGTAAGGCCAAAACAAAGAATATGTACGACGTCAATGCAGGTGAGCTTTATGACAAGCTGCACGAGTATGAAAAGGATAAGCTCCTCATTATGGTCACACTACCCGAGCAAAGTCGGTTAACAAAATGAAAGCAAATCGATATTAAAGTTTGAAGTTCATATCATAATGAAGACTAATTTTGATTTCAATTTTTGCGACAGAAGTCTGATATCATATTGTGCTTTCATTTTGCAGTCAAGACTTTTTAAATGAAAGCAACTTAACATGAAATTCTGCTGTTAACGTATTGTTTAAAATTTAATTTAAGTTCATCTGTCGTTGAACTAACGATTATTGTTTATTTATTTTGTTTCATACATTTTAGGTAATTCGTGACTTGCCCGGGATGAGATTTGAGCTCAAGTCTTTCAGCGTGAGAAGCATGGATGCTAACCATTTACGCCAGGCCCATATTCAGTTAAACATGCGAAATCAGTAATCAAATTGATTTCATTGAAAGCAGGATTAGTTGTCCATTTGATTTAACAGTGTAAAATTTTGCTCTCATTTTTGCTGTGTTAACCGTAAGTCAACCAAAATGAGATCAACTGGAGTATTGAGAATAATTTACATCGTAACAGCAAATTTTGATTTCAATTTGATCTCCAGCTTTGCTCGGGTAGTCTAGCATATCGCGGCAACGATGGTCATTTACAGGTGAGCTACGAGATTTGAAAGATAACCATATACATTAACAGCAAGAATAGCCAGCAGCTCGTTTGTCGCCGTATTTTGACCTATTTTACGTTGGACTGGTTAGAGAATTGGGTGAGAATTCTAAACCTTTGGTTTCTTTAGAATTTAATTTACATTTTTCACTCTAAGGATTCGGAACTTCCAAAGACCAGATGCTGATGATTAACGGTTACAAAAACACTCGTACCGATCTCATTCTGTCCCAAACCAGACGAAACACGTGACACAGATAAGGAGAAGCCAAGACTACCAAGATGGTTTATCAACTTCCAAATGTAACGATTTTGTACTGTTAGTTATTTGAATTATTCATATTTATTTATATCGAACCATTTTCTAAACCACATGTATGAATAACCATGTTTCAACACAACATAACCATTAAGGATATCTGATAAAATTAATGAGAATATAGTTCCATAATAAAATTAAAGGATTCTC
Organism: Ochlerotatus camptorhynchus; assembly: GCF_037179485.1. NCBI lineage: Eukaryota > Metazoa > Arthropoda > Insecta > Diptera > Culicidae > Ochlerotatus > Ochlerotatus camptorhynchus. Next base: position 1,364,448 of record NW_027041039.1, read on the forward strand.
GTTTTGACGATTGTTCGTCTAACAAAAGAGTGTTGAAAGTTCCAAACTCGATGATGTTTTGTCAACTTCTTGATAAACATGTTCTACTTGAAGCTATGACACAACGGAATGCTGTCAACATATTACAAATATGGCTCAGCTTCGATCACTATAAATAATTTCGGTTATCGACGCACGACCAATATCTGACTGAAAATAAGACAACGATCGAATTGAAATTGAACGAGCAATAGGTGGAATGTTTCCGTGACTTATTCCAGTAACATGGCAAACGGATCACGGTTAGAGAAAATTTCATTTAATGTTCGAAAGTACAAGCAAGACAAAAAAAACCATCGAACCACTTAATTCGTTTCCAAAATCATAGCTGAAATTGGCGAAACATTCCCTACGGGTACTGTTGGGGCACACGTCCTAACACACGTAAGGAATATAAGGAATAAAAATGAGAACGAGCTAATTATAAAAGTGTTCAGGAAAAGGGCACGCAAAATCCCAGAGAAATTAGATAAACAAACAAATGTGTCTAGCAACGATGGTAACGGACTATAAATATTTCTTCAGTATTTTTAGGTGTCTTAAATATCAGTAAGAAGTTTTTGTGTACAATGCAGTAAATACCAAGTTCAGAGTGGGATGCCCCTAGGTGGAAACCTAAACGGTGAGTAGCGGTCAATTTAATGTGTATGTTTAAGGGATGCTATTTCAAGTTTCTTTTTTTGTTTCCGTCATGAGAACGTCGACTTGACAGATCCACGGACAACTGCATGGCATACACCCAAAAAAATTTATCACATATCTAATGGATGAGATAAATGTGAATTTCACATACACTCAAAAAATTGTACACGTCATCATCATGTGTCTCACACTTAATTTTGCGCTTATTGTGAAACACATCAATTTCATGCGTGAATCTTATGCTATGAACCATGCCGGAACACTATGGATTTGAATTGTGACACACTTGGATTCTATGTGCCTCATATGGTGATATCAATAGCTTTGCACATCATAGTTCAATATTCTGCAATATTCTACTTTATCCGACTTCTACTTTACCGACTTTAAAAATGAATCGACAAATATATAAACAAATTTCAGAGGCCAGAGCTTTCACATATCTTTTTAATGGGTCTGATTTGGGATTCGATCATGGACTGTTGGGGTGTGCTGCTGTCGGAGTCTTCATTCGATCTCACTGTGCCACGGATGTTCTCATATATGAGGCGGGTTGATAGGATAAAGTCACACCTCTTGTTTTCGATGTTTACCTTTCTGAGCAAGCAATTCACATCGTATTGAAATGCAAAACATTTTAAATCCATCTGTTTTGAACAGTAGTGTGATTCAATGTGCAATACACTTGAATAGATAGTGAAAGATTTTCAACTTTTCAAAGTTTGAAACACTAGAAATTAACGTTTATAACACATTGAACTAAGGTGAAATACACTTAAAGTAAATGTGATTGTGCATTTAAAAAATCAAGTGTTTAAACACTTCGATCAAACGTGTGGAATTTTTTGAGTGTAGCTTTCCTGTGATCACATAGTTGCAAATTCCATCACAAAATCACATGAAAATTATGAGGCCGATGAAATTCATATGAAAAATCATACGTGATCGCATGGTTTTTAAGTGAAATTCAGATGAATTCCATTAATGTTGATTATGAATGAAAATCATTTGCGTTTCCAATGGAAGCTACATTAAAACTATTTTCAGTGTAGGACAAGATCGATTTTTAATTTAGGACTTGATTATTGTACTTTGTAATTGTTATGTTTCTCGTGCCTCATTTTGCATTGTTTTTCTTCTTCTTTGGTTTTATTACGTCCCTACTGGGACATTACGCCAGCTCTCAACTTAGTGTTCTTTTAGCTGTTCCAAAGTTATTAAATTGGGAGCTTTCTAAGCCAGTATCATTTTTTTATAGTGATCACAATGACAGCCCTTGCTTAAACTCTACACTGGACCCCTTTTATTGATAAATTTTGCTTCTATGAGCCTCTATTTTAAATCAACACACAGACGTGCCTAGGCTATGGTGCCTGTTTGGTCACTGTTGTTTTTGTGTTGATCCAAATAGTTTTGATAATATAATTGCGCATTCTTGTTTTTTTAAACGGTTGATTTTTGTCCCAGTCTTGTCTTCTGTCGTCACTTATTTTGTCATTTTGTCTTATGTATTGTGTCAACTTGTGTCTATTGTCCTTCCCCATCTGTTTTTAAACTCGTTCTGTTACTCTGTCATGACTAATTTCATTGATATATAAAAATAGTAATATCAATTATACGATAATATGGTTATTTCTCGATTACTTTTTCAAAGGGACGCATCAGCTCCTGCAAACAAAGCATCCGATCGTCGATCCGGCGCAACTGTTAGCTCGCACACGCCTACCAACACCACCAGCAGGTAGAGGATTAATTTCCTATCTGATGGTAGTGATAGCATGCGTGGGCGAGCCACCAGCCACGCCAAATCGACGATCAAACGCACCGCCCACAAAATCCGACACGTCCATCTGAAAAAGTTATCGAGATTTCTACTAATTAATGAATTATTGACAACTACCTCTCATGATCCTTGGCTCCACTATGATTTTAACTTACCACTTTTTGATTATTTATCAAATACCTCTCCGATTATATAACGCCCCGATGCCTTGTTGGTTTCTGGTCTCATTTGGATTGGTCCTGAATTTGTTTGATATCCTGTTCGAAGTGTTTTTATTCCTTATCCTTAGTTCATTGAGTTAGGTTATTTCTTTGAATTCCAGCTTGTACGTTTCTCACGTCATATGATTCGCCATTCATAAAGATAATGGGTTAAAAGGGAGCAAATCATACATAAAGGTAGATTAGTATTAGTTGTACTTGATCCAAACAATAGAAAGAAGCATATATAAATTAGTAGAAAAATAAAACTAATATATAACTAAAAGTGCAATGCATAAGCACAGACAAACAGACATAACACATTGAATATTTCTCACTGTAAAACATCGTCGCTAAAACATTACCGCCATCTGTTGAGTACACTGTCGTGGGTAGTACGCTGAACAGATGGCGATAGTGTATAAACGTCAAACGCAAGGGAACTGACTATGCGCGCCACAGGTGGCGGTACTACCAACTACGATACTTTTAAATTGACCGTTAAATGCTTGTTCGATGAACAACTTGCTAGTGTTATGTCTGTTTGTTTGTGGCATAAGTGTTAGTTCCGGGATCATTTTAGTGTTAAGAAATATGTTAGTTTTGATCCGTATTCAGCCCTGCCAGCCCCTCCAGCACTATTTGCAGCAATTGTGATAAGATTATGCGACACTGCTACTACTACTATGTTAGATGTATGACTTGTCAATTTTCGCTAGAGAAGAATACTGTTTTCTAACGCAACGCAATGTTTCAATGAAGGTGTCTTTCAATAAATCACTCAATCATTTTGATTTTTGAAAATTTGCTCAAAAGGGTTTAGTTGAGACATCATACCTTACCGAAAACTAAAGCAGAACAATCCTAATTCTTATTTCAAACCTATCAACATATTTAACACAGCTTTCCTAAAACTTCACTTATTCGTAAGCGCCTGATTGAAGATATGATTGCTATTGACATTGCCTGTAATTAACAAATATACTAAATAGAAAGATTTATTGTATAACTGTAACTCTAACTCTATCTCTTATGTTAATTAACTTTCTGAATTCTCTAATTGAAGTTCATTTGATGATTATTTAGTATTATTCAATAAATAACTGAAATCTCTAATCTACCTACACAATCATAACCCATGCTTTTAAACTAAAATTCAACATGTTTCAAGTACTTCTGGCTTTGAAATATATTAATTATATCTTTGTTCGTCCCAGGTGACACCTTCAAGTGACCAAAATGCTTCACTTTATAGTTAGTTTCCAAGCTAATTTTAATTTGTATATTTTATATGGTAAATGGTTCAATTACGCTCTCACGTTTCCACTATGTCGCACCACAAAAATACATATGGGTATGTCACAATAGAAGCACACCACAGTGGAAATCCCGAGTCATAGTTCAAACACTTATCCCAAATCAAAATGAAGCACATATAAGATTAGTTACAATACCATGTACAAAAATGGTGTTTAGCATTGTTCCCTGAGTAATACCTCAATGAAAACAACAATGAAAGCTTGTCACGCAAGTAGAAGGAGCACTGTTGAGCACTTTCTGAAATATTTCAGTAGTATAATTCCCTTGCAAACCCAAATAAAACTATCTGCGTAAAAAAAATTAGAGTGATTTGCGGCAAAACCCGCCAGTATCGCACCCAACGTCAGTGCCTATACGTAAGCGTACTACGACGCGGCTCTCAATCAAAGGAGTAACAAGTGTGATACTACAACTGCTAGACTAGATCTTTGGTTATCTCATGCAGTGGTTTATCAGAGAGGGGAAGCTTAGTAATCCCCATTGCCTGCCCATGGCACCATTCTATCGCGGCATGAGCCAGCAACGCCGGCCATGAACCTACCGTCTCTAACACTCCACTAAAAAGCATGAAATTAAGCCCGCCCACCAGCAACAAGGTGCAAAAACTAGCCAAGGGGAGGGCTTTCTAAGCCAGTACCATTTTTGCATAAGTATTATTGTGTGGCGGATTGTACTCATACTTGATGCCAAGGGAAGTTGAAAAATTTTTCGTCCAGAAAAACTGCTAGACGAGACCAGGAATCGAACCCAGCTGCCTCCAGCATGGTCTTGATTTATAGCTGAACCTTTACCTACTGAGCTAAGGGAGACCCCATTTGCATTTCACATTCTATTTTGTGTTAAGATTAAGAAATTACTTGGGGATTTTACGCATCTATGAGCAAGTCAAACCAACTCAGACAGGCTTTTCCCATCAGACTTTATTTAAAGGGTGATACGGTCAAAATTTGGTCAATATCAACTTGACGTATTTCTTTCAATTTTGCATTTAAAAAACCTGAACACCCCTCATTTTGAAGGTGTGTGTGTGTAGAATGTTGCTCCTATTTTGATTTTGGAATTCACTCTTCAGTTGTCAAAATGCCGTCCAAGCAAGAAGAGCAGCGTATCAAAATTTTGCTCGCGCATCGCGAAAATCCGAGCTACTCGCACGCAAAGTTGGCAAAATCGCTAAAAGTTGCCAAATCAACCGTTACAAATGTTATTAAAGTGTTTGGGGAACGTTTGTCGACAGCCAGGAAGTCTGGATCGGGGGGAAATCGAAAACCGGAAGCCGCTGAGACGACAAAGAGAGTTGCCGGTAGTTTCAAGCGAAACCCTAACCTCTCTCTCCGAGATGCCGCAAATAAGCTGGGTGTATCGTCTACAACCGTGCATCGAGCCAAAAAACGAGCCGGACTATCGACTTACAAGAAGGTAGTGACTCCAAATCGCGATGATTAACAAAATACGACGGCCAAAGCGCGATCCCGGAGGCTGTACACGACGATGCTGACGAAGTTTGACTGCGTGGTAATGGACGACGAAACCTACGTCAAAGCCGACTACAAGCAGCTTCCGGGACAGGAGTTTTATACGGCAAAAGGAAGGGGAAAGGTAGCAGATGTTTTCAAGCATATGAAACTGTCAAAGTTCGCAAAGAAATATCTGGTTTGGCAAGCCATCTGTACCTGTGGCTTGAAAAGCAGCATTTTCATAGCTTCCGGGACTGTCAACCAAGAAATTTACGTGAAAGAGTGTTTGAATAAACGTCTGCTGCCTTTCCTGAAGAAACACGGTTGTTCCGTACTGTTTTGGCCGGATTTGGCATCTTGCCATTACGGTAAAAAGGCCATGGAGTGGTACGCCGCCAACAACGTGCAGGTGGTTCCCAAGGACAAGAACCCTCCCAACACGCCAGAGCTCCGCCCAATTGAGAAATACTGGGCTATTGTCAAGCGGAACCTAAAGAAGACCAAAAAACTGCTAAGGGCGAGCAGCAGTTCAAGGCAAACTGGCTTTCTGCGGCGAAGAAGGTGGACAAGGTGGCTGTACAAAATCTGATGGCAGGGGTCAAGCGTAAGGCCCGGCAATTTGGATTTGGAAAAGCGGAAGCCTAACTGAATATTTTTCCTGAATTTTATACTAATTGAACTTGAAAAAGAAATTTAATTTGATTTTTTAAATAAACGATTTCACCGATTTACACGCGTTTTCCCTTGACCAAATTTTGACCGTATCACCCTTTAGACAACAAAAATTCGATTAGGAAAATAATTAAAGTAAAATAAAATAAAATAAAATAAAACAACAATACGCATGACACGTTCTAAATGCCAAGCGCGCTATTGGCGGTTACTCTAAAAGAGATAAACAGCGTTGATAATTTTAAAATTGAGATACACTAACTAACTAACTAAGATATGTTTACTACAAGAGTAAAGAATCTTGTTTATTTAAAGCACTTTGTGACAAAGAAACAATGCTAATTCTCACAAATATTTCCCCCTGGCATTTTAGAACAAAAAGTAAGAAATTAGTCACAGCTGAAATCCAGGCTAACGTCAATAGTACTATATTGGCAAAAATATTCCGTCACAACCCCGCTGCGTGATCAGAGCTATTGAGTTCGATCAACTCGTATGGTCCTTCTTTTTCATAAACATACAAAATTTGATGACATTCGCAAAAAAATCCAGAAGAAACCGGCAGAAACTGCTTAACAAATGTGGAATAACTGCCCACCTTGGTTCAGGTACCTTTATTCTGCTTGCAATGATTTGGACAGTCAAAAGAAACACAGACAATACGATAAGAATGCATATGCACACTCACTAACCTCTGAATGCCAAACACCAGCGATCCTGTCGTTGGGTGCATTATGACGGACACTTTCCTTAGCAGGATCCCAATGTGCGCTCGCTCAAATGTTTCATATTTATCTGCATTATTTGCATAAATACGTACGAATAACAAATGGACAAAACCAGTTCTCTTGGTTTTGAATAACAGGTTTTCAGTGGCTGCTGTGTAGATTGCTCATCCATACACGCAACCGGCAGACTGGAGGGTATAAATAGGACCTACGTGTCGTTTGTCAGGCATCAGTTCAAAAGTGACCGTAGTCCAAACCTAACGGTGGATTATTTTAATTTCATTCAATTCGATCTTCCTTACGTGGAAGCAAAAAATTATTGGTGTCAATGTTATTAGTAGAATCAGATTCTGCGTTGAAATTCATTCCGTCTGTAAGGTAATTATCCTGCCGGACAAAGGCTAAACGCACTTAGGATCTATAAGGATACTCTCTGTCGAACGGAGGCTGTGATTTGGGTATCGTGAAGTGAAAGCATGTTCCCGACAATTAACCGGTGGTGATAGTGGCCATATTCGGCAACATTCAGTGGTGAGACGTGAACGGCTGCAGTTCACTGGATCCAGTTTATTACACCTTCGGATTATTTTCTCTGTGTAAAGATACCTGTTTCTGTCTAGCCGAACCGGTATTTAAATTCATACGATTTGAATTACAAAGCTTTACAGCCCCGGAGTATTGAGAATGCAGTTCCGAACAAGGTGATGCAATTTTGGGCTCAATTTCATCAGACAGCAACGGAAAACCATCAAAGAGACCCTAAAAGCATCAAGTAAAACCGAATTAATATTGTTGATGAAATTCGTTGTTTTTCCACACTCTGATGAAGAAAGGTTTGATGAGATAATGGGGCCGAAGTAGAAATCTTTGTTTTTTGTTGTTGAAACCGGTTTTTTTTTTCATGGAAGCTGACAAGGATAACTTGCTCTTCCAAAACAAAAAATAATCGAATGTATTTCCGCAAGAGCTTCTCGTCTTGACACTACCAGACTAGAACAATCTAGATGGATCGAATTGAATGTGTTTCTTTTAGGTTTGTCTATGGTGGTGATTCCTATTCCAAAGATTCACTTTGTTAATTAATCTATTTCTCAATACCAAAGTCTATACGAAAATGAAAATAAGTACTTAAAGTGATTGATAACGCTTTTTTCACGTGTTTTATTGTACGAGATTCCTTTACGTGTTTAACTATAACTTGCCTGATTTCGTAGACGTCCTAGGAGTTCAGAAGTTTTATCGGTTTTCAGGTCGTGCTCGGCGGAGCACCAAGTGCTTGTTATTCGGAAGCACTCCACGGTCTGAAAACGCTGCCTTAACTGGATTAACTACAAAGGGCTTCCGATAACTCAAGACATTCTATGGGTTAACTACGGAGTGCTTTCGAACAATGCCTAGAAGCCTTCGCAACTAATAGTGTTAACTGCAGGACGCTTATACAGGCAAAACATGGCTTACGCCGCTAAATTTTCCCTTTATAAGCTGCCTCGCAACTAAAATTGTTTGTTGGGTTACTATATATACTTTGTCTAGAAATCTTAAAAGTCATTTTGTTCCAGACGTTTTTTAATCGAATCCTGATTAAAATATAAACTGCAAATAACTCAACGTCAAGACTAAGAGGCTTTATGCGTTAACAATGTTAATGAATTGATTAGTTAATTCTGCCCGTCCCATGGATTGATATCAATGGCCTCACTAATCAATTCCAGATTAGACCAGTACTCCGCCGCCGGCGCTTTTTCACACGTGTTTCTCAACAACTACTGCCTTGTGGGCTTCGTGGTACTGCATCTGGCGGTGTCACCCGTCGTTCAGGCGTATTGTTAATGCCACGAAGTGAAGGTTCGATTCCCGCTCCAAGCCGGTGTTGTGTGTTGTCCGTTGTCTAGTGTTAAGTGTTCAGTCGGAGTATGCAACCTCTGGTTGAAGACGGTGTCAATTGTCTTTTTAAATTATACCCAAAAAGGGTTAAATTATTGGTATTATTACCATATACCGGGATTTTTTAATATTTCAACTACAGTGTGACACATGAAATCACATGAGAATTCCGTAATCATGTCACTAGACAAGAGCTCACTTAAGGTTCTCAGAAGTTATTAAATGTTGTCCACGGGTTGACATAATAGTTTCATGAATGAAAAAGAATATCAATCAATACAATAAAAGATGCTAAAATTTCCCGAAAATGACATCCATCATAGTGATGCGCCGATGCCCACCGCTGCCGCTGATTAAAACCAACGGCGTCACTGCTACGCCACCGCCGCTGATGAAAGAACCGGCGCACAGGTCTATTTCAGATAGCTTACAGCACCGAACAGAAGGGGAAGTGCAAACCAATCGGTGAATCAAAAAGTGTTTTTTCTGCGTGGTAGCGCTCCACACAGGCTTTCTATGCGTACTCACAATATCATAGCATGCTGCCTATCTTAACTGCAGGCAGAAGATGCCTTCTACCGTTAGGTGCGCTAGTGTTCACCAATGAAAAGTGGATCCACTTTCTGATCCGATATTCCACTTCTGTTCTGTGGCTTACAATATAAGGTTTACCCAACGTGCGGTCCTGTGGGCCGGACAGGGTATCTGCATATCTATAGTGAGACCATTCCAGCATATTTATCTTTTCAGCAGAGGACTATTAAGAGGCTTAGGTTAACTACAGCGATTCTATGGGTTAACATTAGCCATCTGAATTAACCTTACGGGATAAATTATAACGAGCAGTGATGCCATTTATACGGCTAATTCCGTAGATTATCGGAATTGATCAACTTCTACGAATATACGAATCCGTAGTTTAAATCTATGGAATTGATTTATTTTCACTGGAGCTGGCGGAATTGAAAATCAAGTCTTATTGTTATTGTTTTGCAAAATTCAATGTAAAATCAACTCTGTAAATCTCTCAGCAAATGTTATCGCAATGTTACAATTGCAATCATTCCTAAGATCAAGTTTGCAAATTCTCAAATTCGCATAAAAACATTCTCACTGGCAAGTACCAAGAAGAGGTTGCAAAGTACGTATTTGACACATATAACTTGTCAAATTTGTTTTCTTAAAGTCACGATCAGCGATGTTATGAGTGAGTGAGTGAGTGATAACCTAAGTAACCAAAAGTTCCGCATTCAACGATTAAAATCACTTCCAAGTTCCGTAAAGTTCAAATAAAGTTCCAACCGAACCTTCAAGTTCCATAAAGTTCAAATAAAGTTCCGACAGAACTTTCAAGTTCCATAAAGTTCGAATAAAGTCCCGACAGAACTTTCAAGTTCCATAAAGTTCAAATAAAGTTCCGACAGAACTTTCAAGTTTTATATAGTTCAAATAAAGTTCCGACAGAACTTTCAAGTTCCATAAAGTTCGAATAAAGTTCCGATAGAACTTTCAAGCCACATGAAGCAATCCGCACAAGTCTTTATTAGTAACAAAATTTAATGTACGTAAATATGAAATGATCAGTGGCCCGAATAAATCATAATTCCAGAACAACATGTGAAAAGGGCATACAAGCTTTTTGTAAACAAACCTTTGTAGGCCCTTTTCTCGCCAACCGAGTGTCGCCCACGCAAACCAGCAATATCATCGGGAAGGGGAACACCTGCCTAGAAAAAACATTCATAAAAGTGCGAACTAAATATAGAATTGATGTAGAGGACGAAAGCCTTTCTTAATTTATTTTCTTAAAGTTCCGTTCAAGTTCCGCCAGAAGCTGCTTAGAATGCTCTTCAATTATGATACAGGAACTTTCAAGTTCTTATAACGTCTTAAAAATGAAGCTGCTTAGAATTCTATAGACCACCACCAACCAAGTTGCTTAAGATCCGGCCAAAATGTCACTGGATGAAGGGCAGAATTCGCTTCTGGAGACATTTAGTTTTGTAAACCTCCGAGTTCATTATTTTCTCAGGGACGAAAACCTTTGTCTTCTGGCCGCAGGCCAAATCATATAAATTTGCGTGCGAATTTATCCGCAAAAACAAATTTGATTCTGCCAGGGACACCTCCTCGAGCCTTCGCCTTGTAAAATGTTGCTCCTGGAAGCTGTCCGAAGTTGGCCTTTACATACACACTTAATCTAGCTCGGTAAAATCTCCAACAGCCGATTACCTCGGCAGTAACTTTTGCTGATATATCTGCAAAATATCTGTTTGTTAGCTGATATCTCAGCAAAATTTTATTTGTTAGCTGAGTATCGGCAATTGTTTTACTGAATCTCAGCTAAATAAATTGCAGAAATACTCGGCTGTTGGATTCTCGGCGAAAAATTTTTTAAGTGTGTAGGTTTCATCATACATAAGTATGCACCCACCGGACTTGATCAGCAGGTTGTCATACAGCTTTCGAGCACGGGTTCTAGCTACGGTATTCTTTTTTTTTTTTAACTAGTTCGTTTATTTGGAAGGCTCAATCGCGTTAGCTTTACGGAGCCGATAGTTCATTGTTCTTTGTTTGTAACAAAATTCACTTAATTCTATGTCTAGTAGGAGTTGGGCTTACTCGAGGTTAGAAAGGTACATTGTCGAAGGATAGGATCAGGGGAGGAGCTTGGGGGTAAGGTTTCGCTGTCTCATCAGAGCGTTGTCGCCAGTATGAACGGTAGTGCGGAGCTACTGTATTCTGCTTGAGTGATTGATTTGGTTGCCTGCTGGCGCGGTATGCCTGTAAGCCTTCGCGGTAGCGAATTCGGTCAAGGTTTCCCGCACCATTTTTTTTTCTATGCTCCTCTTGCATGGTGACTGTCTCCAAAACAAGAGCGTTTTATAAACTGAAAAAAATACACTGTTATTGTTATTGTTGTTGTCGACAAATGGACGTCAAAAGTTTCTTAAAGCGTCCACTAGGATCTCTGTAATAACCAAGAGTTTATTCTATTACTAAGTGGGCCATGGTTTAATAAGCTCGCAGGCCTTATGAGTTCATTATCATCAACTTTTTGATCTATCTCATAGATTTTGGATCAACTTCAAAGGCCTTAAGTGTCTAATTCGAGAATCTCATATATCAACTAAAAAAGCTTAAGCTGAAACTCCATGGTGGGTCTCATTTTCATGACCTATAAGTGTAATTTCCCAGTTTATTTTCCAGTATTTTCTACATCGGCACAAAAAAAACTTGACGACCATTGACAAAACTGAGAAACTGATTATGTGTTCCTTATCTCAACATGGTAGGGGAAGTGGCTCTAATGTTGGCCTATGGACAATCCCCTAAAGAGTTACAGAGTTCCCGACAATTTAAATTGTACAATAATTCCCCTTTTCGCTAGTCCATGCTCTGCGAAAAACGCGGAAATATAAATGTGAAATTCTCTGGGTTTATATTAATACAAATACAGCAGAACCAAAAGCTAACAGCCTATAATAAGCTTACTTTATCTAAACAGTAAAATAATCAATCAAACATCCAGTATAAAGGAAGAAGGTCAAGTACGAGTAGACTAACTGCTTGGACAAGCGCTTATTCAAGTGCCCCTACGTCTTATCGCAAATGACCCAGTTAAAGCCACACCGATCTTGCTATCACTCACGATTCACAGTCTTCTATCGAGTCTTCCATTTGCCTCTATTACAATGACGCTAATCACCTGAAACCAAATTCCCTTGCTTTCCCCAGGCTGATCAACAACCTTAGCCTTCGCAAAGGAAGCCGTACAGGAAACTCAGGCAACCCGCTGGAGTTCCAAGTGCTCACGCAAATCCAGTACGTGCCCTGAATAGACGGAAGTCCAGCAGTCCACCGTTTTCAACTGTGTATACCAGAACCGCAAGCCAACAGACAAACGGAAGCAAAATGGTGCAAGAGACAAAAACTCGCAACATGGGCGGCCAACAGAACAACGGCAACAGTGCGCTGTTGCGCCAGCCAGAAAAATCATCGGCCAATCTCGGTAGTAGCATTCAAAAGATGAAAATGACCAATAATGGGTCCACATTCGGCAGTGCAAAATCTAACGACCCAGGCAAATCGGCGACCAATTCGGCCGTCTGGGGTCAGTTCAAAAATCGCGATCAATTCGTCAGTATGCATTTCTCGTAGATGCACAATTGATTCGTTTCGATCCGGAATGAGGAGATTGTGAGAAGGATCATTTCTAAGATTCGTATACTAAACAAACGCAAAATTATACAATCAAAATTGATTTCAGAAAGCAACTAAGTTATTCAATATTGAATGGTCCGAAAAACTCCTAGGACGGCTATCAGCTGGAATATTATGCATCAACAACTTCATTAATCGTTTCCCGTCCGAATCAATCAAAAAATAATCCCGAAACATTACCCCAGCCTATATTTACAAAAAAAAAATATGAAAATTGAGAAACTTTTGTTCTGTATAGTATTATAGGTTGTCGATTTAGGTTAGCGACTGAAAGTCAATTTTTATTTTGTTATATGCGACAGTTAGAAGATACTGAGAGGTTAGCACATATCATCGGCAAGAGACGTGCGTGTGAGAAAATTTGCGAAAAAATCTAAGGGCACCGGTGGGATTCGAACCCACAATTCCCATTCAGTACACGGGTGCATTGCCAATTATACAACGGTGGACCTATGGTCTACGGATGTATTTGGCTAATGACATATGAATTTCGAATCCGTTTCCCTCCCTTAGTCTTTTTGCGCAAGCGTTCTCAATACACAACAATAGTAACAAGACGTAATTTGTGATTAGCCCCAGTCCCTTTCAAATTGTATCATTATTTATGAACGGCCTTATATTTGAAATGACGTTTCACATTCATCTAGTGATGTCCGATTTTCATTTGAATAATCGTTTAATCGATTAACGAACCGAAAAGTAAACTATTTATAATCGGTTAGATCATGCCGATATAAGCATTAACATCTCCACAGGATCATCACCGATCGTTTCAAACATGTGCTGCACTCTCATTGGTGGAAAAATGGCAGCACAGCGAACAAAAAATAATCGATTAGTTGTTAATCGAGTAATTAAAAAATGGGACATCTCTGATTTTGGTGTGATTGTTTTGATAAAAATGAGCGCAAAATTTCATCTCTTGCGAGGGGGCAGCAAAACCACAAAATTACCTTGAATACGGGGGGTTCTCATTGGATGAAAGGGACCGTGAAAGAAGACACTAAAATAGAAAGTTTTTCTTCCGACAGTTTCATCTTAGTATTCATCTTTGCGTGAACTGTCCGCGGGTTGATTTTATTTCTGCCGGCGCCGGTGGTGTAGTGGTAAGCGTGACTGCTTTCTCACACCCCAATGGGTCTGGGTTCAATCCCAGCCGAGGTCGGTGGGATTTTTCTGAGGCATAAAAATCTCTAGTCACGTCTTCCTTCGGAAGGGCAGTAAAGCCGTTGGTCCCGGCCCATGTGTGTTTGAATGGGTGCGATATCCTACGCAGGTGTGGAAGCTGCCTTCCTGCACATTCGATTGCCGTCAATTGGCGTTGACGGCACCGCCGAAAAATCGTCTCTTCTAGCAAAGATTGACAGTTTCTTATACGAATTTTCAGTGGAGTGAAAAGATAGTACGAAGTCCGCCATGTTTCACGCACAGTCTGACGTTTGCTTATGGATTTTACCATTGGAGTAAAGAGCTACAGAGTCGCCGTCAACGCCAATGGATTGCAATCGATGTCCGTCGGTGATTGGCACTAGATTGCGGGACAGAGACCGACGTTAAATAAAGGAATGAAGAATTTCGATCCATCAAAAAGCGGAACCAATTCAATATAGTGTAGACCAAGAATTGAAAATGTACTATCAACTTTTATAAACACAACGTAGATTATTCCTTCCTCGCCAATCGAACGCAAATTACCAGCATCATCGAATAGGGGAAACTTTTGCGTAGGCCAGCCTTGAGTCACGAGAAAAGGGTTCCCGAAGTTTTGTTCGCAATTGGGAGATTGCCGTAAAAGCTCGACGCAGATGTCGCCACTGCATGATGATGATAATGTTGACAGACTGCATATAAAATTCGTGAAAATTTGCATTAAATCATAATTTTCATCAAGCCTGCGTAAAATCCTTCCAATATAACATTCGAATTGAAGAAGATTTCACGATCAGACACTTTTCCAGATGAAATTTCATAAGATATATTCATTTCATTTCACAGCTCCATCAATGCTGCATCGTACATATGATGTAAACAGAAGTAAATTGCTCAATTACTCAAAATAAAGATGATTTTTAATCTTGTAATTGTAATTGTAATTTATCAGCACACACCACTGTAAACCAATCTGCCGTTAAGCGAGTGTGTACCTACTGAAACCTGGCCGTAGGCCTATGCTAGACCGTATAGCATAACGACCTTCTTCCACTAGCAGGCCTGTTTCTGTTTGCACAGACAGTCCCACTAGTTTCCGATACATTTATAGGGGATAGTAGGAGATTTAAAGAATGGAGAAGAGTTATAGAGGTTTTTTTGTTGTTGTTTTGCTGAAAAGAGAGAAACAGAACTAAACGAAATTAGACCTGCTGAAAAAGATAAGTCTATTATTTTGGTTAGTGATCGTTTGGATTTGGGTCACCCCACGTTGTGTTTAGGTTAGTATAAATAAATAATACTATATAGTCATATAAATCACCACAGCTCATTATATTCAGCGTTATCGGTTTTTGTTTCTGGATCTTTAGTTGCCTCTGTGATATACTTACTTGCGGCATACTATTTTGGGAGTGTATATGAGCGTGTACCATGTACGGTAGCTCATCTCTCATCGTGAGGGTGGGACATAGTAGACAAATTAGAGAGAAAACAAGGAGGTATTAGTATTAGTTATATGTAAACAAACAAAACAAAAGAAGAGAAGAGGAATGTAGATAACTAAGAAAAGAAACGTAGGCAGATTATTAGAAAAGGCATTATCCGAGACTCAGCAATCAAATGTCACTCCCGCCGAGACCCGCACAGCCGAGCTCGGTAGAAAAAACTAAGTGTGTAGATAGATTAGTAGGAAAATAAATAAAACTACTTAATGACACAAAGTGCAATGAATGAGCGTTAGTTTCTGGATCATTTCAGTGTTAGAGTTATGTTAGTTTTGATCCGTAATCAGATCTGCCGGCCCCTCCAACATTAGTTGCAGGCACTGGTTGTTAGATCATGCGGCACTGTAACTACTACTATTTTAGAGGTATGATTCGTTAAGTTTATACAACTCAATGTTTCAATTGAGGCAAACTATCTATCTTACAATTACAAAGGCAAACCTAAACTTACAATTATATGCAAATGCAAAATGAAACTTGATAAATCATCGTCAATCCCCTTATTCCAGGGCAGGGCCTGACGATTTGAATATAATTTTGATCAGTGAACGGGCACCATATGGTACATTTTCTCACCATGAACCTATCATTTCCAGCCTATCTGAACTATTTAATAAATGGAAGCCATAACATGGGTTACGCTTCCCCAAAGCGGGCCCTCCGCATCCTGTCTCTGTCTTATCTCAAATACAAAATGCCAATGGTATGAATGTATCTATATATAACTTGGAAATGACGTACAATCAAATAAACCCGTAACCCACTCACTTGGTCAGGCTTCAGAATCGTGCAGTGGGCAGTGCGCTCTACACTCCAAGTTCCCTTTTTTCAAATTTACGGCAAATTTGATATTTTACCCATTGAGTGTTGATTAATCACAATGAAACATTGTGACAGAGGTTGAGGTTACTAGTGTATTAAATAATCTAGGTCCTATTTAGGATTATATCTGAAATATCCAAATCTGGCCAACGCCCCCCCTAAACCTAAACCTGTTCTAATCCACCTGAAATGAATAACGAATGGAAGACTTTGACTACCCAGCCATGCAATATAGTCTCATTCCGTGCCTTATGGCAACTTGATGATTCTATTGCGCTCATCTTCTGGCACCACCCAGGGACTTGGTCCTGTATCCAATGCTTAACTTATCTCCATTCCACTCAGCTACTTTGCGTTTTCCGTCGAACATTTTTAATATCAATATGTTTACCTAAAAAAGGCGAAAATGAACATTTATTGAATTTTGCCGTCCTATACAACCATTTCTCCAGTATCACCAGCATGATACAATCTTTCCTAAGTAAATTCACTTAATTTCCACTTTCATCCTAGTGGAAATCGCTCATATTCACCATGTTCTGAAAAATGCAGCTGCGCAGGAGGTAACCTCTACCTGTGGGTGCAAGCTTGTTATGCATAATTTTCCATGAAAACATCTCCGATCCATACCAAAATAATAACAGTTAGTTTGCAAACACGTTTTCTTCCACGATTCAAGCAAAAGTTTCCCCAAAAATCCTGTCTTACTAGGAGCCTTCTTGATGTTCGGAATAAACGCAGCGCCGACATCGCGTCTGACCATCACCTTCTAATCGGTGAAATCCGCCTACGCATGGCGCGGATCCAGCGACGGGAGGAGAGACTCGGGCGGCGGTTCAACACACGCCGACTTGAAGATCCAGCGGTAAAAAGGTCTTTTGTTGAAGAACTTGAGACTCGAGCTGCGGACGTTCCAGAAGGTGGCAGCGTAGAAGAACAATGGACGGCCATCAAGAATGCCTTTATAGAAACAAGCGAGAACAACTTGGGTGAGCTGCGCACCCAGAGGAAAGAGTGGATCACAGATGAAACCTGGCGGAAGATTGAGGAGCGTAGAGAAGCAAAAGCCGCGATAGAGCGGACGAGAACCAGAGGAGCCAAGAACGAAGCCCGTCAACGGTACTCGGCTCTAGAGAAGGAAGTCAAGCGCTCTTGCAGACGGGACAAGCGAGCGTGGGTGAACTCCCTGGCCGACGAAGGGGAGAAAGCCGCAAACACTGGCGATATACGCCTCCTCTACGATATCTCACGACGCCTGAGTGGAGCAAGGATGAACCCGAGGATGCCAGTGAAGGACACGACTGGACAATTGCTTACCGACCCCACTGACCAGCTGAAACGCTGGTTTGAGCACTTCGAACAACTTCTTCAAGTTTCGACGGCCAACCAGCCATCAACATCTCGGCATGATCCGCCTAGGGTGCGGCGCATCACTCGCGTCAATTCCGAGGCCCCATCACTGCAGGAGATTGAAGCAGCTATCCGAAGCATGAAATCCAACAAGGCTCCAGGGGTCGATCGCATATCAGCAGAGATGCTCAAAGCTGACCCCATGCTATCCGCACAAATGTTGCATCAACTATTCTGTAATATCTGGGACACCGCGACTTTTCCGGCCGACTGGATGCAGGGCATCTTAGTGAAGGTCCCTAAGAAGGGGGATCTGACTGTGTGCGACAATTGGCGAGGCATCATGTTACTGTGTATTGTTCTCAAAGTTCTGTGCAAAGTTATCCTGAATCGGATACAGGAGAAGATCGACGCGACTCTCCGACGGCAGCAGGCAGGATTCCGTGCCGGAAGATCTTGTGTGGACCATATTGTCACGCTCCGCATCATCCTGGAGCAGGTCAATGAATTCCAAGAGTCCCTTTATTTGGTATTCATTGACTACGAAAAAGCTTTCGACCGTCTCAACCATGAGAATCTGTGGGGCGCCCTGAGACGCAAGGGAGTCCCGGATAAAATCGTCAACCTCATCGAAGCGCAGTATGAGGCTTTCACGTGCAGAGTTCTGCATAACGGAGCCTTGTCCGACCCTATCCGGGTAGTCGCTGGTGTGAGACAAGGATGTATACTATCACCGCTACTGTTTCTCATCGTAATCGACGAGATCATGGTAGGTGCAATTGACCGTGTACCGAACCGTGGGCTGCTTTGGCAGCCTATCACCATGGAGCATCTCAACGACTTCGATTTGGCTGATGATGTTGCTCTACTAGCACAACGGCGCTCTGATATGCAGAGTAAGCTCAATGACCTACCCGAACGCTCCTCTGCGGCGGGTCTCACCATCAACGTCAACAAGACCAAATCGTTGGATATCAACACGGGCAACCCTTCCAACTTTACGGTAGCGGGCAAGCAGTGGAGAAGGTCGAAAGTTTCCAATATCTTAGCAGCCAAATAGCGTCGGACGGCGGGGCCAAGAGCGACATAGGTGCACGAATCAAGAAGGCTAGGGCTGCCTTTGCGAGTTTACGAAACGTATGGAGATCCAACCAGATAAGTCAACGCACCAAAATCCGAATTTTCAACTCGAACGTGAAATCTGTGTTGTTATACGCCAGCGAGACGTGGTGTGTATCAGCGGAGAACACTCAAAAGCTGCAGGTCTTCATCAACCGATGCCTGTGGTATATAATTCGTGCCTGGTGGCCTCACAACTGGATCTCGAATGCCGAGCTCCATCGTCGATGTCATCAGAAGCCGATAGCAACAGAAATTCGAGAGCGAAAGTGGAGGTGGGTCGGCCACACACTTCGACGGGGCGGAAACGAAATCTGCAAGCAAGCGCTGGATTGGAATCCGGCAGGACATCGCAGCAAAGGCAGACCCAGGGGCTCATGGCGGCGGAGCCTCAATAAGGAAATTAAGCAAGTCGATAGGAATCTGACCTGGGCCCAGGTCAAGGCAAAAGCGAGCAGCCGCGCAGGATGGAAGTCTTTCACGTTGGCCCTTTGCACCGCTGGTGGTGCACAGGACCCTTAAGTAAGTAAGTACTAGGAGAATTTGGAAACTATCCTCCTTCTAGTAGTTCTCACTTCGAAATGTAGGTGGCGATAGCTTAGAAAAGTGTCACTGCAAGACGCCAATAGCTGATATGCTCTATTCTGATTTGCTCGATTGGTTCCAAAGCTGGTGTGCAAAGAGCGTATCATTTCAGTTTTGAGTAGAGTGAAAGAGATAGAACCAAAACATTGTAGTACATTTTGACAGTGAGCATGCATAAGGGCGTAAACGCGATGATCGATTCTCTTCATCGATTTTCTCTTTACATTGTTACAGCTAAGCGAAACAATTTTCTGGAATTTGTACAATGTAGTGCTGTAACAGGGTGTATTGTCTATCAAATGCAACAGCAAACACACCGAGAAACGTTCATCCAAGCGAATTATTAGCTAAAGAGAAAATGGACGAAGAGAATCGATCATCGCGTTTACATCATTATGCATGCTCACTGTCGATTTAGTGAAAATGTGAGTACAATCCAGTAGTAGTGTTGCCATGTGGTACACTGAAAAATTGCAATAGCAGTTTCCAAAGTTTTCGAGCTGGTCAGTCTGTCAGTTCGTTTGTGACATAACCACTTTTTGTTGTGTTTGTCGTATTAGATGCTAAATGAAAGCTTCTTTGTGCTGAAATACATGGGAATGTCTTAAGAAGACACAGAGAAAGTCGACGAAGAGAATATGTTACTTAGGACCTTTCCCATTTGAGGCACAGACCTAACTGGTCCATAATTTACTTAGGACCTATGCAATGTTCAGCTTGAAATGTCATGTAAACCAAGCGTTATATATGTTCCAAGGTGGGAGTGGTAATACCGAAATCGAAAGCGAAATTTGAGAACGACGATATTAAAATCACTCGAGTCTAATACCATAGAGGTAACTCTAAGACTAGAAGGTCCCGAAAAAACGTGTTCAACTTTTTGGCTCAGCTCTGGTACTCTCTTCGGTCCCAAGCTAATCGATGCACCCCTCGAAACATAGGAAAATCCACGAACCCCTCATTTTATCTGTCAAACTTTCATAACGAATCAAAACAAACATAGTGTAGTACTAGAATTTCGACTAGAATGGGGTACGTTAATCGATTTGCTTGAGACCAATAGGCTAGTCAAGTAGTGAGCCAATTTTAAAATTTTCCAAATGATTTTCATCCCTAAACAAAAGTAATGGAATTCATCTGAATTTCACATAACATTTTGCGATCACGTTAATTTTATATGATTTTTCATATGAATTTCATCGGCCTCATAATATTCATGTGATTTTGTGGTGGGATTTTTAGCTATGTGATCAGATGAAAGCTATGTGAAATTCACATGATTTTCATCCATTAGATATGTGATAATTTTTTTGAGTGTAGGATTTCCAATGAATCATTGCAAGACAGCCTATATTACATGAAATAAGTGTTGATATAAGTCATAGTCTGTACGGGGTATAAATGAAGAAAAAATTGTTCTCGAAATATTTGCGTGGGTTGAAAAATTCGAAAGTGAGCATGCATTCAGAAGATCTGCCAATTTTCCTAAAAATCTACAAAGTTCTTGAATCTTCGAAGATGTAAGATCCTTAAAGATCAAAAATTATCTCTGATGTTTACATAATTTCTAATAATCTACAAACTTCTCGAAAGTTCTGTAATTTTCTCTGTAGATTTTCATGATTCAATTAATATCTGCAAATATCTCTGAACATCTACACGATTTCCTAAAGAATTAAAATATTATCTAGAAATTTTTGAGCTTTCCGGAAGCTTTAGGAAGTTTTCTGAAGTTTTACTAATTTTTCTGAAATTGTGCAAATATCTCTAAAGATCAGCAAACTTACTTGAAGCTCTGTGAATTTCTCTTCAAATCCAAGAAACGCAATAAAAATTATTTAAACATCTGCAGATGTTTCAGTAGATTTACGATCTACCCTCTGAACTTTTCTAAAGTTTCTAAAATTTCATTCAAAAAAAAAAGGTGTAAATACTTCTAAAGATCGGCGAACTTTCCCGAAGTTCTGTAAGTTTGCCGAAGGTTTTGCAATTTTTTTTCTAAAAACGTACGAACTTTCTGACGTTCTACAGACTTCTCTGAAGTTCTTCAGATCTATCTATTTCCAACTTCCATTGAGTTCTGCAAAATCTTGAACTTTTGTACTTCGCTGCGATTTGTTTTTGGAATTGAGGTACTTTTCTGACATTTAACGAATTTTTCATGATCTCACATTTTTCTGACTTAAAAAAAGAACTCACATCTGAAAAATTCTTGCAAATATCTGTAAAGTTCTGTAAAGTTGTCTGAAGCTCCGTAGTTCTATTCTCAAGATCTACGAAAAAAAAACCTTGAGGCTCAATAAAGTTCTCAGTAGATCTGCAAACTTCTCCGAAGTTTTGTAAATTCCTCTATAGGCTCTCGGGCTACCCTGAAGATTTGAAAATTTCCCTGAAGATCTTCTAAATTACCTTAAGTTCTCAAAATTAATCTGAAAATATTTGAGCTTCCTTGAAGTTTTAAATGTCTCTCTCAAGATCTACAAATTTCCCTGAAATCGTATAAAAAAATTTTCAAATCGCCGCTCTTCCCTGAAGTTCTACAAATTTTACTGAAGATCCATCTGAGATTCTAAAAATGTATCAGAAAATCTGCACACTTTCTTGAAGGTCTTAAAATTTATCTGAAGATCTATGACCATTCTTCTGGGGATGCGACACATCTAAATCTCAATTTTAGGTGGTTGAAAAATCTCACACAAGCGAATCACGAACA
Source organism: Ochlerotatus camptorhynchus (assembly GCF_037179485.1). Lineage (NCBI taxonomy): Eukaryota > Metazoa > Arthropoda > Insecta > Diptera > Culicidae > Ochlerotatus > Ochlerotatus camptorhynchus. Next base: position 1,386,637 of record NW_027041039.1, read on the forward strand.
TCTTTTTTCATCTCTTGCATCTAAAGCCATCTACTCACATCGCTTTCCACCTTTTTGCAGGAAATCTTTAAAATCTTCATCAATCTTTTGTTCTATCTACTAAGCGTGAGCGTATCTCACAACAGCAAACAATTTTTTTCCAGCATCGTAGATAGAGTCGCCCCCTTGCCATTGTTGTGATTTTTTCAGAAGTTCTGTAATTTTTTTTTTAAGTTCTGTAGCTATGTTCTGAAGATCTACGAACTTTTCTGATGTTAAATAATTTTTCAGTAGATCTCCAAACTTCTGTGTGATACTTTATATTTCACTGTAGATTCTTGGACTTGTCTGAAGTTATGCGTATTTCCCTGAAGATTTGCAAAATTTCGCTTAAAGTTTTACAAATTGATCTGAATTTTTTTAGCTTGCTTGAAGTTTTGATAATTTCTTTGAACATTTATCTGATGATCTTGTGATTTATTTATGAATTTCTGCAAATTTCTTTTAATTTCTGTAAAATTTTATGAAGTTTTGTAGTTCTGTTGTTAAGATCTACGAACTACCCTGAAGCTCAACAAATTTCTCAGTAGAGCTCCGAACCTCTCTGAAGCTCTAAAAAAATTCTTAGTAGGCTCTCAGACCTGCTGTCTGGCATGCTTGTTCTTATACAATACATGCTTCGTATTATATAAACACTGTTTTGTTGACCATGCCATGATCAAAGTCATTACGGCATCTTTCGGCCAATCACACTGGAAATAAAAATCAGTCAAACCATACACAGAACATTATTGAATAGTGAAATCCTTAAAATATTTGTACTAAGAAACCGAACACCCTATTTAATATTTTGAATTATTGGACGTACAATTGTAAAGGTGGCTTGCCCCTCCTAATAAACAAATACCATAAATGAACTGTATCCCGGATAGGTAAACTATCCCACAAATGGTTTGGATGATACCCCGAACACGTCGTTAAGCTCTCTTTTATGGTTATTTTTATTAGGGCCACCAGACCCTACATTTACAAGAATTGCTCAGTCTGCGTGACGCAGCCAATTTAATCAAGGAAATACCATTAACAACCAAGAATTAATCGTTTGAGGCTTACTGAAGGGTCATATAGGTGATATTTTCCACTGAAGAAGATTATAATATTTGAAAATATTTTAAGATCTATAATCCTTCACTTTAGCAACGTCAACCCCCATGACCATAATATCTTGCTGGCCAAGCTGGAGATACTTGGCATCTCGTCAACTGCTGTGGATTGGTTCAGATCTTACTTGGTGAATCGCTATGTACATGTCAAGATTGGCGCGTCGGAATCGGATATTTCTCAAACAACTCGGGAGTCCCGCAAGGCAGTAAGCTAGGACCGCTACTATTTTCGATCTTTTTAAACGACGTCGCCTTGCTGATACCATCAGGATGCCGCGTTTTCTATGCAGACGATACGAAAATCTACAAAATTATTAAAAGCCTCTCGGACTGCTGGGATCTCCAGAATATGTTAAGTATTTTTGCTGACTGGTGCTCAAGAAATTTGATGAGTCTAAGCATAGAAAAATGTAACATTATTTCCTATCACCGAAAAATCGAACCAATCATGTTTGACTATGTTCTCTACGGACGCTGTCTTGCTCGTGTAGAGCACATAAAGGATCTCGGCGTTACCTTGGACTGCAGACTCACTTTCAGAATCAACTACAATGACATCATCTCCAGAGCTAATCGACAATTGGGCTTTATTTTTAAAATTGCCGACGAGTTTCGTGACCCGCTATGCCTCAGGTCACTTTACTGCTCGCTTGTGCGATCCTTATTGGAGTTAAGTTCAGTTGTTTGGTGCCCTTTCCATGCTAGCTGGATCACTAGAATTGAATCCGTTCAACGCAAGTTTGTGAGATATGCTCTTCGTTTCCTCAACTGGCGTGACCCAACGAACCTGCCACCGTACGAGGAGCGTTGCCGTCTCCTGGGAATCGAGCCATTAGAGGTGAGACGGACGGTCGCTCAAGCTATGTTCGCTGGAAAGCTGCTTACAGGTGACATTGACTGTCCAACACTGCTGTCACAGCTAAATATGTATGCCCCTGAGAGGTCTCTTCGTCAACGCGACTTTCTGTTTTTGGAACCACGGAGCCGGAATTATACACAACACGAGCCAATTCGAGCAATCAGCCGGCAATTCAACAACTTTTTTTATATGTTCGACTTCAAATGTATCAGCTGACGTGTTTCGTCATCGGCTACTTGGCCTTTTCCGTACCGTTGACCATAACTATTTAGTTTAAGTTTTATTCATTTAGACAATAATTGTCAGTTGAATTTTTAAATAAATAAATAAAAAAAAATGTCCAGCGGGAGGGAAATCTTAAAAAGAGAGTATTAAGATTAAAATAACACATACAATGAATACATCAACCGTTTGCCTTAGGTTCACTGTTAGCCCCAGCGTTTGGTAAGGAAATGTTAGGCTGATTAGGATCCAACAAAACTAGGAAGAAAACAAGGCTTGGCAACTGGCAGGATTGCGAGAGGTTGGTGTTTGATGTTTCTTTGAATTGACAACATGTGCTTTCAATATCTTTGACGGGTGCAACGTAGCCACAACATGCGATTTAATACGAGGATCTGTTGAAAAAAGTAGTATTATTAATACTTTTACCAGAAATTAGTTTAATCAGTTGATATTGTATCATATATGTTTCCTGAAATGTTAAAGGAGAATGTACACCGGTTTAGGGGGAAATTCTGGGAAATGCAATGGGTTTCAACATTATTTTTCCAATGATGGATGACATTTAAGCTTAATTAATCAAAAGTGGAGGTTTACACATAAATGTATTCGTCTGGTCTAGTTTTTTCTCCGCGAGTTCCTGAGGTTTATTTTAAATGTTTAATTGGGATCAGATCGATCGTATATGGCAAGGAATCACAATAAGAAAAAGATGCAGCGGCTGAATGCAAGGATGTCATCTTAAATTACATAGATTTTAATCCAGGGATAAGCCAGCATTTATTTACGACGCACATGTACCATAGTCGCGTCCTAAACCATTTCAATCTTTGAAAGACCTGTGTATGGCGAAGGTTTCTTTAGAATAGAGAACAGACAAGAAAGAGAAAAAGCCATCAAGCAGACAGAGAGAAAGATCAGAGAATTAGCTGTTGTAAGCGGTAAATTTCCAAACATTTGATCGTCCTAAAAATTTGCATTTAAGCAATTTAGCCACCAAACGGTAGCCACAACACAGGAAAACTAGTCAGCAGCAAACGAAAGATAGAAACACGCACAACGAACGTATTAATTGCCTAACCTGTTTCCCCGTGATACTGAGAGATGCTGAGGATTTCGTTTTCATCCATATCCTGCTGTTGCTGCTGTTGTTGCTGTTGATGTTGCAGCTGAACACCTAGGGAAAGATTTAGCCGAGCATTCTGATTTCCACCTTCGCTCCCAGGACCACCACCACCGGCTCCAACTCCTGCACCACTCATCGGGGGTGGCCTCAACCGCGATGGATCCAGGAGCGATTGCATTTTGCTTTGTTTTTTTACTGGTGTCCGATTGGGCGACGATTTGCGACTGTTGGTAAAAGATTTCAACATTTTTGTCCTAGAATAGAAATGATAGAGTATAGGTAAGTTGAATCAGGAGAGCCCAAAGGATTCATACGCATCGGTTAGCTTCTTGAGCAATCTTTGGTATGCTTGGTATTCCTCTTCTCCAAATTCATTCGGATCATGCCGAGCGTGTTCATACCTAAACAAATAAGACGTTACTTCCCATCGCAAAACAAAACTCAAAATCTTACATATCACAGAACTGATGAATCAACCTTTGGCCAGAACCATTCAACGGAGCAGCCAATGTAGTCAATAGGAATGCTCTCAAGCTGTCTCTTGGATGTCTGGTGGAACCGTCCTGTTTGGCTATTTCTTTCTCTACAACGCAACAGACATATTACTCAATCTAAAAATCTTCATGTCCAATACTCACCGAGTTCCTTCACGTCATCCATTGCTTTCATCCGATAATAGTAAGGCGGCAAATTTGAATCTGGTTGCAGTATATACTTCTCGCCGTCCTTCTTATCGTCCCACAGTAGCTTGGGCTCAAAATAAATCTTATGAATACAGTCGATACGCCTCTCAATTTCCTTTTTAATAGACTGAAAAAAAAATCGAAAAAAGCAAAACGATTAACAACATTGCTGTCCTCCAAATACGCTCCATACAACCTTCTTAGCATCATGCCCGACAGCAACGTGTGGACCACGCCGCTGCCGGAGAGTAAAACGGACAATCTGCCGTTTGGCAATGATGAAACAAATGGTAACCGCAAGGACTCCTCCCCCGATGATGAGAACAATCATCACCCCAGAAAGCTCTTCCATTTTACTGGATTTGTTGGCTTGCTTTTCCAGAAAATATTGTCGAATTTCACGTAGGAAGCTTTCTCAAAAGCTTATTTTATTCTGGAAACACGATTTTTCATCTACAGGATTACATTTTCCGATTAATCAATAAATTTTCACCAAAATAAGAGGAAAAGTGCATTAAACTGAAGCACAAAAAGTTTTATCATATTTTGACAATCAATAGTAAACATAACACGGACGCAGCCAAATAAGGACTCTACGCTTATGTCGAATATATTGTACCGACTTGCACACGCTATTGCTAAACTGCTAAACTTTAACTGAAATGGTTATGGAACTTTACATGAACGTTTATGTGATAAAGTTTTAACCTTATGTATTATGGTTTTTTTGGAAGTGAACCTTACAAATAATGGGTTGTTAAGAACCATTACCATTCCAAATTCTTGGTTTCTCCATAGATTTTCGGAAAAGGAATTATATTAAAACCTTTTTATTTATGTTTTGAGAACTTTAATGGTAATGGTTATGGTAGTCAGTAAGGTTAATGGCTGGTTTTGTAACATCGAACAACTTTATGTGGAATATATCGCGAATAGGTTGCCTGTAAATTAATGATTGACCGACAATACATAACCATCCATGGACCTTACTGGCTACCATAACCATTACCATTAGAATTCTAAAACGATAAGTAAAAAGGTTCTAATACCGTTTTCTTTCCGAAAATATATGGAGAAAACAAAAATTTTGAATGGTAATGGTTCTTTACAACCAAGGTTTACTTCCAAAAAACCATGATACATAAGGTTAAAACTTTATCACACAAACGTTCATATAAAGTTCCATAACCATTTCAGTTAAAGTTTAGCCGGGATTATTATCAATTTTTAACCATTTTCGGTAAGGTCAAGTTATGGTTCGCGTTTATGAGGGAAGTTGATCAGCCCTCGGGAAAAGATTAGATTTCGTAACGTTGGATAGGCTTACGAGTAAGTCAATACAGTTTTATACGTATCTCGATTCGTGTAATAACATTTGATCCGAACACTTGCATTTATTTACATCATCGAGGACAAATAACCAAGCACCTCCATCCTCAATTTGAAAAAAAAAATAATGTATTTTTTAACCATTTTACTGAAAACACAATGTAATTAAATTGAGTTTAAAAAAAAGTAGAAGAGTCTGTGCCTAGGGGCACGAACGGAAGCTTGACGTAGGACCGCTAGTGGACGGAATATGTGAAGAGCATTAAGTTCTTTTAATTGATCAAATATCTATTATCTCAACTCTTTCCGTTTTTGAATTGTAGGCGTACCAAATTTGTAGTAATCTTTTTCAAAGAGAAAGTTGATTACGAAAATCAATCAAAATCACTTGCACCCCTGCTTCCAAGTTTGTGTGGTCGTTGGGGGCTTGTGGTTCTGAATATGGACGAACAAGCACAGATACATTCTATTCCAACTTTTTACTGATGTAAGCTTGATGGCCCTGAAAAGGGCCGTTTTATTGAAGAGGACATCCATGGCCACTTACGCTTGGCGTGTTTAGTGTAGGTGACAGCATCACGGACCTCATTTTCCAGGAACACCTTCAACACACCTCGTAGATCAGACCGGAGATACGTCCGACACCGCCACGGCGAGCCAGACGACGGATGGTGGTTATCTCGAAGAATTTGCTATGACGATTGGCACCTCCTTTGCCACGACCAGTCAATTGTTGCTTGTTAGGTTATAGAAAAGTGGACTAACCACCTTCCTACTGCTGCTATTGCTGACCACGCCGTCCGAAGCGAAAATGAGCTGATCCCAGACAGCAGCGCTGCTTTACATCTTTTTAGGTTAAAGCAGAATGATGTGCAACCAAGTGGTATAAAAGCTACAAAGACTCCTCCCATTATGAGTAGTTTGCTATCAAGTAGCGACACTGGCTATTTTCTTTTTGCGTACACGGCGAATGAGAACGACCCAAATTTGAGTTTAGTTCACTCATAATCGCCAAAAGTGTAGGAACTCAGCGATGAGTAAATTTGTCTCATGGTTTCCTGTGGAAAACCTAAAAAATCTGCCAGAAAATGAATAAATTGACGAAAATTTAATTCAGTCTCGGAGTAGTACCAATAGACTGAGTGAATCCAATTTTTACTTTTCTCAAATTCGGGAATTTTCCCATGGAAAATCCTGGAAAAACCTTGGAAAACATGAGGCAAATTTACTCATCGCTGAGTTCCTGCACTTTATTTCTTATTTCTGAGATAACTAAACTCAAATTTGGGTTGTTCTCATTCGCCGTGATATCACCTTGAAAGATATCGGCACCGGTGGTTAGCGTGATTACCTCTCATCCCAGCTGGCCTGGGTCCAATCTCAGTCGGCGCCACCGGCATGTTCTAAGGCATAACATCGCTGGGAGCTGCCTCCCTGGCGTCGGTAGCATTGGAGCTCAGTACGGAAAACAAATCTCGCGTCACTTTTCAATAGGTCCTATCTACATTGATCGATTCTCTTCATCGACACTCTCTTTCGTAAATAACTCGGCTTCACAAATTCTGGATCAACAATAGAAAAGGGCCCATCAGCATTTGTGAACAAACCGTTCCAAAGCCCTTTACTCACAAAGCGAAGGCCACCCACACAAACCAACACCATCATCGGATAGGGGAAACTTCTACCTACACGATGATAGTATTGGTTTGTGTGAGCGGCCTTCGATTTGTGAGGAATGCGCTTTGGAACGGTTTGTTTACAAATGCTGATGGGCCCTTTTCTGTTGTTGATCCAGAAATGTTTCCTGCCGTCTTCGTCGAATCAGATGCTCGATTGTTGCTTCTTCCATCGAAAATATCCGGCCGTGGCGATTCAAAGTTGATCAAGGTTGATCAAAATAATTTGTACCCCTGCTTCCAGTTTGATTACATGAGCATTTTGTGTGATCGTTGGTTCTGAATATAGACAAACAGGCAGATGAATTCTATTTCTACTCTTTACTGTAATAAGCTTGGTGGCCCTGAAAAGAGCCGTTTTGTTTCCAAAGTTGGTAATGATTTAACCTACGAAACCAAACAGAGTGCATCTCTGTCACTTCAAAAACGTAGATGACATCCATGGCCGCTTACACTTGGCGTGTTTAGTGTAGGTGACAGCATCACGGATCTCATTTTTCAAGAACACCTTCAGCACGCCTCGTAAATCAAACCGGAGATACGACAGATACCGCCACGGCGAGCCAGACAACGGATGGTGGTTATCTTGAAGAAATAAGTTTGATTCAGAACTTCTGAATATGGCGATGAGTGTGCAAATATTACGCAATTACATCCTCCCTATTCGCACGCGCCCGAGGATCGGAGGCGAATGCCACTTCGACTTGTTTCGTCTACTTACTACTCTCTGACGACTGTGCTGGGGAAGCAGCATATGCATATAGGTAATTGGTGGATTTGTTAGTTAATTCGACGCGTTTGGACAATGCTGGACATTTACCAGTTTTTCAATAGTTTCTTGTTGAAAATCACCATCCGGAAGCATTGTTATCGATGCGTAGCCATATTTCTGATTGATTGGTGATAAAATTATTGAAATTGGACAGCAGCTGAGGGGGGCAGCTGAGTTATTAACGTTCAAAATCTTTCTTAATTTGTTACATGTTCCATTTTTTTAGTTTTTAGAAATTCCTCCATACCTCTGAGTAGAAGTCACTCTATCTTTTAGTTATTCTCAGAGGCCGTGATCGACCTGAATCCGATCGATGTTTTTTTGTCAATTTATCACTCGCAACTTAGCATTTCCATTTTTGTGTAAGTACAGTTTTTACCAAACATAAAGATTTTGAGGTTGGTCGATTTGCTGTACATAGTAGTAGCAACAATCAATACGAAACTAACGATTTTAAATTGGCTCACTACTTGACTAGCCCTGAGTACTGCGGACTCACTCAAGGTGCTTGTCACTTGGGAGCCAGTGTAAACTGACAAGCGGGAGCCAAACATTCAGAAGCAGCAAGTGCAGTTACTGTTCTTATCTACCGTCAAGCATTGTACTCTCATAAAAAATGATCTATACTTTTTCATAACACATTCTTAATTTTAAGCTCAAAGATAAAAACCAACAGGCTCAGTGATGAAAGTATAAAAACCAGCATAATTTTTATGAGGCAGCTGAGTTTTCAATTGCAGTAAAACAATCCTTTGGGAAACATGTATGTAAACAAACTTTGATAGAGTCATGGGGCTCGAGCACTCCTGGCTCAGAGCTTTTGGCGGGAATCAACTGAGAAAGAGCAAACCAGTTTTAAACTTGAGAAAATTTTCAAGCAGTTTTCCATTGGCTTGCAAAATAAAATTGGTCGACTCCGCAGTACCCAGGACTAGCCTATTGGTCCCAAGCATAACGATTAATGTACCCCATTCTAGTATAAATTCCAGTACTACACTATGTTTGTTTTGATTCGCTATGAATGTTTGACAGACAAAATGAGGGGCTCGTGGATTTTCCTATGTTTCGAGGGGCGCATCGCTTAGCTAGGGACCGAAGATAGTACCAGAGCTGAGCCAAAAAGTTTAGCTCGTTTCTTCGGGACCTTCTGGTCTTAGAGTTACCAACAATCAATACGAAACTAACGATTTTAAATTGGCTCACCACTTTAGTAGCCTATTGGTCCCAAGCAAACGATTAACGTAGCCTATTCTAGTTGAAATTCTATTACTACACTATGTTTGTTTTGAATCGCTATGAAAGTTTGACAGATAACATCAGGGGTGTGTGGATTCATGCAGAACATGCAGGGGTGAGTGAAATAGCTTGGGACTGCTTGGGACCGTTGTTCTGGTACTGAGGAGCCAAAAATAATAATGATTTTCTTCGGGACCCAGTGGTCTTAGAGTTACCTCTATGGAGTTACCCCTATGGTAAAAGTATGGACGTCTATCAAGGAGTTGTTCCAATTGAACCGTCAAAATGCACCGCTTTGCTAGATTGGAACCAATGACGTTTATATAAGGTCTGGGCCAAAGGACTTATTGGTGTTAGTGAAATGTGCAAATGGATAGTGGTGTTCGTATTATATTGCAATGTTTATCTTTTTACACGAAACAGCTGTTGGCAGTGACGTATTTCTATCTGTTCTCAGTATGTTGGCAGTGACGTATATCTATCTGTTCGCAGATGTTCAGCTATGTTTACAACATTTTTGCTTCTAACACCAGCAAGCTGCCTGTTGGCCCAGACCTTATATAAATGTCATTGGATTTGAGCAGCTTTTTCCAGTTTTGTGGTGACAGTCGTCCATACTTTAACTTTGACTGTGCTTTAACTAGAGGGCTTTAATGCTGCCTACTGTCAAACGCTGTCAAACGAGTAAAGGCCGGCGCACAATAGATACTTTTTCAGGTTTTTGACAGTTAGCCCATGCATTATCTGTCAAAAAAAAACCCGAAAACGTATGCATTGTGCGCTGGCCTTAAGAAGCCAGTTGTCTCCTCTGCCTCTTAGGTATAGTCCTTACGAAATTTCAGTCGGTACAGATACTGTATACCATTCAGTAAGAACCCGTGAAGCTTTCAATCAATCTCAAACCGACACGCTATTTTAAAACTACCCAAATTTGAGTAGAATCCACCCAGATCGGTCAAAACTGATCCTATACCCAAAAATGGGTAAAATGTGTTGGGAGTGATAAGTTGACAAATGAACAATGTCGATCGGATTCATGTCGATGTTGTTCATTTGTCAACTTGTCACTCCCAACACAGTTTACCCATTTTTTCGGTAGGTTCAGTTTTCACCGATCTGGGTGGATTCCACTTAAATTTGGGTAGTTTAGAAAATAGCGTGTATAGCATAATAGAAAAAGGCCAATAAACTTCTGTAAACAAAATTTGTAAGGCCCTTTTCACGCTAAGCGAATAATTATTACGGCCACGCAAACCAAGATCACTATCGAAAAGAAGAAAATTTCTCCTCATGAGCGTACTTCAGTTCGCGTGAAAAAGGCCTTGCAAGGCAACAAGTTGTATACACAAAATTGTATAGACCCTTTTCAAAAGCTGCGCGAGAAACAACAATCTGCTCATTCAGTGTTTGTTGTTGTGTCACTAAAGCAGTGCGAAACGCAACATGCAGGTTTAACTTGCGAATTTTACTAATTTTCTGTACTTAAATGAGTCATTGTATAAGAAAATTCGCGAATTTCCGCTAGTGCAATGTCTACGGAGAAGAAAAAACGACGAAACACCCGGGCGTCACCAGTGGTTGCCTCACCAAAGGACGACTCCTCTAGCGACGAGTTGGTAATCGATTTCCCGTACGCGGCAAATAACACCCGAAGTAAACAGCAACCACAGCCACAATCGATTGTTACCAGATCTTCAAGGCCGGTAACGCCGAAAAAAAGTCCGGAAAAACGACAACCCTCGACAAGGAAGAAACGCCGCAGACCTAGATCGAGCAGCTCCAGTAGCGATGTGGAGGACCAAACACTGGAGGAAACAATTCAGAGGGTGGCAGTCAACAATAACATGACGCAAGATAGCGTCAAGAAGATTCTCAAGAAGCTGGTGCTGAATGAGCATATATTGGCCACGGTGAAATTGAAGGTGTGTATGATATTTTCTGCTATCTATCGGCTTTCAAGTAAGATTAAGCTTTGATCTTCGTTTTAGGAAGAAGATGAGGACCGCGAAGAAAACATGCGACCTTCGAAGGATGGAACGGATGGCGACGATGAAGATGAGGAATCCAATTATCTTCAATACAAACTTACTCGATTGAAAGCTAAGCAGCTAAACAAGCAACTTCTTCCTATAGTTCCCCTGAAGGCTGCTCCGATAGCGGACGAGGAGGTGGCAGCCTTAATCCATGAGGATCTTGGCTCCGATGACGACGATGAAGAGTACAAACCGACCGAGGAAGACATCCAATCCGATGATGATCCCAGTACAACGATATCGGATATCGATTCGCAGCCGCGCACCCCAGCTACGCCGGCAGCCGCAGGAGGAACGGAGTGTGGTCTCGATGAACGACCGGAATACAGCCGAGATGGCTTGTTCAAAATTCCCAAATCGCGCAATGATAGTCACTGTTCGCAGTCAGAACAGGAGCAGGAGAACATAGCTCGACGAACCAGGTCCAAGCTGTGTTTGCAGACGACGGCAATCGAAACGATTGAATCGACGTTTGTGCCACCGGACATTACGACGGATATGTACGATTTCGACTGCGATATGGATCACGTGTGGAAAGAGTTTCTGAACGAGTTTACGAAGCCTTTAGGCGAGTATTATTGGCCACATTTTCATCTTGCTTATCGGCATCGAAAAACAAAGTTTTTTTTTTATTCTTCATTATGGAGATTTTTAGCCTTTGGCTAGTTCATCTCCGTAAAACGAAAAACAAAGAACAAAGCTTCGCAGATGTTCGATGTTTCTATTTGCATTTTTAAAACGATATTTTCCTATTATTCATATACCTATGTATATTTAATATTACAGAAAATCACGCAGAGGAAGATGATGATACCGATCCGGAATACGTGGCTGCCGATAAAGTGCCAGTCGATCCCGAAGAGCTTCGAGAAGTTAAGGTATCAAAGAAGGAACTTAACAATCTGGTATCGGAACTGCTTGAAATGAGTGGAATTATAGATGAATCTTTTCTTGACGATGGTTTGCCAGACAGTACCTTGATTCCTGATAATACAATTGACGCTCAAGGTCAAGAAAATTCAATACAGGACCTTGAGAAAACAGAAGAAACTTCGGAGCTTAGTACTCCTCAACCAAAAGTACCCAGCCCAGAAAAAATGCTTATTCCAAGTCCTGAAGAGCAGGTTAATAGCACAATCATTTCGACTGCACCATCCGTAGATTGCCGAGTTGTATGCATGAGCACTCCTCTTCAGCAGCTGCAACAATGTACAATTACTGAACAACCGTTTACTAGCTTAAATCCACCAACTATCATCGCAATGGCTTCCACTAGCCAACCTTCGACCAGTGCAACAGCTCGAAATCATTCCATCATCGGAAATTTCTTCGTACAAGTATCAACACCAGACGAATCCAGCTACACACGGTACTGTGTACCGTCGTTAAGGGTTCCGGTAATTCCACCTGATCAACGCGTACCAGTTGAGCCTTCAGAACGAAAGTATCGCTTCGTTCATAGCCTGCTTCCGGTGACAGTTACCTATTCCGAAGGACAAACTGGCTTTACCAATTTTCAGCTGTCAATTTTCCAACAACAGCTGCGAATGCATGTGCAGTTTGCGGCTCAGAACTTCATGCAAACCTACGCCCATCCCAAATTTTGGCAGATGGCAAGCACTTTCAAGGATATGCTGGTAATTTCAATTGCTTCTAAAATACGAGGATTAACCTACATCAACTCCAATTTCTTTTCAGCTTGACCTACAGGAAAAATCTAGTAGCGTTCCGTCGGCCTATGCTTTTAATCTAGATGACGCTATCGAATGTTGCACGGGCTGGGAGAGGGAACTTGAAGAGCAATCAGATGAAAATACCGAATTTATAAATTTTCAACTGGAAGAAGTTAAAAAAAGGTATGATTTGAACTATTTATTTTTTAATCAAATAAACCCATACAGCTCTGACAAAACCATTTCAGTGAAAAAGCAAAGGAAATATCCAAGTACTACCAAGGTTTCTTCCATCCAAAGATGATGGAAAGGGTTGTCACCAATAGAGCCTTTATGTATCCAAAATTGCTGCCGTACACACCGTTTCGAATGGATTTACGATCGGAGAAGCGCTTCATCAAATCCGAAGAGCGACTGATTGCCTACGGGTTGGAAATGTTCTACTCCATTGCCAAAGAGGAGTTCAGCCGGTACAAAACGCAGAAAGAGCGAATTCCCACGCTGTTGCAAGTCTGTAGCTACATTAGCAAGTACCTGTGCCCGCTGCACACTGGCCCACAAATATATGGGTTCATTTGCAGCCGCCGGCAGCGTTGCGCTCAGACGAATTCCATCAAGGTAAGATGCATTCAAGCAGGTTAGTTAGAAAATAACACGCAGCATCATTTTCTTTTTGCAGTATTATTATAAGCACTTGAAATCGCCACCTTTCCAGCATGTGCTGGAAACAATCGATTTCAACAATGTAATCGCTCCGGCTGCATATCAGAAGGGAGAACTTCCGCATCTTTGGGATAAATATCTCTACTCACCGGAAAGGGTAAGTACCGTAGCTCAGTCTTGTCTGAAAAATAATGTCTTCTCCAATGAAGTAAATTGGTAGGTACCTAAAAAATGCGCGCGTATTTATCGCAGGGTCACTAAAAAGACTCTTTTTAGACTAAAAAAAACATTAGAGTCACTTTTTCACAACAAACTATGAAGAATTTCATATTTGAAATTCACATCAAAATGTTTAAATTGACAATCGGTCATGTTTGTCACATGTCATGCCAATGATTCTTGAGTACACGGCCCTGGGGAAGTAAAGAAGTAGCTGCGAAATACGCCTATCTGTCAACAGATAAGCATTCGTAACCAGGGTGACCAGCGAATCGGTAAGCCAGAAAAAGCGGGAATCCATCATTTCCGGATGAAAACCGTGAAAAGCCCGTGAGGCCGCCGCCATAGTGAGAGCGAAGGGCAGCGAAGTGTTGAAACGAATATTATCATGAATGGAAATTCCCAATATTGATATTAATCGTGTTATGTGTTATGTTAATAATTATGTGTGTATGGCAAGCTTCTACCGTATGCGTGATAATGTTTGCACCATCGTACAAATAAGGTTCCCGTTTCACCTGTGCATACAATGCCTTGGTTTTCTTTGCATGCACGTAACCTATAGTTCATACCGTAGTAGGCTATGTATAAAAGAAAATGATTTACTTAGTTTGACAGTTGCACCATGACGAAGTGGCAGCGTATTCGTGATTTGTTCCACGCGCAAATGTCGCAAAAAGACATTTCAATCGCGGTGGGAGTGCCCCGGTGGTCCGTCAAAAGGGCTTTAGACCGAGAAAAGAAAGGATAACTATCCGCGAAGGTGGCCACAGGTCGTCCGAGGTCAGCTCGGGTTCCGAGGGTTATCGCTGCTATCAAAAGGAAGATTAGCTTGAATCCAGTGCGTTCAATAAGGAAAATGGCAAAGGAACACGGGATCAGTGAGTTAACGACACGGAAGATCGTAAAGGAAGATTGCGGGGCGAAGTCGAGGGCACGGTAAAAAAAACTCACATGATTACCAACCGCATCCGGGAGCTACGAGTCGAACGATGCAAGAAAATCTCAAGTGAAAAAAATCGGTAATCCTGTTCACCGACGAGAGCATGTTTACCGTCGATCCCGTATCCAATTCCAGAACCGACCGGTAAATTAGTTCTCTTCCGGTAAAAGACGTGGCCGACGAGCACAAGAACATGTATCTGACCAAGCATCCTGCTAGCGTTATTGGTGGCTTCCAATGGCAAAAAAAAATGGACACGGTGTTCATTCCAGAAGGTGACAAGGTCAACACGGAGGTCTGCATCGAGATTTTAAGTAAGTATGTTCTTCCGTGCATCAAACAACAGTACGGTCCCAAGCCAAATGTTGTATTTCAACAAGATGGGGCTCCGTGCCACACCTCGAACCGCACTTAGAAGTGGTTGCAGGAACATCTTCCGGTCTGGGCGAAGGATATGTGGCCGCCATCCAGCCCCGATCTTAATCCGCTGGATTACTCAATATGGCCAAGGCCTGTTATAAACGCCACCCGAGTACAGC
The DNA here is from genome assembly GCF_037179485.1 of Ochlerotatus camptorhynchus. Classification (NCBI taxonomy): domain Eukaryota; kingdom Metazoa; phylum Arthropoda; class Insecta; order Diptera; family Culicidae; genus Ochlerotatus; species Ochlerotatus camptorhynchus. The sequence goes on from NW_027041039.1 coordinate 1,401,752, forward strand.
AAGCCTCAGACGAACATTGACCCGTACCTGGAGAGAAATTGATCCAGACTACATTATTAGAACTTGCCGTGCATTCCGGAAGCGTATGGAGGCCATAATTGCAGCAAGTGGAAACTCGATCGATGATTAACATAGTTTAAGACTCTGAGAAACACCCCCCCCCCCCCTTTGAATAAATAAAAAAAAACTCGAAAACGACATTGCTCAATGGTGCAAATATTATCACGCATACGGTAGCTCAGCCTTGCCGGGCGTGGTCTCTGGATCTCAGCAATGATATAATTTTTGTCTAATTTTATTAATTATTATAAATTTCAGCCCAGGATTTTTCTGAGGCATAAAAATCTCTGGTCACGTCTTCCTTCGGAAGGGAAGTAAAGCCGTTGGTCCCCGGCCCATGTGTGTTTGAATTTGAATGGGTGCGATATCCTACGCAGGTGTGGAAGCTGCCTTCCTGCACATTCGATTGCCGTCAATGGATGGCAATCGATGTCCGTCGGTGATTGGCACTAGATTGCGGAACAGTGACCGACGTTAAATAAAGGAAAGAAGAAGAAGATAAATTTCAGCCCAGAATGCATTAGAAATGAACAACATGTAGCTTGCAACATGTTCATCGTTGATACAACCATTTAAAAAAGCAAGTTTAGAAAGGTTGGGCAGGCCTGTTCCAGCTGCAAGTAGATTTTTTATTTTTAGAAACAAATTCACTAGGTAGGGGAAAATGGATCTAATGTAGGCCTAAATGCCCCTCATTTGGGCCCATATATAAATTCAGCAATCGACTAAATTTTCAATAGCGGCCAAAAATATTCATTAGTACCGTCCCAACGACGCGTTCATCTAGATAAAATTAATAAATAGCAGATTTTTAGCGATGGGCCCAATCTTAGATCTATAGGCCAACATTAGAGCCATTTCCCCTATAAGTTTAAATAGATTTTCTTGCAAATTTCGGTCTTCCGATTAGTTTTAAGTAGAACAATTTAGGTAGAAACAAATTTAGTTTTACAATTTTAATTCACAACAAATTAAATTAAATTAAATTTTGTAAACTGTTCTTTCTCACTCGCTGCTCGTCGAATAATATCCAGCAAACTTTTGGCAACTGTAGCCGGAAATCTCCTCTCACCCAGTTCTAGGTTTCACCGTCGTTGGACATTCTGGCGCTGTGGTTGCGACGCTGAGGCAGTGAACCCAGTTCGCAACATCCTCCCCCTCACTGCCCTAATAAAATGTGTATGGTTATTTTCTTTAACGACGTGTTGGGGGTATCATCCAAACTATTTGTGGTATAGTTCAATCATTTGGGTTGTCATTCGGCTATGGTCATCGAAAGTTTCATGTCCAGTTTTCCCGAACTGCGCTGTTTGTTTGAACCAATGCTTGCCGAATTCGACCATCTTGCCCCGCATAGACATTGCAAATTCGACCTCTTGTCCAACCATTTCGGAATCCAGAGAGAGGTACGTCAACGGTCTCAAGTACACCATTTCTTCTGCTTCTATCGCCAAAGTAAACAGACCTTCGTCGTCCAATCTCCATCCCCCATTAGCTGCTTCCATCACTGACTTGACGAAACGCACCATCCGTTCCCACGATCCACTCATATGCGGCGCGCTCGGAGGGATGAATACCCATTTCATGTTTGTGTTGGTGAAGGTTTCCGTATTTGTTCCCGTAATACTCCATCGGCTCCTCGGAAGTTCGTCCCGTTGTCGGAATGGATTTCCAGAGGCGCTCACGAATCGACGCACACTCATGACGCAGGATTCAGACGTGGACAGCACGGATCGTCAAGGATGTACATAGTACGACCCATCTCTTGGCGTTGCTCCGATCGATCCTAACAAGGACTGATCCGAATAGATCCAACCCTTCATAGCTGAATGGTCGCGTAAACGATGCTAGACGAGCATTTGGAAGCGGAGCCATCCTAGGAACACGCGGTTGCGCGTTCTTGATTATACACTATTGACTATTCCGGTAACTGCATTGACGATTATGCGTAGCTTTGGAATGTAGTATTGTAGTCTCACCTCGTTAACTACAGTCTCCATGATGGTACTTCCTATGGAAGGAATCGATGATAAGGTGAGTCAGTCGTTTCCTTGGCAGAATTATGGGAAACTTTGCATAACTTGTAACATTCGCTGCTTGGATTCTACTGTCCACCCGTAGGATTCCACGTTCGTCAAACACAGGCGATAATTGGGAGATAGTACAGTGTTTGTCCAGAGGCTCCTGTGATTCTCTCGGATGTTGAAGATTGTGCGTTAAGATGGCAAGTTCAACTGGGAAGACTTCCCATTGAACCGCCCGGATCAAGTACTCCAAGGCTTGTGTTAACTCCACCTGCGTAAGACTTCCGGGTAGTGGTGCAATATGTGAAGCGATGGACGTACGCTGTAGCTAGTAGTACCATAGAGGTAACTCTAAGACTAGAAGGTCCCTAAATAACGTGCTCTACTTTTTGGCTCAGCTCTGGTACTCTCTTCGGTCCCAAGCTAATCGATTCACCCCTCGAAACATAGGAAAAACCAATAACCCCTCATTTTATCTGTCAAACTTTCATAGCGAATCAAAACAAACATTGCGTAGTACTAGAATTTTGACTAGCATAGGGTACGTTAATCGTTTGCTTGGGACCAATAGGCTAGTCAAGTAGTGAGCCAATTTAAAATCGTTAGTTTCGTATTGATTGTTGCTACTACTGGATTGAACTAGCATTTTCACCAAATGTACTAGAATGCTTTGGTTCTATCTCTTTCACTCTACTCAAAACTGAAATGCATAAAAAATTGACAAAATGACACACTCGTTGCACACTGTCAAAGAATCATTGTACCCAAAATCAACTTTGTGCAAAACCAAAACAAAAATAGTATCCCATCTGGTGGATGATGGCACAAGCTTCTAAGAAAATTCTATTACTGCGAACCACATTATTTTAATTTATTTCTTCGCCAGTTAGTCGTCTGTCACTTCGTTTGTGGTTTCCACCGGTTGCTATTGCTCTTCTATCATTGTATGTGATACAAAAACACCCATCCAAATTTATTTTCATTTATTTAATATAATCATAGGTAAAAATTGTCCAATATACAATTTGAAATCATGGGTTACTTCAGATATTTAGACTACCTATCATGATTGGTGCTCATTTTCTAAAGGCGGGGCATGGAAAAACAATCTAAGGTTAGGTACTCTATTCTGAAATTGTTGAAAGGGAATCTAGTCTCGAATCTAGTATCATGTAGAACAAAACGTCCAATCAATGTAACACTCATTGCACGTGCTCAACTTTTTCGCTCAGGTCTGGTACTATCTTCCGTCCCAAGCTAATCGATTCACCCCTCGAAACATAGGAAAATCCAATAACCCCTCATTTTATCTGTCAAACTTTCATATCGAATCAAAACAAACATTGTGTAGCACTAGAATTTTGACTAGAATGGGGTACGTCATAATGACGTTTTGCTACCTGCAGGGCTGTTACAACAGGCGCGGATTTCGCGATTTTCGCGGATTTGTCGCGGATTTGAACTTTCAGTCGCGGAAACATTAAATGATGCCGCAAAAATCGCGAAGGGACTGATATGCTGTCATAAAAATTGTGGAAGTCATTGTAACCTTTCCGTCCCGGATTATTTTGCTGTCATCAATTTTGTTGTTCATTTGGCTCTCAATTTTTTACCGGTTCAAACCAAACACCCTGCAAATAATCGAGCAATGATCTCAATTCCATAAGTCACACCGGATTTGCACGGAAATTCCCTGAGGTCTGTCCAGACATTTTCCTTTTTTTTATCCAATTATACCGGATATTCTAGGTTCTCCAATTCGTCCTGGAGGTCAGTTGATTTGTTCAACTATATCAACTATGACTCCAATAATGTATGTAGTATCGAAATATGTCCAAACAGATTCAAAGTGTCTGTGTGGATTGTACCCGACTTATTGCTACGTATACAAGATGTTATAGGTTCTGAAATCATTCTGGAGATCATATTATTTTTCTACTAGATCACCCACACACTTAATCTAGCTCGGTAAAATCTCCAACAGCCGATTACCTCGGCATTTGCCTTTGCCGATATCTCTGCACATTATCTGTTTGTTAGCTGATATCTCAGCAAAATTTTATTTGTTAGCTGAGTCTCGGCAATTGTTTTACTGAATCTCAGCAAAATAAATTGCAGAATCACTCGGCTGTTGGAATCTCGACGAAAAAAAATAAGTGTGCAAGACTAATTCAATATCTGTAGTATCGAAATATGCTGTTTGGGCAGTATCTATGTGAATCATGCCAACCTATTTCCGTGTATGCCAAATGTTCTAGGATTTCCAATATTTCGATACTACAGATATTATACTAGTCTTTGTTGATCTAGTAAAACAAATCATCTGAATTGCTGGACGATTTGGAAAACCTAGATCATCTGGTATACGTAGAAACATTATCCATATAGACACTATGAATCTGTTGGGACATATTTCGATACTACAAACATTATCCCAGTCATGGTTGATCTAAAGGGTGATACGGTCAAAATTTGGTCAATATCAACTTGACGTATTTCTTTCAATTTTGCATTTAAAAAACCTGAACACCCCTCATTTTGAAGGTGTGTGTGTGTAGAATGTTGCTCCTATTTTGATTTTGGAATTCACTCTTCAGTTGTCAAAATGCCGTCCAAGCAAGAAGAGCAGCGTATCAAAATTTTGCTCGCGCATCGCGAAAATCCGAGCTACTCGCACGCAAAGTTGGCAAAATCGCTAAAAGTTGCCAAATCAACCGTTACAAATGTAATTAAAGTGTTTGGGGAACGTTTGTCGACAGCCAGGAAGTCTGGATCGGGGGGAAATCGAAAACCGGAAGCCGCTGAGACGACAAAGAGAGTTGCCGGTAGTTTCAAGCGAAACCCTAACCTCTCTCTCCGAGATGCCGCAAATAAGCTGGGTGTATCGTCTACAACCGTGCATCGAGCCAAAAAACGAGCCGGACTATCGACTTACAAGAAGGTAGTGACTCCAAATCGCGATGATAAACAAAATACGACGGCCAAAGTGTGATCCCGGAGGCTGTACACGACGATGCTGACGAAGTTTGACTGCGTGGTAATGGACGACGAAACCTACGTCAAAGCCGACTACAAGCAGCTTCCGGGACAGGAGTTTTATACGGCAAAAGGAAGGGGAAAGGTAGCAGATGTTTTCAAGCACATGAAACTGTCAAAGTTCGCAAAGAAATATCTGGTTTGGCAAGCCATCTGTACCTGTGGCTTGAAAAGCAGCATTTTCATAGCTTCCGGGACTGTCAACCAAGAAATTTACGTGAAAGAGTGTTTGAATAAACGTCTGCTGCCTTTCCTGAAGAAACACGGTTGTTCCGTACTGTTTTGGCCGGATTTGGCATCTTGCCATTACGGTAAAAAGGCCATGGAGTGGTACGCCGCCAACAACGTGCAGGTGGTTCCCAAGGACAAGAACCCTCCCAACTGGCTATTGTCAAGCGGAACCTAAAGAAGACCAAAAAAACTGCTAAGGGCGAGCAGCAGTTCAAGGCAAACTGGCTTTCTGCGGCGAAGAAGGTGGACAAGGTTGCTGTACACAATCTGATGGCAGGGGTCAAGCGTAAGGCCCGGCAATTCGGATTTGGAAAAGCGGAAGCTCAACTGAATATTTTTCCTGAATTTTATACTAATTGAACTTGAAAAAGAAATTTAATTTGATTTTTTAAATAAACGATTTCACCGATTTACACGCGTTTTCCCTTGACCAAATTTTGACCGTATCACCCTTTAGTAGAATAAATCATCTGAACTCCGGAACGATTTGGAGAACTTAAAACATCTGGTATACATGACAATAGTTCATGCATCATCCTCATAGACACTGTGCATCTGTCTGAAAATATTTCGATACTTAAGACATTGTCCCAATCTCGGTTGATCTAGTAGATCAAATTATCTGAACTCCAGAACGATTTGAAGAACCTTGATTACTCGGAAATAGATCATGCATGATCCACATAGACACTTTAAATCTGATTGGACATTTTTCGATACTACAGACATTATTGCAGTCTTGGTTGATCTAGTAGAACAAATCAACTGATGTCCTGGACGATTTCGAATACCTATAATTTCCGGTATACAAAGTAATAAGTCGTGCATGATCCACAAAGTTTCATATATACGATTCGATTATGATTCGACAACGAAAAGTGCTACTGTGTTACCTGACCTATAACGAATATACGTTGTATACGAGTACCCCGAATACAACGTATAGTTCGTCTAATTTTACATTGCAAATGCTATGCAAAATTAGACGAGTCATAAGTTGTATTCGGGGTACTCGTATATAACGTATATTCGTTATAAGTCAGGTAACACAGTAGGTACAGGCATAGAAAGCTCTCAATTAAAATGTGAAAGTACTTCAAAGAACACTAAGTTGAGAGCAAGCAAATATCTAATATGCTATAAGCAATAAGCTTGAAATGCTATGTAGTAGTATACAAATGCTATTTTTAGGCAATTAAAACAGTTTTTTTTTGTCGCGGATTAGTATTTGAAGTCGTGGATTTCTTTTGAGAAATCGCGGATTTCGCGGATCAAATTTAGAAAATCTGTCAAATCGTATGGAATATTTTTTACTACATCTGCGTATCTGAAAACTAGGTGTCGCATGTCCAGTTTTACCTTTGCTCAAATTCATCAATCGTAGGTTAAAACAAATATTCTGACGGCACTGCCAGTATGCTTTATAAACGTATATGGCTGCGTACTTGAGTGCATATAAAGGCAGTGACAGGAGAGTGCTTATTTGAAAGTGAACAGAGTGTAATAATTTTTCTAAAATGTATTGTTTATAATTTCTTTTCGTGCCTAATTTGTAATAAACCGTTTCTTTTTCCACACAGCTGGTAATAATAAACAATCGCAGAAGCGCATCAAGTCTTACCAAATCACACGAATCCGCCGAGGCATATAGCCCACTACCGCCATCAACACCCAGTCAGGAAGCCAACGTAAACATCACCATCAGTCTTGTTCTAGACCCACAGCAAGCCCCGATACCGTTGGACCAAACTATTTCCACGAACCTAGATTCAACGACATCGTTGCAAATTGATCAGCTATCGTTGAATAAGTCGTATCCCTCGGTCGTAGAACAAGAGAACATCAGTTTAAGTGAAGCAATCGAGCCGAATTGCAGTCCATACAAGGCCGAGATCAAGGAGGAACCTTCCATTTCAATTATTGACGATAATTTCGACGGATGCAGCTTACCGGATACCGATCCACCGATATCCGATCCACCTATCACTGAAACAGAGAAAACCAGCTGCTGTGAATGCAACTGTCATCGGAACGATAGTGAGCGAGGAAATAATTCCCGACCAAACAACTTAGAGAAGGGCCAGAAACGATTGACGGATTTTTTTCGTTTGTTTCCAAAGAACATTTCCTTAAATGATAAAAGAAAGAAAAGCTTGAAACAAAAGCTCTGGGAAATTTATCAACGATTCCGAAATTCGTATGTGCACGGAATCGACCGTGGTAAATTGAATTGGTTCCTTCGAAAAGTGTTCGACCACTTCTGTCTGATAGACAGCTTCAGTTGCTTTCTGGACGAACTGAAAAAGATGAGTTCCAGTAATGGTTCGAAGAAGATGGATGTAATTATGGCAAAAAATGAACACTCAATATCGAACGGATTGCGTACGAGATTGCAACGAATCAGTGAGGCTGAAAATAAGGACGCCAATTATGCTTACAACTTTTTTGAAAAAGTTGAAGAGACTTTGCTGTCCGAAAGCAGACATGCTCAATACGAGAGCTTTCTGGAAATTTTACAATCGTTTAATGCGGTGGAAGATCGGGTTACGGATTTGTACTATAAAATAGAAAATCTTCTATTGGCTGATCATCCCGAATTGGTCGACTTATTCCTAACGTTTCTGCTGCCGGGACAAGCGGCAGAAGTTGGGAAATTTTTCGAACATTTCATTCTCACCAATGCGAATGATTTTCTGACCAAGTTAAACATCTATTTCGCCAAGCAGCCGGCGCAAATCAAGAAAATTTACTCATGTCTTAATGATCTTTCAAACGAGCGCGATGTGACCATGGCACAGATAAAATCCCGTGTCCTCCCGCTATTGAAGGGGAATCCCTTGTTGATTGAATGGTTTCTGCAATTATTTCCTCCGGAAAAACCTCCGGAGAGTAGTATCGCCGACTATGAAGTAATTTCAATGAAAAAGCTACCCCTCCCGGACTACACCGATCCAAATGAAATCTACGAGGATGTGCCATTCGTGGAAGTGGCTCCGGAATCGATCAGCGAAAGTACCGTGTGTGGGACAAAATACATCCAAGGTCGTATCGTGTATGGAACACAACCGGCGAGATTGTCCTTCCTGGCCCATGACTGCATGGTTTCGGCTGCTTCCAGCAAGGACAACTCGGCGCTCAAAGGATGCGTGCATAATGTACGACCTAGAACGGGTGCCGAAGGTGAAGCGCTTGGCGATAAGGATCAGCCGGATATTGTTTCACCGGAGGAGATTCACCGTGAGGAGCCACGGTACAAGCTGTGCGACGATGTCACCTTTAATGCACATGCCATTCGCCTGAATCCCCTTGTTCATGGTGGGAAGGGCGTTACATATGCGGATGTGGCTCACCTGCTGGTGCCAGATCCGAATACACCCGACGAAAGGTAAGACTGTTTTTTTTTTCATTCTATTTTTCTCTTCTGGTTTAGCATTACAATAAAACTTATACCTACCATAGATGTTAGTTTTTCCCGCATATTCCACAAATCGAATATCAATGCAATTTGTCTTGAATGTTTAAATAAATGTAATGCTCCATTTCAAAGATTCAATATCGACAAAAACGAGATTCTTGTTATTCAACATAGTTCTTAAAAATCAATTCTCTCCGTCCTATACTGCCGCTATTCGCATTACTTATAAAAGTTGTCTTGATTCTGGATTAAGGAAAATCTTCATGATTATGAGAGTTTTTTTTTTTTTAGTTGCAGTGTGTGTGAGTCCAGATCGGACATTGAGAATTTTCCCAGATTCTGGATCATAAGAAGCTTTTACGATTCAAAACTAACACAAATATGCGAAATGCCGTATTTTTGCCGTAAATTAAAATGAATCAATTATCTGCGACTTCATTTATTTTTAAATTTATTTTAGTTTTTTGACCTATAGAGATTCGTGGCGTTAATCGCACGTACATTAGCGAGTGCATCGCCGTTTAAAGTTGTTTATTATTTTCATTATTAAATAAATTGCATACTCTTTTAGGAATCAGGAAAAAATTCCAACACAATTAAATTTTTTTTTTTTTTAATTACGTTAAAATTCTCCGTTGATCACAAAATGTTCAAAAATTCTGAGTGGAAATCGAACAAGATTTCTATTAACCTGTAAAATATCTCCAGGACAATTTGGAGAATGATAAATATTTTGGTAACACATCTTTGTATCCCAATGTTGTTTGGCTTATAGAACTTCAAAATCTTAACTCCAGAAAGATTCGAAGAACTTTTAATACTGCGTTTCTCCTGCTTAGGTGCCTATGATTGATATATGCTTTTTCTGACATACCAAAACTTTATTTAGCCTCATTTTTAAAGGAGGCTGTTTAATTTTATACATGGGGTTTTAGAGATCTAGATGATCAATATGTTAATGCAAATCTCATCTCAAATTTTTCTACAAAGTGGACGTATTATAGGGTAGAGAACCACTTCGGCATAATCGCCAATTTTGGGCCTATCGAGCAGAAAACTTCAAATAAATCCATGATTTCAGAGTTAACAAGTCAATTATGCGTTTGGTACGATACTCTTGAAGGGACAAACGGGAGACTCCAAACGAAGTATACGGTTTAACAGGAAAAACGGAGAAAATTTTATTTAAACGTCTGTACTACACGAAGTGCTATTGTGGAATGAACAGTTATTAATTTTCTCAAACAGATAACGGGTCGTTGCCAGGGAGGGCTTCCCAACAACGTAACAGGGGAAAGCGACGGCTGATTGCCTACTACGCCAACACCCCCTCTCAATCGGCCATTCCAAGGCCTTGGCACAGGTTCTCCATGCGCACCGCGTCCACCGGTTTGGTGAACAAATCCGCCAGTTGCTTCTCGGTACTGATATACTTCACCGCTACACGTCCATTCGCAATGTGGTCCCGGATGAAGTGGTGCTTGATATCTATATTCTTGCTTCTATTGCTTTCACAATTCTTCGCCATACCTATCGCTCCTTGATTGTCCTCAAATATTACGACCGGATCCGCAGGCCGCTTCAATTGAAGATCTTCCATCACTCCGGACAACCAGATCGCTTCCGAAACAGCAGAACCCAGCGACACATACTCCGCTTCACTCGAGGATGTAGAAACGGTAACCTGCTTTTTGCTCGACCACGATACAGGATTACCGAATACCGTGAACAGGTAGCCGCTGACTGCATTCCTGTCTTCCGCATCCGATGCCCAGTCGGCGTCAGCATATCCGACCAACGCTTCCGCTGATTCGTCGCGTACAAACTTCAGGTGCTTCGTTTTCGTCCCTTTCAAATACCGTACTATACGCTTGAGGCATTGCGAATGGTTAACTGTTGGGTTCTGTTGGTAACGGCCCAGGAATCCGACGGGGAAACACAAATCAGGCCTGGTGCACAGCATTACGTACATAATTGTGCCCAGCAGCTCACGGTACGGTTCTTGGTTGACTCACCATCACGGGAAACAACCAGGTTCTTCTCCATAGGCATCTTGGTCGGGTTACAATCCGTCATCTTAAAGCATATCAATATTTTTTCGATATTCGTTTCTTGAGAGAGTTTCATGGAATTCGTCGCACGGTCGTATTCTAGTTTCATACCTAGGAAACGACTGATCTCACCGCAGTCCGTCATCGTGAACGTCGAACTCAGGGCTTTCTTCAGATTCACAATCGTTTCAATCTTCCTCCCAGCGATGAGCGAATCGTCCACATACAGAATGATATAAATTTCGTCTCCTGGTACCACCCGCACGTAGAGACAGTAGTCGTGCAGCGATCGACGAAATCCCAAACTCAGCAACCGATCGTTGAACTTGTCGTTCCAGCACCTTGGGGATTGCTTGAGGCCGTACATGGACTTGAGTAAGCGGCACACTGTATTAGGGGACGCTGCAACACCGTCGGGAACCGCCATGTACAATTCCTCTTTCAGGTCGCCGTGCAAAAACGCCGTCTTGACGTCCATTCGATGGAAGTGGGAACACTGTTGCACTCCGACCGCGAGAACCGTCCTGATGGTGGCCAGTTTTGCAACATGAGCGAATGTCTCCTCGTAATCGACTCCAGCCTTCTGCAGGAATCCTTTCACCACCAGTCTCGCCTTATATTTGACCGTATTGCCGGCCGAATCGTCCTTCAGCCGAAACACCCATTTCGATTTCAGAGGCTTCACTCCCTTCGGACAGCTCATAAGACGCCAGACCTTGTTCTCCTCCATGGAACGTAACTCATCTCGTAGTAATCAAATAACTTACCGGGGAGCCTGCGCTCCCGTTCGCAATGCCTCGACGACAATGCACTAGGAATTTCGCGTCTTTCTGTGGGCGAAGGGAGCGCATTTTCTGGTTCTTCAAGATCATCGTCGGGTTCTGCTTCAATTCGATTGATTTCAGGTTCATCATTGGCTTCACGAATTACATCTGTGGAGGCCGGCTGGCAACGTTCCCCCTCTTGCTCGAACGGGAAGTGGACGGTCGTCTTCTTGCTGTATCACAGCGTACGGGAAGGACGACTCATCAAACTTGACATCTCGAGCAATTGTAAGCTTTCGAGCCACCGGGTCCCACACGCGGTAGCCGTTCGGAGCGTACCCAACCATGACCATCTCCTTGCTCTTCGCATCCAACTTACGCCTTTGCTGCTTCGGAATCCACACGAAACTCTTGCAGCCAAACACACGAAGTTTGTCCAGATCCGGTCTGATACCGAACCACATCTCAGCCGGGGTAACACCAGAGGGCAACGCACTTGTTGGGCTTCGGTTCATCAAGTAAACGCAGGCGAAGGCTGCTTCGGACCACAGCTGCTTCGGCACATTGGATTGGATGAGCACGGAACGGACTTTTTCAACCAAGGTTCGGTTGAACCTCTCCGCTATATCATTCTGCTGAGGCGTGTACGAAACCGTTGTCTCTAGCTGTATCCCTTTTCTCTTATAGAACTGCATCTGGTTTGTGGAACAGTACTCTCGTCCCTGGTCCAGTCATTCTTGAAATGGATTTCCCAGCATAGCCGTGACCTTTGCTTCGAATTCCTGAAATTTCTCGAATACCTCTGATTTGCGCTTCAGCAAATATATCATCGAGAAATGAGTATGGTCATCGATGAAACTGACTATGTAACGAGAACTATCCCATGCCGGCGGATCGATCGGTCTTCAAACATCAGAATGAATCCGCTCCAGCGGCCGGCTGGCCCTAGCTCGCGTTCCGTTGAACGGTTCTCGGCATTACTTGGCTTGCACACAGGCGTCGCAGAAATCAATTTTGGTTGTTTTTTCATTCATACCTTTCAGCATTCCTTTCCGGGCCATGGTCTTCAATCCGCGTTGGCCGATATGCCCCAGTCGACGATACCACAGGTTTCCAATCGATACTTCGCAGTGATTTGCTTCAACTTCCTCCAACGACAACTCAAGCTCGTACAGGCTGCCTCGAAGGTGTCCAGTGGCCAGTAACTTACCACTTTTCTTCAGAACTGCTACGTTTCCAGAGAACAAGACATCGATCCCAGCATTGGCCATCTTCCTGACAGATATCTGGTTTTCACGTAGTTCTGAAACGTAGAGCACAATCTTCAGATTGAAATGTACACCTTTGTTGCTGGTCACGTTGATTTCGCCAATCGGTTCAGCAAGCATAGCTTCTCCTTCCTTGGCGACCTTGATCTCCACGCGACTGGTCATCTTCTTCAGGGCAGCAAAAACGAACTTGTCGCCAACCAGGTGGTCACTGCACCCGGAATCAAGCTCGAAAAGGATTCGTCCAGGGTGCTTTTCCGCAATGTTTGCATCGGCCATGAAACTGATGGACTCCTTCTTCGCTGAATTGGCTTCACGCTGGCTTGACGAGGTCCAAATTCAGGTATTTCTTCCGCGACGTTCTCCAGGGCCATGACTAGGGGATCGAAAGAGTCTGGAAGCGTCAAGAAAAGCTGCGACACCAGATCACTTTCCGCCAGAGTTGCTCCGGCCGTCTTCAATTTTCTCACGAGCCCGTCGAATTCAAGTAGATGCGTCCGCATGTCCCCTTCCTTCATTCACAAACGAGCCAACTGCTTCCGTACTAACGTTTGGCTCGCGACAGACTTCTCCTTCGTGGTCGAACGATCTCGAGGCATTCGTCCGACAGGCAACCCACCAGCAACGCCTTGGAGATCCGGTCCGTTTCTTCAAACTTCTTCTTTGCAGCTTGTTCCGTTGGAGCCACCTCGGTCAGCACATCCGCGACGCCTTTGGCTTCCAGGAACAGGCGCACTCGCAGCAACGGGATGTTGCACGAAACGTCCTTCGCGGTGGTGCTCATAACCTCTTGAAGGGACAAACGGGAGACTCTAAACGAAGTATACGGTTTAACAGGAAAAACGGAGAAAAGTTTATTTAAACGTCTGTACTACACGAAGTGCTATTGTGGAATGAACAGTTATTAATTTTCACAAACAGGTAACGGGTCGTTGCCAGGGAGGGCTTCCCAACAACGTAACAGGGGAAAGCGACGGCTGATTGCCTACTACGCCAACAGATACTTTAGTTAATAAGCTTCCGAACGAAGTCAATGAGAACTCGTGATATGAAGGTTTGCACCCATTATTCCCAAATACAAAAGAAGCGCTTCGACCGAATTAATTTTTATCTTCATTCGATAGGCCGAAGTGAACTCATTGGCGTTTCAATGCGTTAGGCCGAGTTTGGCGTCAAGAAGCAGGGTAAATAAATTTGGAAGCCATCAGTAATAATAACATTCCGTTTGGTGCTAAACTGCGCTAGATTAAGAAAGACTAAGTGCGAGTTGTGCTTAATAGGCCTGAAATGGGTAGTTGACCCTAGAACAATTCTGCCGAAAAAAAATATGATTATCTATAAACGGCTATTTTTGAACGCCTTTTTTGTTTAAAGCAGACAATGGACACCCAGTAACAACATCACATAGATGAGATATTGGTAATGTTGATTTGCATGATTGAATTGTATAACTGTAGTAACGGTATAACCAACAATCAATACGAAACTATCGATTTGAAATTGGCTCACTACTTGACTAGCCTATTGGTCCCAAGCAAATCGATTAACGTATCTCATTCTAGTTGAAATTCTGGTACTACACTATGTTTGTTTTGATTCTCTATGAAGGTTTGACAGATAAAATGAGGGGTTCGTGGATATTCCCATGTTTCGAGGGGTACATCGATTAGCTTGGGACCGAAGAGAGTACCAGAGCTGAGCCAAAAAGTTGAGCACGTTTCTTCGGGACCTCACGGAGAACAAATTATAGCAGACGTAATTATTTTTCCGGTAAAAATAACTATATTGTTCAATTGTTTTCGAGATAACCCGAAACTATAGTTGATGTGACTATATATAGAGGGCAACAACTATTATAGTTCATAGTTGGCTCCTCGGTTGGCTCAACTATATTTTTCAGTAGATGAACAAACGCCAAACTTCAAAATACAACTATGCTTTAGTTGATTCAAGAAAACTATTGTTAGGAAAGCAAAATTTTACAATGTTTATTGAACAAACTGCTCTTCATTATCGACATATTAAGGAAGTTTGTTTTGCTTCTTTATCGATCTCAAAAACACAACTGCAAAATCATAAAAAAAGCGAACAAGAACATTCAACTTAGATTTGAACCGTGTTCATCTGCGTGAGAGCCAGCTATCTTATCGCCTGCTATACGCATCACAAGTTAAAAGTATGTGGATTTATGATGATCAATTGAAACCAAATTATATAAATAAATTACATTTGACTGTTGTTATAATTGATCAAAGTTATAGTTGAATTGAGTATAAGATGAACAGTTGAATCTATTAGGTAGATATGACTGAGTTGACGGTCAAATTAATGTTGGAATAACTATAGGTTTCCATGTGAAAGTAACTATAAGGATTGTTATCTTAACTTAACGAATATGTTCTCCGTGCTACTAGTTTTAGAGTTACCTCTATGGTATAACTGTAGTAACGTCTACACGGCGAATGAGAACGACCCAAATTTCAGTTTAGTTAACTCATAAATCACATAAAGTGCAAATTTACTCATCGCTGAGTTCCTGCACTTTACGAGATTATGAGTGAACTAAACTCAAATTTGTGTCGTTCTCATTCGCCGTGTAGGCCGGCGCCGGTGGTGTAGTGGTAAGCGTGACTACTTTCTAACACCCCAATGGGTCTGGGTTCAATCCCAGCCGAGGTCGGTGAGATTTTTCTGAGGCATAAAAATCTCTGGTCACGTCTTCCTTCGGAATCCTTTGGTCCCGGCCCATGTGTGTTTGAATTTGAATGGGTGCGATATCCTACGCAGGTGTGGAAGCTGCCTTCCTGCACATTCGGTTGCCGTCAATGGATGGCAATCGATGTCCGTCGGTGATTGGCACTAGATTGCGGAACAGAGACCGACGTTAAATAAAGGAAAAGAAGAAGAATTCGCCGTGTAGTTCGGTTGACGATTGGAAGAAAAGTGAACGTTTCTTCATTATTAATTAAACACCAGCCTAAGTAAGTCGCAGCTTACTGATCTTCACTTTCAAATTAGTTCGGGAATCCCGTAGAAGTTCAGGAAACCTTATAGAACTTCGCAACAAATCAACGAAATTCTTAAAAAATCAGGGAACTTGTGGAACTTCAAAGTAGTCCACCGAAACTTGTAAAAGTTCAGCTAATTAAGTAGCAATTCGGGGAACTTGGTAAACCTTCATAGAGATGCAGGGAATTCGTAGACATTCATAAAATGAGACAAGTTTTTTAATCTGGCGCCCCTTTGGATTTATCTATAAAGTCCTCGCACTCCTTCTTCTTCTTCTTCTTCTTCGTATTTCAAGCTTATTGCTTTTCGCATATTAGCTTATTGCGTGCTCTTGATTCACATACATAGTTATTGAATGAGGGCTTTCGATGCATGTACCATTTTTGCATTAGTATAATTGTGTGGCAAGTACAATCATACTCTATGCCAAGGAAGTCGAGAAATTTTCCATTCCGAAAAATTCCTAGACCGGACCGGGAATCGAACTCAGCATAGTCTTGCTATGTAGCTGCTTGAATTTTCCTAGGTGCAACATAGTGCCCAAACTTTTCCAACGTTTTTTGTTATGTTGCCAAAAACAGAATACGGTACTGGTTTTCGGGAAAGTTTTGAAGACAATTCCGAAGAAGTTTTGGGAGGGTACCAAAGATTTACATATTAGAATTCAAAGCCGATTCTGAAGAAAAAAGTTCCAAGGAGCTCATGGCGGCGGAGCCTCAACAAGGAAATATAAGTCAATATAGGAATTTGAATTGGACGACACCTGTTTCCGTTTTCGATCGAAACGGATGCTCAAGACAATTTTAATTTTTATACATAATCCGTTTAGATCGAAAGCGAAAATATGGGTATACAATTTTGCGATATCATTTTCAGTAATTTCCACTCCGAGGACGATAAATCCAACTCCCCGAAGAAGCAACAAATAAAAACCCTACCCAAAAAGCGAATCAATTCTCCAATCAACAAGAAAATTACCACGGGAAAAGGCTCCTCTCCAACTGGCGCCAAGAAAGCTCCGGTGTCCGTTCCACCGGATTCGAAAGTAATTGCCGTTTCAAAGAAATTGAAAAGCATGATTGAAGCATCGCCGGACCTACATCCGGAACCTTCGACATCCGGTTTGAAGCGAGGAGCATCAACACCAGCAACAGCAGCGCTTCCTTCAAAAAAGGAAAAACACCTGAAGAAATCCGCCTCGGATGACGCCCCTTACGAAGAGAGGAGTGAATCGAATGAATCCAGGGAAAACGTCAGTCCAACCAGTTGGACCAGAGACGAGGATAAGGTAATCCTTGAACAAATTAAAAACGGCTACAGTGCAGTAGAGGAACTTGTGGAACGGATCGGCGAAAAGATCCATGGTAGAAAGGCTTCCGAGATTCGTCTGAGATACGAGTTCTTGATGGAAATACTGAAGAAATTTCAGAAATCGGTTTAAGTGTATAGTTTTAACTTTATTTTTAACTCTTAAGATGTGGTATTTAAAAGACTCGAATGTTGATTTACAATAAATACTTAGACGAAATGTGTTCCTTGCATTGAATGTGAACATATCACATCCTAGTTTCTTCCTTGCGTAAGTTTATTTAAATCCAACCACAGAGAACCGTCATCGAAAAAAAAACATGTAAACCCATCGAACCTGTTGTCGCTCCGTCCGTAGTATGACAACGTTTGGCTTTCGAAGAGAATTTCGTGGCACGGACATCTATTGTGGATTCTCAAGTTTGTAAGCTTTATTGTTCCAACTAAAAATCTAGAAGCTAAAAGTACAGTGCTGCTCAGACTCTGCTAGGCAAAATGCAAATTTGCAATTTTATGACATCTGAATTGTTTAACCATTTCACACAATCTTCTCCACCCACAATCGAATGCAGACTAGATAGACGACATACGCGTGCATACTATTAATTGCTGATGCTTCAATCAATTCATCTATCCTTCTTCTCTCCATTTTTGAGCCGCTCCAACCGTTGTAGCAAAGTCGGGTGCGAATGATTCCAAGCCGAGTACATCCAATCGTACACCGGGAAACCAAGATTGTCAATGTGCAGCTTGACCAGAGCTTTGCCCAACTCCTTTGAGTATCCGAGCCCGTTGGCAAAGTCATCCGCTTGGTACTCGAAACGGCGCGACAGAATAGTCATGGCGAAGTTAATCAGCGTATTGTAAGGTGCGAGGACATACATGACAATCACCAGGAAACCGATCAGAATGGGTTGAACGTTTGGTGAAAAGCCAACCGCTTGGTACAGTGGAGAATATTTGAACAGCTGCGAGAAGACCATGAAGATCAAAAACATCTGCACCTGCATGATGACAATGTTCTTCCTAATGTGACCAAGCTTCCAGTGTCCCAGTTCATGGGCGAGAACCGCCAAAACTTCCTTATTCTCACAGCCTTTTCCTTTTTCGTCTTCGGCAAGAGTGGAATCGTCCGGGAGTCCCTTGTTCAAGAGCAGAGTGTCGAAAAGCACGATTCGCTTTGCTCCAAAAAGACCGGTAAAATATGCATTACTGTGGGCTGATCGTTTCGAACCCTCCACAACGAACAGTTTTCCAAGCGGAAACTTGAGCGTTGCTGCAAGCTGCTCGATGCTGGTCTTAAGTTCCCCATCCTCCAGTGGGCGAAACTTGTCAAACAAGGGAGCGATGTAAACCGGGTAAATTGTAATCAATACCAAAGAAACAATTCCCACGAAAGCCCACAGCCAGATGAAGAAGTAATCGCCACCGATCTGGACAATGTAAACGATTGCTGCCACGATGGGAATCGACAGAACTTGACCCACCAAAAACGATTTGATCTGATCCTTTACGAAGAATCCGGGAGTCTGCTTGTTGAATCCATGCTTTTCTTCCAGGATGAACGTTCCATAAATTTTAAACGGCATATCCTTGAACGTCCCAATGAGGTTGATCAAGATCAGGAACACAATGCTAACATGAATCTCGTTTCCGGGATTCATTCCAACCTTCCCTGTAACATCCAACGCTCTTGACCAGATCAACGCCACGAAACCACTGTACAGTTCAATCGTAGCGATTCCGATGTCGCATACCAACAGTTTGAACACCTCAAAGTTTGCTTTATCCAGTCCGTACAGCCGGGCTTTCTCGAAGGTTTCCTTTTTCATCACATCGCGCAACTCTTCCGGTACATTTTTGCTAGATTCGTAGATATAAATCTGCCGCCGCGTTAGATACAAATTGACCATATTTTCCAGAAACAGGAAAATCAGAATCGAGTAGAGCGTGAGCTCACTTTTAGACAGGTTCTCGAACATATTGCCTGCAAATTAAAAAAAAAAACTTTTTTAATTATAAAGTCGACGGAATCGTAAAGATGTCTACCGTTGTTCGTAGAACCAGTCGCGTTTAGTGAAAATCCTGCTTCTATTGAACCGTGTACGAACGACGGAACGGAAAAAACTAGGAACACGTAAGTGGAAAAATCGGCTTCCCTTTTCTCTTGCCGACGACGAAAATGCACTTGACTGCTCCTAAAATGCAATCGCTAACTGACAGTGATATGCTGATTGCTGATATGCATCAGCCGCGATGTTTTATTCTCTATTACACGGAAACTGTCATATACTCTTCGATGATTAAAATTTAAGCTACACGGAAAGAAACAACTCAAAATTAAGTCTTTTGTACTCATTTTATTGCGGATTTCACACCTGATTAGACTCCTGCGCTAAAAATAAGTACACAGTAATATCAACAATCAATACGAAACTAACGGTTTTAAATTGGCTCACCACTTTAGTAGCCTATTGGGCCAAGCAAACGATTAAAGTACCCTATTCTAGTCGAAATTCTAGTACTACACAATGTTTGTTTTGATTCGCTATGAAAGTTTGACAGATAAAATAAGGGATTATTGGTTTTTCCTATGTTTCGAGGGGTGAATCGATTAGCTTGGGACCGAAGAGAGTACCAGAGCTGAGCCAAAAAGTTGAGCACGTTATTTCGGGACCTTCTAGTCTTAGAGTTACCTCTATGGTAATATTTTCGCACTGGTCATAAAAGTTAAATATGGAGCTTCTTAATGCTTTCTAAAGCTTTAATTCAGCAGTGTAGCTTGCTAGTAATGTTCTAAAGCTGTTACTGTTTTCAAATAAGTGGATTTTTAAATTTTCTGGGCTGTGCGAAAATATTACTGTGCAATTATTTTTTGCTTGGTGCAAAATGCGCAATAACAGCTACACTAAAAAAATATTAGTAAATTAAGATAGAATAAATATTGCTGATTGCGTCTTAAACTGGACTGCTCCAAAAAGGCATAAAGTATGATAAAAGTGCACGTTTCCATAAAATCGTGTTGGTGTCTCCGGAGCACTGCAACATAAGGAATAAGTGCACTGAAAACATCAAAATGATGAGCATGAGCATGAGCATGATTGACCGCCCTCGGTTGCTACTCTGTTATTGCCAGACCAGCTGTAATTACACAGAGAACCAATAGACGATGCTTGGGACTAGCAATCATCCTCAATGTGTAAAAACTGGTGATCTCAAACTATGCAATACCAGCGCTGGCCGCGCCTGAACACAGGTCAAGAAAGGAAGGGGTAGCAATGTGTTGACGTGACACTTGCTTTGATGGAAGCCGAGAACACCTCTGCACTTCCACGAGGAATCACTGGGATATTGGGTAATAGCAACCGGTGAACACTCGTGTTTATTTCAGTTACCGTGTGGACGTAATTTGTGATGAGCCCCGGTCCCTTTCAAATTGTATCATTATTTATGTACGGTCCATATATTTTAAATGACGTTTCACATTCATCTAGTGATGGCCGATTTTCATTCGAATTATCGATTAATCGATTAACGAACCGAAAAGTAAAATATTTGCAATCGGTTATATCATGCCGATATAAGCATTAACTTCTCCAGAGGATCATCACCGATCGTTTCAAACATGTGCTGCACTCTCATTGGTGGAAAAATGCTAGCACAGCGATCAAAAAAAAAATCGATTAGTTGTTAATCGAGTAATTAAAAAATTTGTTTATTTGTTTATTTGTTATGGTTGCATCAACAGACTAGAAATAGTCCCAATGATGTGTTGTAAAAAATACAGATTATACAGACGACATACATATACTACAGTTACTACAGTTACAAACGAAAATAACTTGGAAAGCATTGTCAAGTTACTAAAAATTTATAAGTCTTAAATTTTACACTTAGCTGTTGGGTATCAAGCGCCTTCGGTCAGCAAAAAAGGCAGAGAATCTTCGGCGAAGCATATTCCGTGTCAAGTGGAAATCGAACATCGACGCTACTCGGTTGAACACTAGCTGCAAGCCGTAAATAGCGCTCCCTATGCTATAATTAGTTCGAAGAAGTGGAAGTCTCAGCATAAGACTGTTGCGTAGTGATCGAGGTTGAACATTAATGTTCACTTGTTGCAGAATTGCTTCGCAGTCAATTCTTCCTTGCAGAGTATCGGCGACGGTTAAGGCTCTGAAAACATCTCTTCGGATACGTAAGGGCTCGATATTGATCAATTGGCAGCGATTCTCGTAGCTTGGAAGACGAAGTGGGTATGTCCAAGGCAGCTTACGGAGCGCGAAGCGAAGAAAACGTCGTTGAACAGATTCAATTCGCTCGGCCCCATTATTGTAGTTCGGGCTCCAGACAGCAGAGCAGTATTCCAACGTAGATCGTACGAGAGAGCAATAGAGCGATTTCAAGCAGTAAATGTCCGTGAAGTTCTTAGTAATCTTGAAGACAAAGCCAAGCGTTCTGGACGCTTTGTCGACGACATACGATATATGGTGTGAGTATGTCAGCTTTGAGTCTAGAAAAACGCCTAAGTCTTTCACGCAGTGCACCCGTTCGATAGTCGTGCCTAGTAGTTTGTAGTTGAAAATAATCGGTTGTTTCTTGCGTGAGAAAGTAATAACTGTACACTTAGCTGGGTTGACCACCAGTCGGTTTAGACTACACCAGTCAGCAAAGATGTCAATCTGATTTTGGAGAGAACGGCAGTCGGCGAGTGAGCTGATGCGCAGAAAAACTTTCAGATCGTCTGCAAACGATAATCGTGGCTCTGTGATAACATGGTGAACGTCGTCGAAGTAGAGGAGAAATACCAATGGTCCCAGATGGCTGCCCTGAGGTATACCGGACTTTGCGCAGAAGCTTGCTGAGCGACAAGTACCCAAAGTTACTGTCAATTGGCGCTCCGTGAGGTATGAACGAAACCATCTCAAAAGATTTCCACCGATCCCTAGTCTATCAAGCTTAGCGATCGCAATTTCGTGGTTCAGCTTATCGAAGGCTGCCGTAAGATCTGTGTAGATAACGTCCGTTTGGGTCCGAGCAATCAAACTGTCTGTGATGTAAGACGTTAGGCACAGCAGGTTCGTAGTTGTGGAACGCCCAGTTATGAATCCGTGTTGATCTGTACTTAGATATTGCCTGCAATGCGCATTTAGGGACTCTATGACAACCAATTCAAAAAGTTTTGATACAGCACTCAGCGATGTGATTCCTCGGTAGTTGTTTACGTCGCGTTTGCTTCCCTTTTTATGAACAGGAAACATATCCGCAGTCTTCCAGCAAGACGGAAAGATGCCGCTGGAAAGAGAGAGCTGGAATATGCGGCGCAGTGGATCTAAAAGACAAGTGATGTTCTTTTTAAGAATAATCGACGGAACACCATCGGGTCCAGCCTTAGTTGAAGTCTTAAGTTTAGATGCTGCTCTAGAAATCGTATCTGTAGTGGCTTCGACCATGCTGAGCGTTTGGTTGATCAAAGGAACATTACTGGCCGCGGAAGTAATGATATTAGCGGAGAGTTGCTCGGCTACAAACACACTAGCAAATTTGGCTGAGAACAGGTTGCAAATGTCTTGTTGATTTCCAGCAGTTTCACCATTAAAAATCATGGAAGAGGGTAAGCCGACTTCCCTGCGTTGCTCATTTACGAAGTTCCAGAAGGATTTCGGGTGTGATTTTAGCCGCCGTTGAATCCTCCTTTGATAGCGTTGAAAACAGAGACGACTTAACCGCTTATACTCGTGGTTGAGTCTGACATAGTAGCATTTCAGTGGCAGTGTGCGGAGTTTAGTAAATCTTCACCCACATTTGTTCAACCCTGTTCCAGGAATCGTCCTCGATAACTTCTGCTTTCAGCTTGGAATTAACTGCGATAAGGACGCCTCCCCCAGTAGTTTTCCTACTATTATTCGTGTTTCGATCGCAGCGAAATATTTCGTAGCCAGCACCAAAGACATAGTTTGAAATGGTTCGATAATTGAGCCATGTTTCGGTCAAAACTAAAATGTCGTAGCAGTGATCCATGACGGCCAGATGATAATCTTCCACGAGGCCGTTCATACCACCAACGTTCTGATAGTAAATCGTTATGTCCGACCTCCGCTGTTCGGGAACAACGGAAGGTTCAGCGTGTAGTTGCATTTGGGAGCTGGTAGATGTCACTTGACGGAGGAAGGATGTTCGAGTAGGGTCGCTGGAAACCAAGATATTTTCAGGCGATAATATATTCGTCGGTTGATCATACTTGCCAATAACAGGAATGTGGAAGACCCCTTCTCCCATCTCAAACGCAGGGCCGGGACGACTGCTGGTTGCTGGCAGGAGGGGCTCGACTGCGATGAGTGGAATAGGGGCTTCCTCAGGGCGGACGGCAAGAATGCGTCCCGGAGTGCAGTTGACTGTGGTGGCTCCATGTTGCCGACTGGCAGATGTTTGAGGTGAGTTGAAGGCACTGGAATTATGATCATCATCAGGCAGTGAAAGTTCGCTAGTAAGTGTGTACTTGCCTAATATACCAAGCTGGGAGACCCTCAATCCACATCTAAACTCAGGGCCAGGACGACTTGGATGAACGCTGGCTGCAATAGGCGCGACTGATTTAGAGGAACTGGGGACTCCCAAAATGCTTTCTACGTTGCGTCCTGGTTGAGAAGTAATTTGCCTCAATAGATTTTCAGAGGGCATCACCGAAAATTCGCTTTGGACCGGGGTCAGAATAACCTGAGTATGGGAGAACTCATCACGCAACGATAAACTTAAATCACAGAGGAACTTGCCTATGCAAGCATGGTGGAAGACCCCCTTTCCACCACCAACTACAGGGCCGAGACGACTATGTTGAACGAAGGCGGCGGTAGGCGGGACTGTGTTGGGGCGATCGGGGGCTTCCATCAGACTTTCTACGGTGCGTCTCGGGGGCATTGTTGATTCGTCAGATGAGGGGATTAAGGGGTGACTGTTATACTGGGTGTACCTAAAGGGGCTGGCATATCGAGAGGTGCTGGTGTCCCAAACGGTGTGCCCGTTGGAGAGCCACCCGGAATAGTCTCTGGAACAGCAGGGAGTGCTTGGATATCAGGAGGTAGCCACACATTGTTTTTCGCCTGAGTATCCTCGAATTCTCTGTATACAATCCCCTGTGGCCAAGTTTCAGGGTTCAAAGCGTTCTCTTTTAGTTTCATTGGAATGCCGACCTTGTAGGAGATGAAGTTCATCGATAGTGGGTCGGTGCCTTTTTTCACTAAAGAGACGACATTAACTGGTTCAGTCGTTCGCAGTCCATCACGAACAAGTTTCTCAACCACATCTCTCTTAACACTGGGGTGAAACCGGGAAAGGTAAACCCAAAACAGGCTTGATGGAGCATTGACAGCGAGCGTATCGCTAGTTCCAATGACTCTTGTTCCAGTAGTCGGTTTAGTCGGTGTTTCCGTATCACCTCGACGGCGTTTTGAGGGGCGATCATGATTCGGTCTAGCAGATGTACCTGGGGTAGCAGCATTAACTATGAGACACCTCTGATTTTGTTGTGTTTGTTTTGATAAAAATGAGCGCAAAATTTCATCTCTACCAAGGGGGCAGCAAAACCACAAAATTACCTTAAATACGAGGGGTATTCAATGGATGAGAGGGACCGTGAAAGAGGACACTAAAATAGAAAGTTTTTCTTCCGACAGTTTCATCTTAGTATTCATCTTTAGTAACAGTGTTGGGTTTGCAGCAGGATTCGTTTTGGTAAACGATAAGCAGAATTGATGTCCTAACAATCATATAACGCGAAAGAGCTTGGGATTGAACCCACGGTCTTCTGCTCAGTAAGCAAAAACGTTTGCCACTAGACAGACGAGCTCCTTTTTAATCATCGAATTGCTGTTATTACCACATACAAAAAATAATCGTTAATAAAATTAAAAAAACCATTAGTAGAATTAAAAGTTTGCATTGGTTCTTTTTGGTAGAAAGCGGCTAGCTTTCAAAACGAAAGTAATCAAACTGTCAATTCAAAAGTTGCCCACTCCCTACTTTTAAAAGTTGAAACTTTCAAATCGAGTTGTAGAACTGTCAAATTGAAAGCATGGCAGTATTTAAATTAACAGCGTGTCAAACAAACTTTTGACATGAAAGTTTAATATAGTGTAAATAAAATGTGCCACTTTGAATAGGAAAAATAAATGTTGGTGGGCGTTGGCCAAATTTGGATTTTTCAGATATAATCCTAAATAGGACCTAGATTATTTAATACTCTAGTAACCTCAAGTCCGTGCTCTGTCACAATGTTTCATTGTGATTAATCAACACTCAAAGGGGTAAAATATCTAATTTGGGGTGAATTTGAAAGAAAGGGAACTTGGAGTGTAGAGCGCACTGCCCACTGGACGATTCTGAAGCCTGGCCAAGTGAGTGGGGTATGGGCATAGAGGTAACTCTAAGACCACTGGGTCCCGAAGAAAATCATTATTATTTTTGGCTCACTCAGTACCAGAACAACGATCCCAAGCAGTCCCAAGCTATTTCACTCACCCCTGCATGTTCTGCATGAATCCACACACCCCTGATGTTATCTGTTAAACTTTCATAGCGAATCAAAACAAACATAGTGTAGTAATAGAATTTCAACTAGAATAGGGTACGTTAATCGTTGGCTTGGGACCAATAGGCTACTAAAGTGGTGAGCCAATTTAAAATCGTTAGTTTCGTATTGATTGTTGGTATGGGTTTATTTGATTGAACGTCATTTCCAATGTATATATTGATACATTCAAACCATTGGCATTTGAGATAAGACAGAGATAGGATGCGGAGGGCCTGGAAATGACATGTTCATAGTGAGAAAATGTACCATATGGGGCCCGTTCACTGATCAAAATCAGATTCACATCGTCAGACCCTGCCCAAGAATAAGGGGATTGACGATGACTTGTCAAGTTTTATTTTGAATTTGCGTTTTGCATTTAATACTCTAGTAAATCTTGCGTCCGTGCTCATTCACAACAGTGTGAGGTGTCAATACTCACTGGGTCATATGTCTTAGACCAGTTCCAGATTAGTTTGCTATTAATATCTTCTGCATCGCAGTTCGCGATAGATTCCTAAATATGGGTTCTCTTTTCCGACCATAATAGTGTGAGGGAAAGGGGTGAGTTCTGGATCAACAGTGGAGGGGGGCCCATCGGCATTTGTTTGCAAACCGTCCAAAGCCCATTCCTCACAGATCGGAGGCTGCTCACGCAGACCAACACCATCTTCGTGTAGGTGGAAGTTTCCCCTATCCGATGATGGTGTTGGTTTGCGTGGGTGGCCTTCGCTTTGTGAGTGGGGGGCTTTGGAGCGGTTTGTTTACAAATGCTGATGGGCCCTTTTCTATTGTTGATCCAGAGTTAAACGTTGCGATATGAGAGCGAATAGAGGCAAATAAATAGGGAAGACAATACCATGACCCAAATAAGTAACCAATGCATGCGGCTCACACTTAACTTGTTCTATTTCTTTCTTTCTTCCTATCATGTACTAATATTAACTGCCTGAGGACAAATGGGAACACGACCAGAAGATCAATAGGAGAAAAAGAAAATTCGAACAAGAAAAGAAGAATTAAACTTGCACCGGCAAGAGGAAGCAGACAGAAAGGATCATGCCGGTTGGAGACAGCCAATGTATACTGGACGAAGCTTGTATCTGGGAAAAGTCGTATGTGCAGGAAACCGTAAGTAGGATAAGAATCGTAAAAGGTGTGTGCTTGCTTGATAAGATCCTAACTTTACTTTAAATACACGGTAGGAATCGAATATCCATTTATGATTAAGGTTTTGCCCATTTTTCAGTGGGAGTGGCAATACTCATTGATGAGTGATTTATCGTACCCATTTATTAGTAACTGTTAGCAGCTAAAGATTAATTGATTTACCTATTTTAGAATTACCTACACTTCACATCAGAACCTCATTTCCTTCAATTACTACTCCGTCGCAGCACACACCTTATATGGATCGCTAACCTTTATTTAGTTTCAGCATTCGGCATTTTCGACATTATAATCAAAAGGTGAGTTTTAAAAGTATAATTACCATGCATATAGATAAGTTAATGTACCAGAACCTGGACGGACACGAGCCTACCCAGGGGAGGACCCGGATACGACCACCCATGTGTGTCTAGAGTATCGCACGAGCTGACGAGTGCAACGGGAAGGACAGTAGGTGTATAGACTAGGGGGTTGGTCCCTAGATAAGCCTTAGCGGAAGGCACAGCCTATGCACTGAACAATTACAATTACAATTACAATAAAATGTGCCACTTTGAATAGGAAAAATAAATGTTGTCAATTTAAAAACAATTAATTATTTATATTATTTTCTAGGGGCATCCCACTCTAAACTTTGTTTTTTTCCTAATATACATATAAAAATCTTAGTGATATCTAAGATACCCAAAAATACTTAAAAATACTTAAGAAATATCTAGCGTTAGTTTATTTGCTTGGTTGCTATGTCAATTTAATTTGCTTGTTTATCCAATGTCAGGCGTTTTGTGTGGATATTGGTTAATTTGTTAAGCAATTAGCATTCATTTGATTAGGAGCGTGATTAGGTGTCCCGCACCATTTTCGGTGTAATCTGTTCACCATGTACCAGAAAGAATTAATTCTGATAGGCATTGGAACCTTTTGTTGTTACTCGTTCGAGTTCCATCATTTGTATAACCAATCTAATAGTGAATTTTGTGTTGTTCTTTTTCCGCTCGGTTCTTGGCTGTGTGACTATGACAATGCCTGATAAGAACATAATTGGATGTACGAAACCATGTGACCATACTATCACCCATATTCTCGTTTACGTCCGGATAGCATTTTAAACGAGAATATGGGGGTATTGCGGAAACGCAGATCTCTTAGCTTTCCACCTTCTAAACGCAAAACATGCTTATTACAGTAGATAATAAACCATAAAGGCCATTGGACACAGTATAAGCACAAACGAAGTGACAGACGGAGCGGCTCGAAAACTTTGGTGACTAACTTGCTATTGCAATTTTTCAGTGTACCACATGGCAACACCACTACTACTGGATTGTACCACACGGCAACACTACTACTAGATTGAACTAGCATTTTCACCAAATGTACTAGAATGTTTTGGCTCTATCTCTTTCACTCTACTCAAAACTGAAATGCATTAAAAAATGATAAAATGATACGCACTCTTTGCACACTGTCAAAGAATCATTGTACACAAAATCAACTTTGTTCATATCAAAACAAAAAAACTAACCCATCTGGTGGATGATGGCACAAGCTTCCAAGAAAATTCTATTACAGTGAACCACATTATTTTAATGGATTTCTTCGCCAGTAAGTCGTCTGTCACTTCGTTTGTGGTATAAGCAACATAGTCAGAATTAATTAAATGAACGGATTTAGTTTTCTTTATTTTCCTACGTATAATTTAAACAAGTAAAACGTTGAGTTCAATGTGATTTAATAATAACATTAATTTTTCAAACAAATCAATATAGTAGTTTATTCAAAAGGAGAGTCAAAAGGGCCAAAAGCTTCCGGTCAGAAACGAATCACGATCATTCCCATTCAACACCCGATAGATCGACAAACTTTTCTTCCTGCATTTGCTCAGGTCTGCAACACGTTTTCACGGCTTCAGATCCTCGATACTGCAAAAACAAAATCGTAGTCAGATGATTCGCTGCTAGGTAGGTCAACGGTAATTAAAATGTTTAAAAATAAGGTGAATTCCGTCCTGAGCGATGTTTCACGCGCAAGGCGAGATTTTGCGAAGGGTCGAGACGGAGAGAGAGAGAGAAAAGTACTAGTTGTCTCTCTCATGCCATCGCAAATTTTGCTCCGGTCAACTAATGCACACTCATATCTGAATATACCAATACTCATCATCGCAGGATCTTTGTGCACCAAAAGGGTATATGTGAGCCAATACACACTTTGAGTTCAGTCGATCGGTAACAACCCGGGGGCAACTTGACAAGTCCAGTACATTTCCAGTGTACTCCGAAAATTTGGTGCTGGTGGTTCTGTCAAACTCACAAATTTCAGAAGTGTTATCTGAATAGGGCGAATGCAGATATGTAAATAAAGTAAATAAAATACTGAATATAAAAACAGATAGCCTCATCTGTTTCTTGAAACTTCAAGTTGGTGGAGAACAATGTTAATGAAACGGACGGGTGTAACAAAAGACAATCACTGAAATTTATTTGTTTTAGAAGCTCATTATAAATATCTTTTGTTGAGAAACGCTTATTTTATTTATTTCTTCATGTTTGAATGAATATACGAAATGTTAGTGTTCACACAGCAAACCTGCTACTAACCGCGAATGAGAATCAATTTTGTATTTTTTTTTTCACCCCTCAATAGAAAGATGGGGAAGTAAACTCTTTTTAATGATACGGCTTTTTATTGCAAGTCTTCACCGCACAAGTATGCTCAGAAACATTATTCTCAAAACTGATAATATTCAAGAGCAAAATATAATAGAATTAACCAATGTGTTTTTATTTCTATTTGATTATATAAGAAAAACTTCCATCAATCTGTTCCATCAATTTTGATACACTGGAACTATTTTAAATAAGTACGATTACATTTGCAAAAATCACCTTAATGACGCACCTCGGTGTCACTTTGTATGGGAGCGAGCTGTCAGTTTGTCAGTTTGGTGTCAAACAGTGAAGTTGTTATTTTGCTTTAAATCTTGATTTAAAAATCGAGATGAAAGTGTGTGGGTTCGAAAAAAATATCGCTGTGCTCAGAAAACGAAGCTCTTTCAGATGATATATAAAAACCGATTAATTTTTCAAAATTAAAGAACCCAATAGAAGAACTATGAGAGTGATGATGGTTTCAAAATTTTACACGGTGAGGTATACGAGTGCAATCTTAAAATGCTTTTATTTTGCAAATGGAGCATTTTATTTAAATCTGGTTGATGCTATGTTAATAGAAAACTTAAGGACTACTCAATAGAAAAATAATACCAAAAAAATTAATTTCTTTTCAGATTTTTAGGTGTACACATAGATTTGAGCTTTTCTACCACTGTAGCAGCAACCAGATTTAAATAAAATGTTCCATTTACAAAATAAAAGCATTTTAAGATTGCATTCGTATACTTCCCCGTGGAAAATTTTGAAACCATCATCACTGTTATAGTTCGACAGTGAGCATGCATAAGGGCGAATACGCGATGATCGATTCTCTTCATCGATTTTCTCTTTGCGTTGCTACAGCTAAGCGAAACAATTTTCTAGAATTTGTTCAATGCAGAGTAGTAACAGGTTGTATTGGCTATCAAAAGCAACATCAAACGCACCGAGAAACGTTAAATCTAGCGAGTTATTAACAAAAGAGAATATCGACGAAGAGAATCGATCATCGCGTATAGGCCCATATGCATGCTCACTGTCGAGTTCTTCTATTCTCCACGAGTGCCAACTTTGATTTGCCAATATCGTTGGGTCGAATCTCTCATTCCTTTTTTGACATCAATAGCGAGTGCAAATGAGAGGCTGAACTAAATATTAAGTTAAAAGAATTCAAATTTTGGGTAGTATTTTTCTCCGTGTACACTACATTGAGCATCATGCCATGCGTCCCTTCGGAAACATTCTAAAAAACTAACAGATCATCGCATGCCGTCAAAATAAAAAAAAGGTTGGTAATCATCGCAGGCATTTTTCTCTTGTGTTGAAAGTTCCATCATCAAAATCAAACGCAAAAAAAGTCAAAACGTTTTCAGTCCATCCTCGGATTAGGATCGCGATTATTTGACTCCAATGTTCATTGCAGCTACTACGCGGTGTCTGAAGAAAGTCATTCCTCTATGTGTTTTCGTCATCATCCGGAATGTCCGCGGGGTGGGAATGTGAAAAATAATATCGAATCTCAAATGGAGTGATCAGATCAATCGTGGCTAGATAAGCTGAGAAGGAAGGAAAAGGCCATCAGTTCAATAAAAAAAAATACATTTTCTTCGCCGTAGAAGAAGGAAGAAAGCGGATGAAAGCCGAAGCGCAATATTTTTCAGACGTGATCGTGGTGTTTTTTGGTTAAATTTTCTAGCGACGAAAAAAAAAGGATCCAAATCTGACGTGTGGTGTTTTTTTTTTCATATTGTTCTACTGATTAATTTCTGCTGTATCGCATTGGTGGAGCGAGCAACATTCGTTTATGTGGTTGTAAATAAAAACAAAAACAAGAAGATTCGAAGCAGCCAGAAGAGATAATGTCGTCTTGGCCGACGAAAATAATATATTTACTGCGCTTGTGAGAATCGTCGTGTTCGTAGCGAAAAGAGCCATCGCAATATAGTGTATTTATTTGTGCAATGCCGTGTGTCATGTGAAGATTACTTAAGATATATTTTTTTTCTACTGTGAAAATTATTCTACGACGGAAATACTTACCTACTGGTGCAAATGATACGGGATATAAATCATCCATTGGACAGCAGTAATTGTACAGAAGTAGCAGCAGCAGCAGTAGCGCCAGCCTCAGCATAGTCTCGTGCTGGTGAGTGGAGCAAAATTCCTTACGGTAAATTTTTGGCTATGTAAATAATCAGAAACGCAATTTCACAACCCAATGTTGGCCTACAAATGAAGTGGCTCTCGCAGAGTATTAATTTCGCAATTTAGTTGAGTCATTGCAAGTCTATTTGAATTGGAATATCAAATAATGGCAGTGGGACATATTCGTGAGAATCTGAAATCGCGTAGGATCTAAAAAAAAAGAATGCGGGTCTACATCCGTCTGACTGCAGCGTTGCTAGATTTACGATTTTAATTTCGCATACCTATCTCTTATCAATCTATGAACTGTTGAACATGTTGCACTCTGTTTTATTTAAGTACTATAGAACTTAAATAATTAAATGACCATTACACGTCAATAAAATCGTTGTTGCACATTTTTGATATTTTTCAGCTGTTCCAAATTTTTACCGGTTTGATAATCTGAATTCAGTGTTTGTACACCTAAAACTCACTTATATATCCTGTTTGGTGAGAAATATGCTATTTATAGATCAGTCGTGACTTGTCGGGAGATGAGATTTGAACTTGTGACCTTTAGCGTTAGAGGCATGAGCATCCATGCCTCTAACGCTAAAGGTCACAAGTTCAAATCTCATCTCCCGACATCAACCACTACGCCAGCAGGCCCGTACCCGTTATGGAGTCATTCCCAAATAAACACCAAGCCCGATAAGTACCCCTTTTGAAATATAAGGCTTACATTTTTATATTAGCCTTATGTCAGCATTATATTGCACTTTTTGCATTAGTGGGCTTGATGGTTAGTTTGGTTATTCATGGCGGTAAGCTCCAACTCTGATTAACTTTTAATACTGTCCTTGATTTCAAGATCTGCCAATAATAATTGTTCTATGTCGGTGAATACGATGCCAAAAAAAATATATTATTGTTTGTTTAGAATCTTATTGAGCGACATAGACACCAACTAAGACATTCGCGATAGGGATTGAATTCGATAATAATACCGGTTGGAGCTTAGGGCCCATGCATTAATTATGTCACGCTAAATCGAGCAAAAAATTACACCCCCCCCCCCTATCGTGCCGTTTTTCCTATACCTAATGCATTGCTTGTCACAAAATCTTAGACCCCCCTCCCCCCTTAGAGCGTGACATAATATATGCATCAACCCTTACTATCATTGTACCTTTTTATGATTGTTAAGATGGGTATAATTTTCAAATACGTTGTTTGTTAACTTGACAAACAAATGGTATTAAAAGCAGTAGCTATGATGACTCCATGGTTTTACATGATTACTTATTATATTGGATGTTTTGCTTATTTTAAGAATATTTTTGAAACTTCAAAATTCAGAATATCGATATGGAAAGGTCCATTTTTGGTATGGACCTTAATTTTTTTTTGTATGGCTTGTCACAGTTTCCAAAACCCCCCTCCCTCTAAAAGTGTGACATAATTAATGGACGATCCCTATGGGATGAAATTTATTGTTTTATTGTTGTTTTACACCAACAGGCTGGATGAAGCCCCAATGATGTTAACATTATCAACTATAGTAAGAAAAAAAATTCAATCATTGTCATAACATAAAAAAAACATTATCTTATAGTCAGTTACTCCTGCCGGTGAAAACCGAAAGAAAACTTTCGACGAAGCGCATCATGGGAGAGACGAAAGTCGAAGACATATGCAACTCTGTTGAATACTCTCTGCAGTCCGCAAATCGCACCGTATGCTCCATAATGTGTGCGACGTAGAAGCAGTCTTAGCATAAGGTTGTTACGAAGCGGTCGGGGTTGAACATTCAGGTCAATTTGCCTCAGGATAGCATCGCAATCTGCAGGATATCGGCCACGGTTAGGGCTCTGCTTGTGTCCCGTCTAGCCCGGAGAAGTTCTAGGTCGATAAGTTGCCAACGGCTTTCGTAACTGGGTAATCGAAATGGATCATTCCAAGGCAATCTACGTAGCGCAAAACAAAGAAAGCGACGTTGAACAAATTCGATTCTCTCGGCACCGTTGTTGTATTTTGAGTTCCAAACCCCTGAATAATACTCAAGCGTCGATCGAACAAGTGAACAATAGATAGATTTTAGACAGTAGATGTCGGTGAAGTTTTAAACTATCCTAAAAATGAACCCTAAACTTCTTGACGGCTTATTTGAGCATTTATTTATTTATTTATTTACACACCAACAGGCTAATTTAAGCCCCAATGATGCTTCAATTGACCCAGACTGTCCATTGGATACTTAAATTTAGGTTTAAAGTCCGATTCAAAGTAAATTTGGACGCATTCAAATGATCATAACTCAAGAACTAAACAACATAAACGGTTGATCAAAACGTCAAACAAAAGGGTATTTAAACATTATCCATATAGCAACTATGAATCTGTTTGGACATATCTGAACTCGTGACTTTGGCGTGAGAGGTATGGATGCTAACCACTACGCCGGGGTCGCCCCCTTGGAAAACCTATAATTCCCAGTACACATAGTAATAAGTCGTGCATGATCCACAAAGTCACATATATATGATTCGGTTATGATTTAACAACGAAACGGTTCATATTAGAAATAAAAAAAATCATGAAAATGTCTTACCATTGGACAGACCCCAAGGAATATCCGTGTAAATACAGAACCGCGACGTGAACCAAAAAGTGTGACTTATGAAACTCTGGTAATTTCTCGATTATGTGCAGGGTGTTTGGTTTGAATCGGTCAAAAATTGAGAAAACTAGAGCCAAATTAACTACAACATTTAGGACAGCAAAATACGTCAGAGACGCAAAGGTTAACTTTCAAGAAAATTTGCATTTAAAATAAAAATGCATTTTTTAAATAATGCTTCATCAAATCTAGGCCTGTATCATTCAATAGAAACATTAATAAATAACTGAATTTTTTTTTCAAAGGTTACAAACGATACTCCTCTAGCTCAGTCGGTAAACGTGCAGCTACAAAGCAAGTCCATGCTGGAGGCGACTGAGTTCAATTCCCGTCTGGTCTATTAATTTTTCGGGTTGGCAAATTTCTCTACTTCCTTGGGCATAGGATGGTACAGGCATAGAAAGCTCTCAATTAAAATGTGAAGGTACTTCAAAGAACACTAAGTTGAGCGCAGGAAAAAATCTAATATGCTATAAACAATAAGCATGAAATGCCATGTAGTAGTATACAAATGGTATTTTTAAGCAATGAAAACGGTTTTTTTTTTGTCGCGGATTAATATTTGAAGTCGCGGATTTCTTTTGAGAAATCGCGGATTTCGCGGATCAAATTTAGAAAATATTGTAACAGCCCTGCATTTGTTGTGCATTTGTCACTTCTTTACCGCATCCTCGAAGTTTTCGCTTGACAATTGCCCAATATTTTTCGATCGATCTGAACTCAGGGCAATTCGGAGGATTAATCTCTTTGGCGACGAAATTAACATTGTGTGCAGCATACCATTCTAGTACCTCCTTAGACTAGTGGAAGCTGGCTAGATCCGGCCAAAACATAACGTTAGTTTTGTGTTGCCGAATGAAGGGTAAAATCCGCTTTTTCATACACTCAATGTAAGCCTTCGACGTCATTGTGTGAGATGTGATGTAAACCTTGGTTTTAAGGCCACAACTACAAATTCCTTGCCAAATCATTAGTTTCCGAACAAAGTTATCAGCAAAAACAAATTTATACCTGGAAGGGACATCCCCACGACCAGTTGCCAAGTAAAATTTTCGTCCGGCGATTTGTTTATAATCCATTTGACTTATGTTTCATCATCCATTAAAATACAGCCATAAAAAAATTTCGTCAAAACTCGATCGTATAGTAATCGTGCTCGCTTTTCGGCCACTAAATTTTGTTGACTTCGGGAATATTTGCTATTTTAGAGGCAGGCCACGAAGGGTTCTCTAGATGTTTGTGCACAATTAATTTTCTTTTCTCAAGTTCCATGATCCGTAATTTCGGGATGCGTCGATCAATCGAGAAAAACTTTCCACCAATTTCTTCGTCAATGAAACATCAACAAATGCCTGTCAAACGTTTTTGTTCCAACCACCAGGGGCGCGGTGGTGTATTAAACCGTGCGTCCAGATTTACTTTGAATCGAGCTTTACAACACATCATACACGGCGAATGAGAACGACCCAAATTTGAGTTAAGTTCACTCATAATCGCCAAAAGTACAGGAACTCAGCGATGAGTAAAATTTGTCTCATGTTTTCCCAGGTTTTTCCAGGGAAAAATTCCCGAATTTGAGACAAGTTAAGATTGGATTCACTCAGTCTATTGGTACTACTCCAGGACTGAATAAAATTTTCGTAAATTTCCTCATTTTCCGGCAGATTTTTTAGGTTTTCCACAGGAAACCATGAGACAAATTTACTCATCGCTGAGTTCCTGCACTTTTGGCGATTATGAGTGAACTAAACTCAAATTTGGGTCGTTCTCATTCGCCGTGTAGCAGTGGTACCGCATCAATTGCAATAATTTAGTTCAATTACAATAACAATAAAAGGAATGACTTGGCCAGAGAATGACAAACAGTATTACAGTGATTGCAAAGCAAACCGAATCAAAAATAGACGGTGTAACATTTGTTAACGGCACAAAAGCTTTTTTAAACAACTTTTTATGGTCCTTTACACGCGAACCGAAGTACGCTCACGCAAACCAACAGCATCATCGGATAGCGGCAACTCTGAAAGTGGTATTGGTTTGCGTGGGCGTACTTTGGTTAGCGTGTAAAGGGTCTTAGAAAGTTTGTTTACAAATGCTTTTGTACCGTAATCAAATGTTACGCCTGATAGCATTACAGTATTTGTTCGTTAACTCGTCTGTAGCCCAGTTAAAAAGCAGTCATACGTCACAAACAGACGTCACATTTAGTTTGACACTTCGTTGTCAAAATTCATGAGGGGCATTCGAATAGAATATTAAGTGTTAATATAAATAAATTAGTAATTATTTTCATTTCACTCTGAAAGCAGGACTTGAATGCGTTTTTAGCGAAAGCGTTAAGCCATTCTAAACTCGCGAAATTGAATGCTGTGAAAATAATGATAACAAACTTTACCCTGTTTCAATTCAATGCACATTAAATTTTTTTAACGCTGATCAAACATAAGCCAGATTATCAATCAACTTCTATTTTGGCACCAGTTTTGTTACGTTGATCACTTCATTTGTCTCGACTCTTAGCGATCGAGATACCATATCACTGATCTCCTTCTCAGTTACACCACCATCGATATTTGTTAGAAACAATGGAAATGTTCTCTTGTTGTGATGATCAGAGCCTATTGTCGTAGAATGTTCGGTTGAAGAATGACTTTCACAAATTCTCGAGCCCCCATGAAGCTTCGGAGAACGAATAGGACTGGAATTAAGCGGTGTGCACTGGTGCGAATGTTTTTTAACCTCACTAATAGCAGTTAGCGCTTCCATCATTTAAGCTATTTTTTTCCTTTATATCAGCCAGTTCTGCATCAATTTTCGAAGGCTCATTATCGGGCTCGGATTGTACAAAGCAGCTTTTTTGCACGTGACCACACGGCGAATGAGAACGACTCAAATTTGAGTTTAGTTCACTCATAATCGCCAAAAGTGCAGGAACTCAGCGATGAGTAAAATTTGTCCCATGGTTTCCTGTGGAAAACCTAAAAAATCTGCCGGAAAATGAGGAAATTGACGACAATTTTATTCAGTCTCGGAGTAGCACCAATAGACTGAGTGAATCCAACCTTTACTTTTCTCAAATTCGGGAATTTTTCCCTGGAAAATCCTGGAAAAACATGAGGCTGAGTTCCTGCACTTTTGGCGATTATGAGTGAACTAAACTCAAATTTGAGTCGTTCTCATTCGCCGTGCATAGAAGACGGAGAGGCAGTCGTCACATAGGGGCTGCATTAACTACGTAGACAGTTTTTTTGGATTCTTAACTTTTTTTGTATGGACCGTGGATAATTGCCAACCCCCCCCTTAACTGTCTACGTAGTTTATGGACAGCCCCATAGCCAAATAATATTTTTCTTTAGAAAATACACACTATCCTCGGAAAGGCCAACACATGCTGCGTGAAATGGTCTACTACAGTTTCGCTTGCAGACAGTCTATCGCCAGGAGATAATTTTGGCATGCCATGTTTGAGGTCTTTTCTATTGTACAGCACAATTAGATCACCAACAATAGAACTTCTGTGGAAGTTTTCACTATTAACAACGTTAACTAAGTTCTAAGTTGTCCACCTCCGTGAAAACCGTCAAGTTCAATGCAAAAATGTTTACACAAACTATGGCTAGGAATATTATTCGGTTATTCGCTGAATGTTGAATGAAATAGAACGGTCGAGCGAGGTTTCGAGAGCGTATTTTTAGTAGCGCTTCGAAGCTGGAATTGGACCAGAATTTATTAAATAAAATCCACCAATAATCAATCATAAGAACTTACAATTCAGTTTGCCTTACACAGTTCCAACAATCCTTTGTAGTTTCAATCCTATCCAACAGTTACAATCGCCCCTTCCTTTAATCAATCCAAATTTATAATTATGATTTACTTACAGCATCTACCAACCACTATTACCTTGCAAAACAATCTACACCTCACTGTACACTTCAGACCAATCCGTAAACGTAAAACTAAAAATTTTTTAATTCTCTTCGAAAAAAAGAATAATTAAAAATTATGTTAAATGCCGAAACCTAAGCGTCGTTTGGTCCGTTTGACACTTATGTTCAAGGTCGCCCGTAACAATGGGCGCTCCCGTTAGAATCGGTCGGCAAGGCAGTCGGTGCCTACAAACGTCTGTACTACTCGTCCACGCATCCAGTTGTTGCGCTCGCTGTCGTTGACTATCAGCACCAAGTCACCTTCTTGTAGTGGCTGAACCTCCGCGAACCACTTCGGTTGTCTCCGTATCACTGGCAGGTACTCCACAGTCCAGCGATACCAGAAACGGTCCAGCTTTAGCTGGATTTGATCCCACATATCCTTCAAACGATGCTGTGGCTGACCAGGTGCTACATTCGGTTGATTTGCACCGCTTGAGCTTCCCATTAAAAAATGGTTCGGCGTCAATGCTTCTGACTCCGCAGAGTCCAGAGGCAGGTAGGTCAGAGGCCTTGAATTTACGATACTTTCCGCTTCCATGACCAGTGTTTGTAATCCCTCATGATCCAACTTCCCCTCAGAGTACGCATCATCCATCATGGCTTTCTTGACAGACTGCACAAGTCGTTCCCAAGCGCCTCCCATGTGTGGGGCACCGGGAGGTTTGAAGGTCCATCTTGTCGTTGAATTGGTAAACGTTGATGACAGTCCCTGGCTTATCTGTTCCCGCAGCAGGCGTTCAGCTCCCTGGAAGTTGGTCCCGTTGTCGCTGATGAATTCTATCGGTGAACCACGCCGTCCAACAAAGCGCCGCACACAGAATATACACGAAGACGTCGACAAACTGAATGCTACCTCCAGG
Source organism: Ochlerotatus camptorhynchus (assembly GCF_037179485.1). Lineage (NCBI taxonomy): Eukaryota > Metazoa > Arthropoda > Insecta > Diptera > Culicidae > Ochlerotatus > Ochlerotatus camptorhynchus. Next base: position 1,440,904 of record NW_027041039.1, read on the forward strand.
TGTACCGCACGCACTGTGAGGCACGTAAATAGTGCAATCCATCTCTTTACGCTGGATCTCCCGACATTCACTAGCAGTGGCCCGAAGTAGTCCAATCCCACGTGTGTGTTCTCTGGGCAGAATCACTGGATAGCGCATGTCATAACTGACGCCTTTAGCTGCTCCAAGCCTACCGTATTGTCGTAGCAGTCCGTCCTCGTCGATCACTGGAACCAATTCATAGATCCTACTGCTCTTATCCAGCGGCTTCTTTTCGTTAACCGGCAGGCCTTCGTTCCGCTGGAGTATGTTCTTCTCATCAGGATACGACTCCCATTGTACAAGCTTCAATATGGTCACTTCCGCTGCAAGGAGTTCGTCCTGCTCCAGTTGTCCTTTTCTAATTGGCTGTTTCTTGGCAGCGTTGCGCAGAAAGCGTAGAACGTAAGCTACAGTGTGGTGTAGTCGATCCCATGACGAAAACCTTTCGTAATCGATGATCCGCTCGACCGGATCATGGTGCAACACTGATGCTCGAATCTCTTCTGTGGTGTTCATGGACGGTGGTAATGTACTTGACCAGTCCTGCTCAGGTCTATGTAAGAACTTTGGTCTTGCATACCACTTGCTCTCGTCCGAAAAATACGGACCGCATCCCCATTTGGTCGCTTCGTCGTCAGAGTTGAAACGCGGCCGTATCCACTTCCGAAGGGCTTGAAATTATGAGGGTCCGATCGTATCCAGTGCCATACTGTGGTAGAGTCTGTCCATAGAACTCTCTTTTCTACCCGAATCGTGTGGTTCTCCTGCACAAATTTCAAAACGCGTGTTGCAAGAACACAGGCTTGAAACTCAAGCCTCGGAATCGTCATGGGCTTGAGAGGGGCAACTTTAGCTTTACCAGCAACCAGTGCACAGCGTATCACTCCGTCTCCATCCTTGGCGCGCAGGTAAACGGCACATGAATACGCTATAGGGCTGGCATCGACGAAGACATGTAGTTGCGCTCCTCGATAGGTATCTTCGGTAGCTCGTGGAAAGTAGCATCTTCTCCACCGATCGTAGGCAGCATCCCCAATAGCTTCGTCCCAATTGGTTCCCGCTCGCCACAAATCCTGAATCAGGACTTTGCCATGTATCAGGAACGGAGCAAGTAGGCCAAGCGGATCGAACAGTGTCATTACGCAGCGAAGCACCTGTCGTTTGGTTCGCACGTTACCGCTTGCAATGAGATCTCGCACCTCGTCATACGAGTAGAAAAGCACAAGTCGTCCGTAGAAGGCTTCCACAGCATGCCCAAGACCCGTTCCGTTGATTCACCAACTCCCATGTACAGATTCTTGCAGTCGACTGCCTTGGTCTCTCCCAGATATCGTAAGATTTCATCGCAGTTAGAGTTCCAGCTACGTAGGTGGAATCCTCCGTTCCGGTGTACATGTCGCACTTCTTCCGCTACCTTCTTCGCTTCTTCAACGGTTCCGAAACTATCTAAATAATCGTCAACATAGTGGCTGCGCAGAATACCTTCTGCGGCACGTGGGAACTAATCCGCATGCTCTTTTGCGTTCAAGTTCTTGAAGAACTGCGCCGATGCAGGGGAACAGGTTGCACCAAAGGTCGCAACGTTAATGGTAAACACCTCCAGTGGCTGCGTTTTATCCTTCCGGTACAAGAAGCAGAGTGCGCACTTATCTTCCTCTCGCATAAATATTTGGTGGAACATCTCCTTTATATCTGCGTTTACCGCCACCAAGAACTGACGGAATCGAAATAAGACCGCTCTGGCAACGCCGTGAGCTGATCCGGGCCCTTAAGCAGCATACTATTTAATGAGACGCCACCAGCTTTCGCCGAAGCATCCGGGTTTGTTAGGATTGGTTACCACACCCAACGGCAAATACCACGTTCTTCCTGGGTCCGCTTTCTACAATTCCTCTGGCATCGCTCGGTGGGCGTAACCTTTGTTTTGATATTCTTGGATTTGCAGATGGAAGTTTTCGTTCAACGCAGGATCTCGTTCTATTTTACGCTCGAGGCATTGCATCTTACGCACAGCCATGGCGTAGCTGTTGGGAATATTGATATCGTCCTGCTTCCAAATCAGTCCCGTTTCGAAGGGCGCTTCAATACGCCTCGTAGTTTGCTCCAATAAGCGCTGTGCGCGTTCCTCTTCCTTGTTGAAACTGGCTTGGACCGGTATCGCTCCATTTTCTTCCACTGCGAAAAACTGCTTGATCGTTTCATGCAACTCGCTGCTGGTTTCACACTCACACACATGAAAGCTGTAGCCTTCCGTTAGCCGCTCCTTCTACTGCCCGTACACACACCAAACCCAATCGAGTCTTCACTGCAGACGGACCTGTTCCGTCCCCTTCGCGTACCTTCAGAGGCAACGCCAACCGTAAATTGTCCAGGTCGATGAGAATTTTTGGAACCGCCCCCTTGTAACTCTGCATTGGAAGTTGCCTCAGATACAGATGTTGCTCAGCAGCTTGGTCGTAATTGAAACTCTGACTCGGTAGGTTTAGATTTTCCACTGTCCGCGCATTGGCCAGTTTGAACTGCCGTGACTTCAACCTACGTAGCTCTCTCGTCTGCCAGGGAGGTTGAGAAACCTTGTGTTCTTTTCGGGACGTGTCTGTCAATGACATATGCCAAGACACGTGAAAAGGTTTGCACTGCAGCCTCAACGTCCTCAGGGTTAAGAATGTTCTCCCATACCATGCTAGACAATACGTCTATGATGCTGCGGTGGTCAGCTTTACGGAAGTCATAAAAACCCGCAGCAGGATTATCGTCGAAATCACGCACGAGTTTGTCCTCAACAGTGACAATTAGAGGTTAGTGCACAAGGAGGTCGTGAGTGCTCACGAAGCAGAGGTCCAATCTACGATTATTTTCGTTAACTACATGGTTAATTTGAGAAAGCGTTGCTGCGCTGTAGTTGTCGAGAAGGCTGATAGCTAATAAACGCCAGGCAGATTGAAGTCACTCAAAATGAATATCTCATCAACTGGAGAGGCACTTTCGATAACTGTGAAAACTGATCGACAGTGAGTATCGATTAGTTCATTGTTCCGGACTCGATCAGGTGGAATGTACAGAGCGCATAGAATAAGTGTGCGATCATCCAGATTGATGGCTGTCCAAACCTGCTCCACATAGTTCCATGTTTTGCTCTCGATGGCTTTTGCCACCAACCCGCCGGACAGCTACAAGAGCACCTCCACCAGTAGATTTACGGTTGTTAGGATTCCGTTAGCAACGAAAGACCTCGTAGTCAGGACCGAAGACTTGACTGGAAAGCGTTAGAGAATCAAGCCACGTTTCGCACAGGACAATTACATTGTAGCAACGATCCGATACAGCTAGGCGGTACTCTTCAAAATCAGAATTCATTCCACCGGCGTTTTGGAAGAAGATCACGACGTCCTGCTTGCGGCAAGGAATTGAACGGTTTACAACATTCAAATTATGCCTTTCAACTGTGTAAAACTATCAAAAATCCACAATTCTACAAAATCTGTTCTTCCTCTATTCTATTTTTTTCCTCGCTTGTAATCAATGAACTAAAAAAATATATATGAGATCAATGGTCCCAAGATGAATTGAGAAATCTAGAGTAACATTTGAAATGGGCCTATGTCCATGTCCAACAAACCAGAAAATGAATTTTTAATATTTATGCCACTATTCAATTCATATTTAAGAAAATTGAAGTTTTTTAGGCATTTAAATCGCTCACAATAACAATAGTAACTGTATCTCAGTATACAATACCCAAAATATGCGAAAAGCGTTCAAAAATATATGAAAATCGATAACAATTTAATTTCATAAATTAATAAGCCTTTTTGTGAATCTTTCTATGAATAGGCCCTTTTTGTCAAGCCGTTGTGCTTGTCTTCAGAAATGGTACGCCCTTTGCTAAGCCTTTTCGCAACGTCAAATAAATTCAAAACAAATCATCGGCCCTGCCTCAAGCAGTAGGACCTAGTTTTGGTTTGAAAATGTTCAATCATCGGCCCTTCTACGTCACTAGACTTATCAATGAAATGAAATAAATGAATGTGGTTGGCCGTTTTAGCGAAAAATTTCGTTGATCGGCCGTATCAAAAATCGAGTTGTTTTTAATGATTTTGAGCTATCAAGCGGTGCTAAAGAATGGTATTAAAACCCGACTTGTTTACGTTTTGGACATAGGCCCATTTCAAATGTTACTCGAGAAATGATCTTCCGCACTTTTTACACTTCTTGTTAGAATTTTTGGAAATATTTTTTTTTTTTTTGTAAAGCTTTGTTGAGCTTTTAGAATATTGAGTTCTAAACTTAAGGATAATTTGGAGAACTCGAAATACTTTGTCATTATAACTTGATATCCTGCATAATATTAGGCGGCTCCACGAAGCTCTACAGGTTCACAAGTTTCTGCCTCTATTCACATGACAGTCCTATGTAAATTAGAATCCCACAGGACATGAGATCGTTATGCGCATATCGGCAGAATATCTTGTCAAGATCTGAACTTTAGGTATTTTGGAAAACCTAGGATTCTTTTCCAATACAATACAATATATACTAAAATACCCCCATGATGTGGTGAGGTACCACTCTACATATTCGTATCATGAGATAAGATGTCTTGTAGTGTGCTTTGAGCAGAAATTTCATGGTAACTACTATGGTCATTCATGTCGGTTTGTCGGTGATGGAGTTTCCTACAACTTTTATTCAGACGTCATTTCGATTAGATGAGCCATTTTAGTGCTATGATTGAAAAGTAAAAATCCAAAATGCGTTTATTTTTTCGCTATTTGCTCTGCTTTGACATTGTCGAGCATATGCAGTGAGCGGCTTTTCTGCCGTGAGATGACAAAGTGACGTAAACGCCACCATAGTCAATTTTCACTTTTAACCATATTCGAGTTCTGCATCCTAAATAACACCCAAAAACACTTCAAACTTATACACAATTTCTGAGGCATGCAGACAAAGTGACGTCAGTCATACATTTTCGGAGAAACAGTGAATTTTGTTTCACTGTTTCTACACATAAGTGACGTCTTCCATACATAAGTGCTAACATATTAAAAGCTATTTTAAGCACCATGGTTCATATTTTTATCTCCGTTTCGATCATATTGAACAGATCCAGTAGTATTTTTGCAAATTTTCTTAGTAAGTAATTTGTTTTCTGAACAATTCAATAAATGGATTTACGTAACATTGTCATCTCACGGCAGTTTTGTTGTCAATGTTTTCCAAATTTAAATCGATTAGAGCCTGGCATCGATTGTGAAAAAAAAAACAGGAGAAGAAAAATGAAGAACTCAATTACCTAAATGTACAACAAAAAAGTGTCCTTCGGCAACGTTTAGCTCATAGAGACATTGACTCTCCAAAATAATCACCATAGAATAAAAAGAAGAATTCTGACACAGATGGTGCGATTGAACATATAGCTTACACTGAAAACGAATCTTACTCAGATAGTGAGTCACTTTTACTCATTCATATGGAGCGCTGGTGACCTACGTTTTTAGAAATTTCTCCATACGAATGAGTAAAAGTAACTCACTCTCTGAGTAAGATTCGTTTTCATTTTTTTAATTTTATTTGGCCGTAGACACTCACCAACCGCTGCATTAATGTTTTATTCTAGTCTTAAAGAAACCATATTTACCCACCGGTGACAGAACGCAGTGCAACTGAGTGAGAGATTTTGTAGACAAACACGCGATATCTGCTATTTGCTTTTACTGAATGTAACGTAACGTAATAACAACAACTGCCATTAGCACCACAACCACCGTTAAATGAACTAGGTGTAGAGGCGAACGAAAAAATATGTTTCGCCGTAGTTCTGTATATAAACGCAAGCCCGGTCTGCAGCGGGCCGTCAGATTTTTTACAAAATATAGATCAAGGCCGTCTGCCACTACCACAGAGGATCGATATGACGAATTACTTTTCGGTACATTGATGTTTCCATTTTAATGTAAAATAAGTTCAGCGAAAATAAAACCTAAAGTCATGCATTGGGATGCAAAGATACTGATATTTCGTGACCGAATATGTCGATCAATTGCTTGATTAATTTAATCTAGCTTGTTGATATCAATAAATTAACCGATGGGTAGGATCTAGTAGAAAATTTACGAACAGCACGATACCATTTTCACAAATAGCACAACTGGAATTCAATTATAGCGCGTGATCCTTCAATTACGACGGTTACAGTTGTGGATTCTTCTACACTACGATGATGAACCAGTAACATGTAGAAACACACACACATATAACTAGGTACATCATGGTCGGTAAGCGCATTTCTGCCACGTGCTACCGAGCGACTGTACAGTAAGTTGTAAACAACCGGGAGAACTTAAATTCTATACTCGTGTGTATGTCGCTTATATGGGAATAATAAGACGCGGCGCAAAAGGGGTCTTGTTTACATCGAAATTTGTTTGGTAAACAAACAGCATTGCAAACTTCGAATAGCTACTGGATTTTCCGTTCGGAGTAAAATTGCATATTGTGCACATGTGCTCAATGGCAGTGACGCAAATGGAACATAGGGTTACGGGAAGTAATCTCCTATTTCCTAAGGCCTATTGCTAAAATCTAGGATTAAAACTACTTCTCTTTTTTTTAAATTATGGTCATTTTAACGCTCTTGGGTCATTCGCGGGGGTGAGATTTCAACTCGTGACTTTGGCGCCATATAGTCGCTATATTCATAGTCTGGCAGATAGAATCTCGAAAACCAATTGAGCTGTCAAATAGCGGGATCAATCGAGCAAATCATGACCAACAACAGAAAAGAGCACAGCACAGCTATTGCGAACAAAACTTCGGAAAACCTTTTCTCGTGACTCAAGGCTCGCCTACCCAAACTAACAACATCTTTGGGTTGGGGAAACTTTCCACTGTCCGATGATGCCGGCAATTTGCGTTCGATTGGCGAGGAAAGAATAATCAACGTTTTGTTTATAAATTTGATAGTACTTTTTCAATTGTTGGTCTAAAATATATTAATCGTACCTTGGAATTCTCTTTTAAATTCCATTAAAACCATTAATATTAATCAAAATTTTCCTCGGAAATTCCAGCATTGTAAAATAGACTAGACTAGACTAGAATACTTTCTTCGGAAATCCAGTCTATTTTTTAATAAATTATCCTCAGAACACCCTATAAATTCTGTTTATAATTATCTTTGAATTCTCGCCAAAATTCTCTTAGAATTATTTTCAAAATTCACTTGCTAATCTCTTCATGATCCCCATAACTTTCAACTCAGAGTCACGTAGGTATTTTCCTTGATGTTCTTTTCACAACTTCCATGGAATTATTTTTAGAATTATCCCCATAAATTCCATGGAATTCATCTCAGAATTATTTTGGAATTCTGGTCAGAACTTCCTTAGAATGTTTATCAGAATTGAGTTTTTCTCTGGAAATCTTAAAAAATCTCAAAGCTACAGAACTTTTAAAGATTTCTGTTAGTGCAGACTACGGAATGTTCAAACATTTTCTTACTCCGAGATCGTCAACAAATTTGTATCAAGTTAAAGATTTTTTAACAGTGTTCACTCGGCTGTCGACAAAAGCAGGCCACTCTCGATGTGTGTTACGCGATCGTCTGTTTTCTCGGCAGCAACCATTGTGTGGTCCTCCTCATTGTTCTTCATCAGCAGTTCTTTCGGTCGATGCGTCGTCGACTTTGGAAAGCAACCGTTTCGTGATGAGTGTGTGAGTGCTGACCACGTTTTGCGTCCATTGTTGCAATGGACGCGCTCTGACCCTCGTTGGCGTACAACAATTTGCCATACAATGAAACTACTGGAAGCGGCTCCAGTTCTGATGGAGGAGGCTTTTTGGATAGCGGAAGATAAAGTGTTTATTGTGTTGTACTTTTTGACTATAGTTTTAAGATGTATTGTAAAGTGACCAAGAATCCTCGGCTCTGTAAAGTTAATTCGGTTGAGCCTTATCAAATAAATTAATAAACAAAAAAAAAAGATTTTTTAACCAATGTCTTAAGTCGATCTCTCACTCTTTACAATTCAATTTAATGACCCATTCAGCGTAATAGCGTTCGGGTGATTGTAAGTAGTATTGGCTATCCAAAAGTAAATGATACTATCGAGGTAGGTACTAGGAAAATTCAAATTGCATCGCTTTACTAAGCTTGGGCATCCTCTTATATCTGCAAAGCCCGACAACTTACTGAGCAACTGTGTCATGGGATTTTTAAGGTCACTAAGCCAAAAGCTATTGAGAGGAATGGGTCCAAGCATGGGCAAATTCATTCACTCGCGCGAGTGCCACAGAATCAAAATAGCCATCCTCACCTACAAGCAGATTGCCGAACGAGTGTAAATTCTTCCACCCAAGTGACTCTGCAGGTCGAGTCAGAACTGACAGCAGTAGAAGAAAAGAAGGATAAACTGAAAAGCAGCCGAAAAAAAATCTCTACCGAGAGAGAACCAGATTGAATGCGTAAAATCCGAATGCTAACGATTTAAATAGCCGAGTCAGATAGTTTTTGGCTCACTGATTTAAATCAGTTGAATTGGCCACAGCAGTTTTACGGTATTTGCTTGACGCTTATGTTTATGTGTTACAGTATAACCGTTTTCTCCATATTAACAGCAATTTAAATGTGTCAATGTATGTTTAAAGCTAGAAAATAAAAGTTATTCTTTCTGCAAAATTCTCATTCAGCTCACTCAGCAGAATGCAATCGTAAAAGGCTCAGCATGGCAAAAATAATAAAGGGCGAACACGAAATTATTGCGACACCGAAAATGTCATGCCAATTTTCTTATAATGTTTAGAATCAAACCAAAATTTTAGGGTAGTTTTATACATATATTTACTTCAAAAATCAAAAGAAAAGTTAATCGATGGAGCCTTGAGTGTAAAATTGAACGCATTTTCGCTTGATGCCCTCCATCAAAGTCTTTACAGTGTCATCCGGTACCAGTTTCTCAGATTTTTTTTCCATTTTCTTAACATGTCCTTCTCGTCTTTGACTGTCTTCTTGCTCTTCATTATTGCCCAGTACTGCTCCACCGGGCGCAGCTCCGGACAGTTTGGCGGATTCATGTCCTTTGGAACAAAATGGACAGAATTGGCCTCATACCACTCCAGGACACTTTTAGAATAGTGGCATGATGCCAAATCTGGCCAAAATAGCAGAGCTTCGTCGTGCTGCTGCAAGAACGGCAAAAGGCGCTTCTCGAGGCACTCAGATTTGTAGATCTCGCCATTTACTGTGCCCTTTGTCACGAAAAGCTCACTCCTCAGTCCGCAAGAGCAGATGGCCTGCCAAATGAGATATTTGGAGGCGAACTTCGACATTTTCTTCTTCTTAAATTTGTCGTCCACATCGAACTTGCTTTTGCCGGTGAAAAACTCCAACCCCGGAATTTGCTTAAAATCGGCAGCCATATTTTGTCAGCATCTTCTCGTAGAGCTTCCGTGTCCGAGTTTTAGCCGTCGATTGTTGCCTTGCTTTAATCATCCGCTTCACCTTTCCCTCCGTCTTTTTGTTCTCCGGTCCCGGTTTTCTTCCAGCTCCTTTGCCGTGGTCCAACGTCAACCGCTTCAACACTCTGGAGACGGTTGAATGGTGAATGTTCAACATTTTTCCCAACTGCCGGTGCGACAGGTCAGGAAATTCCAGGTGTTTGGAAAGAATTTGTTCTCTCAACTCGCGTTGGTTCACCTCCATTTTCGTTGAATCGAAAAACACGACTTCGAGTTTGACAGCATGTACACAATACACATCAATGAGAAAGTGTGCAAAATTTGGTTGATTTTTACCCAATGGTAAAAAAGTTATGCCCTGTTGAATGTGTCGCAATAATTTCGTGTTCGCCCTTTAAAAGATTATATAATCATTCATGTTACGCTCAGCTGTCTGTTTTGCTCAATCCTGCGTTCATCGAAGAAAATAGAAGGAATGCGAATACGAACGAAATCAGTGCGGCTCGCACAAGCTGCTGTTCGTTTCTGATGTTGTATACGTGTGAGTGAGTAGTGAATGCAAAATGAAACGATTTTTCCCATGCTTGGGTCATATGACCGAATTGTTAAGAGTGAGAGATTGAATTTAGAAATTGTTTAAGAAATGATTAACTTGATATTTGCTATATTTCTTATAATCACTCCACATTTGAAGATCACTTCCAGTTGACTTACACGGTAGGATGACAGATTCTTAATTATTATTAACTGGTCCATAATTGTAGGATGACTGTAAAATGGATGTGTAATTGATCAAAACATTGCAAAGAATAAAGATCAGTGGTTTATTTTATAACTTATAATATACCGTAGGACGGGGTGACATTGGGCCTATGGAATGATATTGGGCCAAAATTGAAATATGTTTATTGATGCTAATATCTTGAACACACTTTTATGTGGATAGACGAGCGTTTCACGCGATCTTTAGCCATATATACGAAGAACATTGTGATCATAACCAAATGTACTCCTAATAGCTGCGGAACATTTACTTATTTTAAGATATTTTAACCAAATTTATGTGTTGGCCCAATACGTTAGTCTATTTTTTATTTAATTTTAGTAAAATGAGATATCAATTTCAATCAACCTTTTTCAATATATTCACATACTAAAAATGGTTTTCCTTCCCTAATAAAATTGTTATGGTTATTTTGCTTAACGAAGTGTTCTGGGTATCTTCCAAACCATTAGTGGAAAAGTTCAATTATTTGGGTTATCGTTCGTTTATGGTTATTTTTTATTAGGGTTGCTAAGATGTGAATGTTGTAAGGTAGGGAACGATTTTTTTTGGATTTTTATGCTGATTGTCACTCCCGATTACGGTACTTTCATCTTTACCCTATTTTTCCTTAAAGTTTTGCTATTGATGATAATTTACCTACAAATATCATGGAAAATTTGCACTTTGGTCACAATTAAAAAAAGATTTGAAATGTTCTCGACTTCTCAGGGCATATCACAGCCTAAATTTTCAAGGAAAAATATAAAACAAATTGCGCCCTCTGTCTACAAACCATGAGAACCATAAAAAAAACAAATACAATCAATGTTTTTTTAATACAAAAGGCTAATTTTTAGTATCATTATATTTTTCCTAAAAAGTATTTTCGATTGCCTTTCATTTGATATTTTGATCTTTGGTTCAAAAGTTATGAATTTTTAGGAAACGTCTTTTTTGAAGAAAGTCGATTTTTTGGACCACCCTAACATGGAATTGGTCACTCTAATGAAAAAAAAATTGGGTCTAAGATTTAGCGATATGGACTAAAACTATCAACTTTTACGAAATTATGAGAACCGGTGTATCGTTTTGCTATGGAATGGATATAATATGTATATATATATATGTATACACTAAGATTTTGTTTCCGTGTTCGGTAAATTTTACCGAAATCAGAACATCAGAACGTTCGGTTAAACTTTGACCTTCATTTTAAGGGCTATTGAATTTGAAAATAATTTCAAAACATGTTCAACCTTGTTTAAATGATCAATTCTTGTCATTTTAGTGGAGATTTAGTTTCAAAGTAGCTGAAAAGCAATTGAATTGAATTGCAAAAAATTTACCGAACATTCAGATTTCGGTAAAAATTACCGAAGTCGGCGATAATTTCTATATATATATATAGAAAAAAGTTATAGTGAGTCTCAGAATTTCATGAAAATTGGTATAGTTCTTCCTTATCAAAAAATATTAAACTCGTATTTTTTTTTATTCCGCCATTAGGGTAACCATTTCCGTGTTAGGGTGGTCCGAAAAATCTTTTTTTCAAAAATGCCTTTTTTTTTCAAAAATTCATAACTTCTGAACTTCTTGACCGATTTTTACGATTGATGAAAGATGTTTTAATGTAGTTTTAAGAAAAAAATATAAAATACTCAGAAATATTTAATTTTGTATGAAAAAATACGTTACAAATGCTTTTTCTTTATTTTCACTGCGAGGGTTTTCAACAACTTCTTATTTTAGTATTTCTAATTGAAAGATTTATTTTATTTTACATAACATATCAAAAAATTTACGAAGTCGGAGAAGTAGTTTTGGAGATACAAATCATTGTTCCGCCATATATACACCACAAGTGCATGGAAACGATGATGACGCAAGGTAGGTCACAATGCGTCTCCATCGAGTCGCAGCAGCTGTGACTAACGAAATCTATGAGTAACTTACAAGCTGGGTGCAACATTCAGTTCAGCCTGGGGGCTGTCCATAAACCACGTAGACCAATTTTTAAACATTGCAGATCCTACCTTCTTTGGCTGGACCCTCCTCCCCCATTGAAGTCTTCGTGGCTCAGTATTACCAATCCGGAAGCAGCGGATTCGATTCCGGGTTCGGTCTAGAAAATCTTCGAATAAGAAATTTTGCCGACTTCCCTGGCCATAGAGTAGCATTGTACTTGCCACATAATATACCAGATCGAAAATTTCTCGACTTCCCTGGGCATATACACTGGAGTCGCTTTTTACGCGGGTGATACGTCCCGCGTAAAAAAAAACCGCGTAAATTCCGGAATCCGCATAAAAAAACCGCGTAAATTCCAAAATCTGCGTTAAAAAAAAACTGCGTAAAAAAGACCATGCAAAAAAAAAACCGCGTAAAAAGCGACTCTAGTCTCTAGTGTATAACGATATACCGCGTAAATTCTGAAATCCGCGTAAAAAAAAAACCAAAATCCGCGTAAAAAAAAACCGCGTAAATTCCGATATCCGCGTAAAAAAAACCGTGTAAATTCCGAAATCCGCGTAAAAAGCGACTCCAGTGTAGTATGATTGTACTTGCCACAAATTTATACTTATGCAAAAATGGTACAGGCATCGAAAACTCTCAATTAATAAGTTGAGAGCACGCAATAAGCTAATATGCGATAAGCAAAAAGCTTAAAATGCGAAGAAGAAAAAGAATGAAGATCCAGCCAAACGTGCACATAAGTGTCAAAAAACCAAGAAAAAGAAGAATACACATTATCTCATCATTATGGTAAGGTAATGTTAATTCTTCGTTTTGAAAGCAGGGCTAATAGTGAGTCATTTTTTTCAAGCCAGTCACTAAAAAGTCTCTTTTTTTAAGGTCAAGTAACTGAAGTCACTTTTTCTTGTAATCAGTTACTATTTTCAACTATTTTAGTGTGAATTTATTTCAATATTGATCATTATTTGCTTTGTAACGTTTAATCGTCTTTCTCTATCTACAGGCTGTCTACTCATTTTTCTAAATAAAATTTCCTGAGTTTTCCAGGTTTTCCCAGAACTTTAACGGATAAATTCAAGGCTTATAATAAGAAAGTTTTTTTTTTAAATGCGTTCAAAATATGCTTTTTCTGGAAGATCAACAGTAATTAACCCAAGGGTTTTTAAGACATGACAATCAGTTTTAAAGAAACAAGTTTGTAATCAAATCCAATAAATGTTAAACTTAACTGTTCACAGTTTAAAAAAACTTACTTAATTTGAGTAAGTCCAAAATCTAAAAAAAATCAATGTCTTAAAGTTTCGTATTCCATGTACAAGTTCATGATATTGAAAATTTTCAAAGTGCCTGAATTAAGGAAAACATGAAATGATTTATTTCAAGTTCGTAATTAACTTTATGAAATATTAGAGATCTTCATTGCAGTCCCATTAACTTCACAACAATTTTAGGAACTTTGAAGAAGTTCTGAGGAATGAAAGGAAATTCTGAGAATTTCAGTAAAGCTCCATAAACCAACTGCGGGAACATAAGGGAAGTTAACACACTGAAATTATGGGGAACTTACTGGAAGCTTTAAGATCCTCAAATCGGTTCTTTTAACATACTAAAATTTTCAGAAACTATTATGAAGTTCCTAGAATTTCAGAGCACATCACAGGTGTTGAGCAAACTTGAGAAATATAGAAACCTTGAGGGGTATTGTTCAAATTAAAAAAAAATCTAAGCACCTTAGAAAAGCTAGATCTAGAGATCTTTGGGGAATTTCAGATCTTAAGAGCAGTTCCCATGACTTTAGTTCAGACTTTTTAGAGCAGTTTAAATATCTATAATCGTAAATTTAGGAAAATTTAGAACCCTTAAGATGTTCCGAGAATTTTAGGAGAAGTACAGAGACCATCAGATAATTTATGAAAACTTCATAAATATTTAAGGAACTTCACAGAAGTCCAAAGAATTTCAGGGAAATTTATCTTCAATAGAATTGAGAGTTTTAGGGAAGCTTCGAGAACATCAAGACAGATCAGAGAATCAAAGGGCAGTTCAAATAATTTAAAGAAAATTGTAGAAACCTTAAAGAAGTTTTCGGAAACTTCAACAAAGCTCCGATAGAACTTCTAGAACGTGATAAAAATTATATGAACATCCGGAAAACGTGAGAGTATTTTAAGGGTGTTATATCATGGAAATATCGAGAAATTTAAAAAATACGAAAGTTTAGCTAAGTTGATTAGAGAATATCAACGAAGTTCCATTCATTTAAAAAAAACATGCGAGAAATTTTAGCAAGCAGCGATAAATATCTTCAAGAAATTCCAGAGAACTTAGAATTTAGATAATTTCATGATATTCAGCGAAGTTCCGAGTACTTCGAGGACGATCAAATAGCTTCAGAATAATCCCATTAACTTAAGCAAATTTGCAGTGACTTACAAGGAATTCCGTGGAATTATGGGGTATTCCAAGAATTCTATGATTGATCTAAACACGTCAGGAAATTTTAAAGATATAATATATATATCAGAAAATTTGCCGGACAAACAAATTTAGAGAACTTCAGGTAAGCATAGTACAGGGAAAATAAGTGAGCTTTTTCAATGGTTAGAATACTTAAGGAAAATTGTCCAAAATTCAAGGCAAATCAATTAATTTTAGTAAAGTTGCGGTTTGTTAAATAATACTGATAAATTCAGGGCAACCTAGAGAACTTTAAAGAAATTCGTTTAGGCAGTTTTAATAACACCCGGAAAGTCTAGACTATTGAAGAAGTTTTAAATTAGTGTCGATAATTTAATGGAAGTTTCATGAACTTCAGAAAAATCACGAGTTCTTAAGTGAAAATCATAAAACTATACTAATTATTTCATTCTAATTCCATGAAAATTGCGGAAGCACAACAGTTCCAGAAATTTAGAAAAACTTCGAAAACTTCACAGAAGGGCAGTGGTATTCAGAAACATTTCGAGCACTTCATAGGAAAAATTAAGGAAGTTCTCAGAATAGTCCATTTTATATTCAACGGAAATTTCGATGAAGCTATCCTCCGAATTCAATTTTCTTTTAGTTTTTATCGGAATTACCTTGAAACTCTCAACAATATGAACCCTTTGGAAAGATTATCCAAATATTCATTGAATTCATTTCCGATTTCCTTTTGAATCTCACTCCTTCCCTTGGAATTCTACTCACATTGAAAGTCTCCTAAGAATTCATTGGCATTTCTACTCACAATTTCCTTAGATTTCTTCCCATAATTTGTTTGGAAAACTCTCCTGAATTTATTTTCCGAATTCTTTTGAAGATGTCCTGGAGTTATTCTCAGATTTAATTGTAATCCTTCTTTTAGTATTTTCAAAAAAAAAATCCAAGGACTTATGCTCCGAATTTGTTTTCTCCCACACACTTTATGAAGTTATTCTCAGAATGCCCTTGGAATTTTCCTTTGAAGTTGTGCTCCTCAGAAATTCCTAAGAGTTTTCAATAAAATTTATTTTTAATTCAATTCAGGGTCACTTTTTAGTCACTATTTTTACAACTATCAGTTACTATTTAGTCCCTTATTTCTTTAACATGGTCACTAAAATCACTATTTTTGACAGCAGTGATGGATACCAGCCCTGTGATAGGTAAAGCCGATTTATTAAATTCATTCTGATGAACCCCCACCTATGCTGTAAAATGTTCCCTAAGAATTTCTGACGCTATTCGTGCAACTCAGTTCGGTACATTTCTGCCTACGACTCTTGGCAAAAGGACCGTGTGTAGGTCGCGAAAAAGAACGTTCAAACGAAAAATCAGTCTGCATTCAAGTGAACCGAACAAGCATGCAAAACAAAATTAGAAACCTGGCGCCTATTAGCAGACGATGACGACGGACGGCGGTGTTGTGTTGTTTGCACACTTGCTGTTTTGCTGTTGCTGCTCAGGTACTGATATAGAATTGAATTAAAACCGTTAAACTTTTCGCGAATCAGCTGTAAATTGTTCGCTGTTCCGAAGAAATCTACCACCATCATATCACGTAAACAATCTTATCAAACCATTCATGTGACACCGATGCGATGCTGGAAGAGCAAGTCATATGCAGTAAGTATAATTACTTACTATGAATTTCCAGCAAGCAAACGTGCCTAACCTACATTCTTGTATCAAAATAAAAATATTACTGACGAGTGACGAGTTTGTTGTGTTTGCGGAATGGAACCCGGAGCTTCACCGCCACCGCCGGCAGTTGATCAATGTGATAAGTAGCTACCTATGGTGTGGACGTGTAAAGTCCATCACACGCTCGTCACGATCGGTTCGCTATCATCGGAATGATTTATTTTTATTTAGATTCGGATAACGCTTATGTTCTGTATAGGATTGCGCGCGCATGAGTTTTGTGATACACGAGGCGCCGCTGTAAATATTTGATAACAAGTGGATTAACCCGAACCGCGAACAGGTAGGGTAATTTTGGTAAATGATTGGACACCGTTTTAGGGTGTCGTCAGGTTAATATTGTTCTTTAGGATTAATCCTTACAGAGTTCAAAAATCGTCGTCATGATGGCTGATTTGTAATGTGTGTATTGTTTTAAATTTACCAGAGCCAAAGGTGGTAACGAGACTTTCTTTTCAAAAAAAAAAATGCGCTCTCCGTATTTCCCTAGCACCAATGCTAGATCGCTATCCGGGACTTCTGGTGGGAAGTCTTACACTCTCACGTACTGAACGGTGCTCCCAACAGGCGACATGCGTACCAATTTTTTTTTTTTAAATTCTTTATTTAAGAGATTTTTAGCCTTAGGCTAGTTCATCTCTAATGCGTACCAATAAAGTATCGTATAATCTGATTTTAACTTGATAAACAGATTTTTCCTCCTCCGCGATATGTAGCGATTATCTGAGTGGGATCCGCGTCCAGTGAATTCACAAAATTCGCAATGTCTTTCATTGATGGTTTCGCCGAGCCATGTGGAAACCTGAATCTAATCGTATCTCCACCGACATCTCCACTAGTTGTTTGCTTCCAACGGGGTAACGGCAAAAACGAACGAACCTCAAACAATTAGCAAGCACCGAAAAAAAACACACAGGTGCTTGTGTCGACATCTACGAGCGAACTAAAAAAAACCCTGTGTGAAGATACTTGTTCACACTACAGGCTGGTAAGGATTACGAACCAGCAAAAACCTTCAAAAACCTTTGGGACTACAGTAAATTATTTGGATAGACATCAATTTTGAAGAAATTATCAAGAACAAGTCTCAAAATGTTGATTTCTATGATTCCAGAAAAAAATCAGAAGAAAGATTCCAGGTATTCAAGTTTTCAGGTTTGAAACAAGGTTGGGTTTGGTATTGATGGAATTTTTAGGATTCAGGATATCAAATTATAAGGAGAGTTCGTTTTAAATTCTATCGATAACTTCAAAATAATTCTGCGGAGGATTCCTAGAGAATATTGACGGAAATTTTAAGGTCTACGTAATATTAAAAGCAGGGCCATTCAAAGTAAGTTCAAGGCAATTTCCAATTGAAATCATTAATATGATTCAGGAGAATATCTTATGGAAAATGGAGGTGAATTTCATGGGAATTCCGAAAAGATTGAAAACAGAATACTGAGATGATTTCCAGTAAATTAAATTCTGAAGAGAGTTCCAACTAAATGATGAATAGAAAGCTAAGACATTTCTGGAAATATTCCAAGGGAGTGTGTTTCCAAGGCAAATTTTAGCATAATTTAAATATCATTGAGAGAAGACCAGGAAGGTAATTCTTAAAAGTATACCATGGGACTTCTTTAGAATTTTCAAAGAGAATTTCAATAAAGACAATTGAATAAACTTGTGAGAATTATTGTGTGCATATTTAAATTGAAGAACTTTCACTTTTGTACAACAAAACAATAGAAACTATTTTTTTTTTTTTCAGAAAATCTAGAAATTGTTTTGTCTTTCTAAACTGCTGTAACTTTTCCATGAGCATTTGTAGATTTCTAGAAGAAGAACACCCCTTCCAGTGTTGGAAATATCGCCAAAAGTTCATTATCGCAAGCGAGATGTTTTCACTACGGAAACTACCGATGGGAATTTTGCAAAGCGTTATTTCCCGAGCGAACTTTTTTGTTTGAAATTGAGAAGAACTAATATCACTCACACTTTGACTCACCTGCAAAAGAGAGCGCACTTTAAAAGATATTTTTGTTAAGCAGGTTCCTTGCACAAGTTTTTGTTCCCGATATGTGATGAAATAGATCGCGAACTATGACTCGTGAACTTTTTATTGGTTACTACTGAAGAGCCATTGAAGTTTGAATTGCTGTCATGAGTAACGTAAAACGAGAGTTACAGAAAGTGAAAACTTTATAAATGTGTATTAAATGCATCCTAAATGTATACTTCCAACAATTATAACGCACGGGGAGCTCCTACATGCGTGTAACCTAAATAGAATCATGCATAAAGCATAACACCTAATCTAGAAAACGAAAACAACAGCAGAGTGGCAGAAATTAAGCGAGATAAATTCATTCTACTCCGTGACGAAACATGACATAGGAGACAAGAACCTCAGCTAGGTCATTTCTCGATTTTTTTGTGAAATAGGTTGAGAGAGTGAAATCGGAATCGTTAGCTGAACTGTTTCGCACATCTCGTCCGGGAACTTTTATTCTCATTTCGTTCGCGATTTTTGCATAGCTTTAGGAATTCCCAAATTAATATTTAGTGGCCATTCTGAAATTCAAAGAAACACATTATTGTAGTTTACAGAATATCATAAAGACTCAGCGATCATTTCAGAGAGAACCACAGGGAAACTAAGTTTATAAAAGTTAGAAGGTCAAATTAACAACCGAGATAGGGTTTATTATAAAAAGCTAAGAGAACTTAAACATAATAAGGGAATTAAAGGTTTTGAATCCTTTATTAAGATAATGGTTCCTCAGAGCAAGTCGTAGAAATTCCAGTAAATTTAGAGAACCTCAGAAAAGTTCAGGGTACTTAAGAGTTATTCAGAGAATCTAAACTCAGAGAAGTTTTGGAAACATAAAAGTAGTTCTGAAAGTTTAGGACTACCTGTAACTTTAAAAGGCCTGGGTTCAATCCCAGTCGGCCCCGTCGGAAAATCAAGGAAAACAAAGAAGTAATCCACCCCATAGTTATGTCTTACTTTTCTCATGATTCATTTCTGATTTTGTAAATAAATGATATAATTTATCATCTATTGTACTTTCAATACATTATTCTCTCGGGGGCGACCCCGGCGTAGTGGTTAACATCCCTCTCACGCCAATGTCATGAGTTCAAATCTCACCCGGAGAAGTAACTATAATAATAATAATAAACATTATTCTATCCATTGAGAAAAGTGCATAATTACTTGGTAAAACGGTCGTAGCTCTACCGTATATGAAAAAAAAAACTTATATCGAAAGTTGTCCTGTTCATATTGACTACACCACTCTCGAAACCGGAAACATCCGGAAGGTTTTCTTTCACTATTATTACAAGGAACACAACTACACATAATAAACTCAATTTGTATTGTTAGATTTAAGATCAGGTTTTTATTTTATTTACTCCACTGTGCGCCGTGATGACCATACTCATGAGATTTCCGAACACTGATTGGTGGAACCTATGTTGTTGGCTGGGTTTCATCAAATCAACGATCTTCTGATCATGAACGGTAAGGTCCTTGGCCTATCTGCACTTCTTGAAATCGACGCTCATCAAAATCCGTGTGTATTAACTAGTAATCCTCAGAGGGAGTGATGAGCGGAGAAATTTTTTTGAGCTAAATGAACTGTTAAAATGTCAGTCAAACGAACATTCCCATTAGAAATATTCAGATGATTTCTTATTTGCCTAGATCAAATTGGAGAGTATTGTAATCGAATAGAAATTGACTTTTCAACTAGTCATGTAAAACGCTACCTTCTGGCAAGTGTTGCTAGATATTTGACATACAAAACCCTGCTACCGAATTGCATTTTGTTTTCTACCCCAATTCTCCCCTCTGAGGATTTCTAGTTTTATGTTTCACTCGCTATAATTACCGCATCGCGAACGAAAGAATGGACTGCTGGATCAATCTTCAGTCGACAACTCTGCGATGACTTTAATTTTCTCCATACAATTTGTATGTGTACACGGACAACGAAACCAACCCAGAGGATGAGTAACTTTTACTCAATTGTGAGTCACTTTTACTCATTCGTATGGAGAAGTTTCTAAAAGCGTAGGTCACTCTCAGCGCATGAGTATACTATGCGTTTAGAAATTTCGCCATACGAATGAGTAAAAGGGACTCACTCTCTGAGTAAAATTCGTTTTCGGTGTAACTTGCCATCTCGGCTACACGGTAAGAAAAAAGTACCCTCAAAAACAGAAGAGCACAACCACTAAACAGGGGTAGTATAGTGTGAGAACCCAACGTTGAGTATAATCATGGCCCTTATTACCGATGTCACTTCGTGACAACTTATCACTCACGGTGGAGTGATTTCTATTTGATTTAAACGTCAATCACTGCACCGTGAGTGACAAGTGGTCACTTCACTTTGTTTTCACCGTGAACCGATACTCGTAATAAGGGCCCATATTCACCTACTTTTGGGTAGAAAGCGAGTGGAAAATTCCATACGAATTGCACACAAGTAAATGAAAACTACTTTGACTAGCTTTACCTACTTTTGGCTTCCTGCACTATAGTTCCGAGATTAGTGAAAAGAACTTATTTTTTGGGACTTTCAAAAGTGATTCACAATGCATAAAGGCCCAATCGCAATGACAACGGAAGCGGAACGGCAGCGGCAGCGGAAAATCCCGATCTGAGGAAGCCTTCTTGTCGGATTGAAATCGACTTCGGTTAGGCATCTTGGACCTTAATTGATTTTTTTGTATAGTTCGAACGGTTCGAATGAAAACATGGGTGCATATCTCACGATATACCGTCGATTTCATGCATCACTGTCACAAGTCGAAATTTTTCATTTTTTAGATTTTTATGGCAACTGATGCCAAATTGTGTTAAGTTTCATCCCACAAAAACCCATCTTAATATTACCGAAAAATCAAAAGTTATAGGTAGATATGCCTTTGCTATTGTTTCAAAAAGGTAAAAATAAAGTAACATAAAAGGCACATTTTTCCGAAAGCTGGGTGAACATGATTGCAACCTAATTATGAATAATAAAGGAGCTGATTTTCTTATATCAAAAATTGAATTTTAATTTTAGGATTTATCTAATATTCTAAAAAAAATAATAATGAGTTGTTCGTTTTGGAGTTCAATTTCTAAACCATTTATTTTGTTAGGAGCAGTAGAAAAAATATCTCGTAGTCCTACGTCAACAATGCGGTCGTGCTTTGAGTATACATACTTCATTTCTGGTACCCGCGGGAATAAGTTATTCACGTTTGAGGTACACTAGGCGATGCCACATTTTCGGAATTGTGTACACGAAAAAAGTTGGAAGCCCTTAATAATAATGAATTTAATTTAGACATCAATATTTATTTAAAAAAGAGTAAAACAAAAAAAATACATTGATTTAATGCGGTATTGAATTGAAGGGTGGGTGTCAACTTTTTTCATATACAAAATTCCGTACATGTGGCATCGCTGGCTACACTATTCCCAATGCTGTTCGTGCCTGCTGCATCCTCAAAGTCGTTTAATGGGAATCACAGGCGGGCGTGTTTTGTTGTATATTTGCCAACCGCTTACGTACTAATCCGGTTTCACTAAACACTTCGCCATTCGCGTCAAACGATGATTTAATAAACAATATTCAATATTTTCTTTACAGATTCGAAAAAAACAACAACAATAGCAACGAAGTAGCGGCAGCAGCAGCGGCACGGTGCCAACAGTACCGTTAATTGAAACGAAGGAGAAGTAAGTCATCTTATCGCAAATTGCAGTGCTTCGAAGATCGGTCAAAGTGCACGGGTGCACACGCGAGTGCTCTGAATTAATACGTCTTTGTCGTCATTGGGAACGAAACGACCTAATAAACCAGGCATACCTCAAAATTGTAGCTAGTGACATGCACCCAAGTGCTAAACCAGATCAGAATGTCTTCATCCGACAATATTCGACCTCAGCCTATTCGCGTCATCCAACCGTCAGCAGCTCTGGTTGTGAAAGAACACTGAGATCTCAGCCAACATTTCATTTGTTTGCTGAGATTCAGCTAAGCATTATCCGAGACTCAGCTATCAAATTCCAGAACAACATGTGAAAAGGGCATACAAGCTTTTTGTAAACAAACCTTCTTATGCCCTTTTCTCGCCACCCATATGACACCAACGCAAACCTTTAACATCACCGGGTAGGGGACACTTTCCCCTTCCCGATGATTTTGCTGGTTTGCATGGGCGACCCTCGGTTGGTGAGAAAAGGGCCTACAAAGGTTTGTTTACAAAAAGCTTGTATGTTCACATGTTGTTCTGGAAATGTCACTTTTGCTGAGATCTCAGTGAAACTTATTTTTGTCGAGATTTGCACTGCCGAGCTCGGTAGAAAAAATCAAGTGTGAAGGCTGGCTATATCTGGCGCTCGCCTTACTTCATCCTGCGCGATGACGGAACACTGATCGGCTATAAGGACCGCCCAGATGCATCGTTTCCAAAAGCATCATCCACTATATTCATCGTTCGAGGCTGGCAGATATGCTACGGCCGTTCACTTTCATTATCCGTGTTCACCGTGTTTCCTTGTCATTGATTTCACGTCGAAGAAGAACGAGAACGCCAGGAATGGGTCGAAGCAATCCGGAGCGTAGCCAATCGACTGACCGAAGAAGAAGCCTACCAAGGTTCCCAGTCTAACGAAGATGTAGAGGTGGTCTCCATCGCCGAAAATGAACTGTTGACAGACAGTCTCAGATCTTGATATTCTACAGACTCAACGAGATAATGTACGATGCTATGACCAAATTTTTTGAACCCGCAGAGCTTCACGGAATCCTTATACCGTGTGCGATATAAAGTTGAAATGATCAAATAATTCGGGTCTCTCAAATACATATTACAAATCTTAGTGTGAACTGTAGAACCTTATGACTCCCGTATGGTTTGAAGAACCAAAAATATTTTAACGAATTGCTTCATTTTCTTGTTGCGGCTACAGTGCAATGAGCCCCTGGGTCTGCTTCTGGTGCAATTTCATGCCGGGTTCCAATCTAGTGCTTGCTTGCAGATTTCGTTTCAGCCCTACCTCTGCTAACGTTCTCGAATTTCTGTTAATGTTGGCTTCTGATGACATCGAAGATGGAGGTCAAGCATTCGACATCCAGTTGTGAGGCCAAAATGCATGAAGTCACCACTTCTCGCTAGTGTATACCGTGCGGGACCGAAATCCGCACAGCACCGAAATCCGTACACCCTGTTGAATTTGTTTGTTTATATGCATCATAACAATGTAAATATTATACATGAATACATATTCATGTTCATTCATGCATCAGCTTGATGTTTACTTCAACAATTAAGCAGTATAACATGCAATTAAAATAAGAAAAATAAAAACCTTATCACGTGTCGGGCATTTCTGTCAATCGGTTGCGTTCTTAACGATTTTCTAAGAAAATGTCTCGGATTTACTTCCAGTTGTTAAGCGTATTTAAGTGATTTTTGCAAGTAGTTTCCTGAAGGTCGATCGGAAAGGTAAGTGTTTATCGTTTTATATCTCAATTCTAAGCAATGGATCGTTCATATGGTATTTATTTATCAAAATTAGTACTGTACGGATTTCGATCCAAATATAACAGCTGATTCTAAATCCGTACACTTGTGCATCACTAATGACGATTCTACTTTATCTAATGTTTTTCAGCAGATCATGGAAACTAAATACACGCCGGAGGATTTGGAGAAGACTGTGGCAATGATGCGTGCGGAGAAATCTTACCGAGAAGCATCCAGGGATTTTGCCGTTCAATTCACCACCATAAGAGATGCCGTATTGAATCGCTACTCTCTTATTTTATTCGTATTGTAAACGTTATATTATTAATATCTTTTAATGAAGAGCGTCAAGAACCAGCCGAAAAGTAAAACAACGCAGCTCCCCTACAGGATATCACCAACACGCATATACAAATTAGGGACCATGCATAAATGACGTAGCATTTGAGGGGGGAGGTGAGGGTTTCAGAATTTGTGACCGGCCATGTATTGGATATAGCCAAATACGCTACGAGGGGGGGGGGAGGAGTATAAAATTGATCAAAAATATGCTACGTCATTTTTGGATGCTCCCTTACAGAGAGCAGACAGAAATGGGCCAGAGAGCATTCCCAGCTACCAGCGAGGAATGACCGGAAATACACATGAAAGTAGTGCGGGCGAAAATTGATAAAGAGAACGCAAAGAAACAAAGGATTGAGGAACGACAAAAGAAAAAGGTTGAGCGAGAGAGGAAGAGGAGGAACAAAAGGAAGAAGAGCAAAGAAAGTTCCCTAATAAACGATACCATGAACGAACTTTATCC
The DNA here is from genome assembly GCF_037179485.1 of Ochlerotatus camptorhynchus. Classification (NCBI taxonomy): domain Eukaryota; kingdom Metazoa; phylum Arthropoda; class Insecta; order Diptera; family Culicidae; genus Ochlerotatus; species Ochlerotatus camptorhynchus. The sequence goes on from NW_027041039.1 coordinate 1,465,614, forward strand.
CGGATGGGTAAACTTTCCCACAAATGGTTTGGATGATACCCCGAACACGTCGTTAAGCTCTCTATTATGGTTATTTTTATTAGGGTTGGAAGCAAGAAAGCATTATAACTTGAAAAGGCAATGGTAACAATGGAGAAGAAGCAGAAGAAAGCTGTGGAAAAAAGCAATGAAAGATCTGTATTTTTTTGATTATTACTCTCTTGACGCATTAAATTAAATTAAGTTATAGTCGTTATTTTACCAATTTTAATTTTCATGCACAAAACGAAAAACTAATCCTTGATGTCAGTTCATTGTCTTTTTTTGTTGGTTTCTAAGATGGTTGTATTTTTCTTTTACTTATCCGCCATTATAGGGCTACCATCTTAGGAACCGGTTAATTTATCGCTTTTACCAGTGGGTTGGTGGAGTTCCAAAGTATGGGGCATCTTGCACGTTATCACATGTCAAATTTCAAAAACCTCGAAGTTTTGATCGGAGGAAAACTCCAGTAAGAATATTTAACCCAAAGCACTGGTATAGAATAAAATTTGGAAGAAATTAATCCTTAAACATGATATTAGTTAGCATAAAAATCCAGAACAGTTACCTTCTTAAATACAAAGAATTCAGTTACCTCTCCTTTGAATCGATTGGAGCATCAATTAATCTAACGCTGATATCATTAGTTAAAAAAGTAAAAGTAAAAAAAAAAAATGAACTTGAACCTTTGAAGAACGATTCTTATGTAAAATCGTGCACTGAATTCAACAATGTAGTTGAAAAAAATGTCAGTAGGATAGTTTTTGGGATACAGCTAAAAATGAAAATTCACTTTAAACAAGTTTGATTACTATAATACAAATATCTCCGGTTGTAATGAGATTATATCAATTATTTTAACGCTAAATTAGAGGTAAGAAATTTTTTCGTTCGATCAATTGAACATCAATTGTCAGTGAGATTGATGGTATTATTGTTAGTTAATAGTTTGTTTTTTAAGTTTTCCTAAGAAAAATTGAATTTCTGCTATGTTTTTAAGCAATGTTAATTAAAATGTTTATGGTGGTTCTACCATTACTCTCACGGAAAAATAGTGTTATAACGATCGAAATAAAATTTTATAACGTTTAATTTGGCGTTAAAATAATTAATATCACTTCATTGCAGCCAGAGATATTTGTGTTTTAGTTTTTTTTAACGTGAGATTTCATTTTTTAGCTAGGGGAAGGAGGGGCATAGTGAACAGGCGGGGCATAGTGAGCATCCCGTACTTTGGCTCTGGATCTCCAACTGCATGAAACAAATCAACTGGTAGTAGGATCAATATCCTTAAGATATTGATCCTACAGCCAACAAATTTGTTCTGAACGGCCGGAAGTCCAAGCTGGAGCACGCGTGATGCTCACTATGCCCCACCTGTTCACTATGCCTCTCTTACCCCTATATCTCCAAAACTATCCTACCGAGATTTTTTTTGACTATATTTTTAGATTCAGCGCACGATTTCACATGGGAAATGACCATCAGCGTACAAAGTTCAAATATGCTGTAAACTACACACTAATCGAGTCAGTACGGTTTTACCGAGTTTTTGAATTGCGGAACTGTTCGGTAAAAGTTTAAAAATCTGTGGAAAATTTATTAATGGGAAAATTTGTTCTGAACTTGTACATACTTAGTTCTGTTAACCCCATTTAATGATAGAAAATAAAATTGGTCGATTTCATTGATTCCTTACGGATAACGGTCATTTGAACTTTTTCAGCAATTCAAAAACCCAGTAAAAAAAAACTGACTCCTGTAAAAAAATCTTAGTGTGTAGTGTATTTAAACGAATATAGCTGTTTTGGACTCTTAGCCAAGCAACTACAAAAAAAATACTTTATTCAAGATAGCAACACGTTTTTTTTCATTGATTTGGATCGATTTACATTCATGTACGGATTTTGATTCATGACTGTACGGATTTTGATTCATCCTCAACACAGTGTACGGATTTCGATTCAAAACTGTACGGATTTTGATTCAATCGTAAAACGCTGTACGGATTTTGATTCAAGATATGTGCAATTTAAATCCTTTTTTCTAATAATTGAAGGTAATTTTAAGACCTGGTGTTTGCAAATATTGGAAAAATAAAGATAAATGTAAAGGAAAAAGATGTGATACAGAGCATAATGTGATAGCATTATTTAGTATTGACCGTCAATGATTCTCTCGTGCTTAGGTGTACGGATTTCGGTCCCGCACGGTAACAGCACCGACTTCACGTTTGAATAAAACATTCTGGTTTTGGTGCGTTGACGCTACAGGTTCGTAAACTCGCAAAGGCATCCCTAGCCTTCTTGGTTTCCACACCGTTTGTCGCTCTTAGTTCCACCGTTTGACGCTATCTGACTGCCAACATATTGGAAACTTTCGGCTTTCTCCACTGCTTGCCCAGCCTCCGTAAACTTGGAAAAGTTGTTCCTGATAACATCTAACGATTTTTGTTGTTTACACCGCAGAAGAGCATTCGCCTTGGTCGTTGATCATACTCTGCACATCAGAGCTCCGTTGTGCGAAAATAGCAACAGAATCAACATAATCGAAGTCGTTTATAAGCAGCCAATCATGCCAAAACTGCCTACGGTTCGGTACACTATCAATTACACCTACCAAGATATCGACGACTAAGATGAGTAAAAGTAGCGCCAATAGTTTACATTCTTGCTTCACACCAGCTCGGTGGATAAGCCTCTGTTATGCGGAAATCAAGCGTAATTGCCTCGGACTGTGGAACTTCCTTGTGCCTCTGTTCGTTCCATAGATTATCGTGATTGAGTCGGTCGAAAACGTTTTGATCTTCTTCAGTATCATACAGAGCGAGACAATATGGTCCACACATGATATTTCAGCACGGAATTCTGCCTGGTGCCACCATAGAGTCGCGTAGATCTTCTCCTGTATCCGATTCAGGATAAAATTGCACAGATCTATGAGAAAAATGCTCTACGGATTCGTATGTACATAAGCACCTTAAAACGGGGTATCTTTGATAATGCCAGTAACTTTGATAGTAGAATATAATGATTAAATTTACCTGCTGCACTATTTCCAAATTGGAACCATTTTGTAACTTAGGGTATTACCTTTAATATCGTATAGAGTTTTTTTTTATAGTAGGGGAAATGGCTCTAATGTTGGCCTATGGATCTAAATTTTATAAATTGTATCTAGATGAACGCTTCATTAGGACGGTACCAATGGATATTTTTAATCGATATTAAAAATTTAGTCGATTGCTGAATTTATGTATAGGCCAAATTAGGGGCATTTAGACCGACAATACATCCATTTCCCCTATGTGTTACATATTTTCCAAATATCTGAAAAAAAAACAATTTTCTTGTTTTTCGCCTGTTTGAAAAGGCACTCAAACAATCACTTATTAAATGTAAGGGAAATGGATGTAATGTCGGCCTAAATGCCCCTAATTTTGGCGCATACATAAATTCAGCAATTGACTAAATTTTCAATAGCGACCAAAAATATCCATTAGTACCGTCCCAATGACGCGTTCATCTAGATAAAATTGATAAATAGCAGATTTTTAGTGATGGGCCCAATCTCTTAGATCCATAATTCACATAATTCATTGTATTTTAAAGGAATAAATTCGGCTTATTGAACGTGCAACAAGACTAGCAAAATTTAAGAGACATTCCCGCATAAATGCGAACCATTACATGACCTTATCAAAAATGGTTAAAAATTGTTTATAATACATGCTAAACTTTAACTGAAATGGTTATGGAACTTTGCATGAACGTTTGTGTGATAAAGTTTTAACCTTATGTATTGGAAGTGAACCTTTCACATAATGGGTTGTTAAGAATCATTACCGTTCCAAATTCTTGTTTTTTTTCCATATGTTGTTGGGAATGGAATTATATTGGCACCATTTTATTTAACATTCGAGAACTTTAATAGTTATGGTTATGGTAGTAGGTAAGGTATTTAGATAGTTTTGTAATATCGATTATGTGGAATATATCACGAATTGGTTGCCTGTAAATTACCATTAAAGTTCTGAAACAATAAGTAAAAATGTTCTAATATAGTCCTCTCTCCGAAAATGTATGGAGAAAACAACTATTTTTAATGGTAATAGTTCTTAACAACCCATTATTTGTAAGGTTCACTTCCAAAGAATCTTTATACTTAAGGATAAAACTTTATCACACAAACGTTCATCATGTAAAGTTCCATATTCATTTCAGTTAAAGTTTAGCAGGAATTACAATTTTTTTAACCATTTTCGGTAAGGTCAAATTATGGTTTGCGTTTATGCGGGTTTGCATTTAACACCTTTAAACAACTGAATATGGAACAGTTATCCAGTGATTTTTTATATGAATTGACAAATTATGTATCTTTACGAAGTTACCTTTAATGGATTATTTTGGATTTTGTTCATAACAAATTTTTTGACAAGCTACTTATGAATATTTTAGGTAGACAAAAAAACGAACTAAGAGGTGGACGCCTATGGGAGTACTACGAAAGGCCGAATCAAAGAAGGCCGAATAACAAAAGGCCGAAAACACTTACTTACCTTACCAATCAGGCTAAGGCCTTGTTGTCCTCTGCTGTCCGAAGAAGTCCTCTCCACTCTACTCGATCCATGGCCACAGTTCGCCAGCCTCGTAGTCTGCGAAGGGTCCGCAGGTCACCTTCTACTTGGTCGATCCACCTTGCCCGCTGCGTGCCTCTTCTTCTTGTTCCTGTTGGGTCGCTTTCTAGAACCATTTTCACTGGGTCGTCGTGCGGCATTCTTACGACGTGCCCAGCCCACCGTAGTCGCCCAATTTTTGCAATGTGGACGATGGATGGTTCTCCCAGCAGCTGGTGCAATTCGTGGTTCATTCGCCTCCTCCACGTTCCGTCATCCATCTGCACTCCACCGTAGATGGTACGCATTGGTCCTCCACGAGCATAGTCTAGGTCTCGTGGCCGTAAAGGACCACCGGTCTAATCAGCGTCTTGTAGACAGTCAACTTCGTGCGGCGGCGAATTTTATTCGACCGGAGCGTCCTCCGGAGTCCAAAGTAGGCACGATTCCCTGCCATAATGCGTCTTTGAATTTCTCTGCTGGTATCATTTTCGGCGGTCACCAGTGAGCCCAAATACACGAACTCATCGACCACCTCGATTTCGTCACCGTCAATCTGAGGGGAACAGCAACGGATGTCCCTCCAGCCATCTTCAAGAGAAGCTGCTCTTCCGTGGGTAGTGCAACTTCCAGCTGCTGCGCGTAGTCCTGGGCAACTCCGGTGTCCCGTAGTTGCTCAATGTTGGGTCGTGGCGTTCGACTTCGATGTGTGCTATGCACCGTCGAGAGTTTTGAGCGCATGCATACTGCAACTAGGTAGTGGTCCGAATCTATGTTCGCACTGCGGTACGTGCGGACCTTGATAATGTCGGAGAAGAATTTCCCGTCGATTAGAACGTGATCGATTTGGTTTTCTGTGTGTTGATCAGGTGATCTCCAGGTGGCTTTGTAGATATCCTTGCGGGGGAAAGAGGTACTTCGGACTACCATACCACAGGAGGCTGCAAAGTTCACGCATCGTTGGCTATTGCCTCCCGTCCTACATGAGCGTTCATGTCGCCGATGACGATGTTGACGTCCCGTTGCGAACAGCCGTCGTACACCTGCTCCAGCTGCGCATAGAACGCTTCTTTCTCGTCGTTCTTCGTGTGGGCAGTGCACGTTGATGATGCTGTAGTTGAAGAAACGGCCCTTAATCCTCAACTTGCACATCCTCGCGTTGATCGGCTGCCAACCAATCACGCGTTGGCGCATCTTACCCAGCACTACAAAGCCGGTTCCCAGCTCGTTGGTGGTGCCACAGCTCTGGTAGAAAGTAGCCGCTCGATGCCCGCTTTTCCATACCTTTTGTCCCGTCCAGCAAAGTTCCTGCAGTGCTACGACTTCGAAGTTGCGTGGTTGAAGTTCGTCATAGATTAACCTATCGCAACCCGGGAAGCCGAGCGATTTGCAGTTTCATGTTCCGAGTTTCCAATCGTAGTCCTTATTTCGTCGCGTAGGTCTGTGCCGATTGTTCCGATCCGTATTTCTTTCTTCGGTATTTGCAACTTTGTTTTTTTTTCAGGGCGGCTTGTTGGGCCTGCCCCAACCCCCTGTCTCGCGGGGGGACCATCGTGCACAGCTCTGTTTAGAGTCCCACGCTGGCACTAGGACGGTGATCAGCCGCTCCTAACATGGAGAACAGACGCCGTTTTGAGCCGCACCTCCATGGTGAGCAGACGCTCAGGTTTGGTGAAGCATTTCCTCTATCACCGTACTATGGTTACCGCGCCAGTGTTCGCGTCGCACCTCTTCACTTTGCTATTGCCGGACTGGCAACATTGCCCAGGCTACGCCAACCAGCTGTGTCCATGTTTCAGCTGGTAGTCTTTTGTTATCATATGACTCGAGGAGGCGTGAAGTAGGAACTTGTGAGGACCAGGGCTAGGTATTCCGCTCCTTCCAGGTTGTCGACTCACCATTTAGTAGACCAGGGCCGAAAACACAAAAGGCCGAAAAAGCTCGGGAAAGCGACAAAGTGGACCGGTGCGATCGCGTGCGATCGCGTGCGCTCGCACCGGTCCAATTTGTCGCTTTCCTTATTCGGGCTTTTGTTAATTTGTTTCTAATAAATTAAATTACATTATCAAAGTAAAGTTACAATAATTATTATTCTGCATCTTCAAAATAAAATGAAATAGAAGCTATTTAATAGCCATTCGATTTCCGTAATGAAAAAAAAAAACTTTAAATTTGGGTATTTTATGTTGGTTTGAGTGTTTAACGAGGATTTAATGACAAGATGGCTTCGTTTTGTGTGAATGGGGACAATTCAACGAGGTGACTGAGTTGTAAGAGCAGAAATGCTTCAGATGCTAAATGGGAGAGAAAGTGATAGTTAGCTTTATTTTTCCAGATGTTTGAGTATGCAATGACGATGATGGCTTCGTTCAAGATGAAATTCAATATGGGAGGTATTCACAAATCGAAAATCGTCATTATCAGCGATAGTTCTCTTGGTCCGTTTTGCTGAACGTTCTAGTTACACACATTCATCTGCTTGCGCAACTCGCTACCCAATCAGAATGTTGCGTAAATAAACCATTCACCTCTATCGCATCTCTCATTTCCTTACCGTTCTCTTACCAGCAGCTTACCACTTACTGGTTTTTCCCAAAAAGTCAGCAAGTGAGAACACCTCTATATCTAATTTCATCTTGGCTTCATTTTTTGTGAATGCAAACCATTTAACGAGCCGAGTCAGTTGTGTTTGGATGCGGTTTTCAACAAATTCGGTTTTTGATAAATTTTCGGCCTTTTTGGTTTTCGGCCTTACTGGCTTTCGGCCTTTTGTGCTTCGGCCTTTTGTGATTCGGCCTTCTGTACGGGTCCCGACGCCAGCTCAAACCTTTGTAGTGATAAAAGGTGGGACAATCATCATCATCATCATTAATAATTGATCTTCTTCTTCTTCTTCTTATTCTTCTTCGCATTTCAAGCTTATTGCATATCGCATATTAGCTTATTGCGTGGTCTCAACTTAGTGTTCTAGATGCACTTCCACAGTTATTAATTGAGAGCTTTCGATGGCTGTACCATTTTTGCATTGGTATAATTATTATGTGGCAAGTCCAATCATACTTATATGCCCAGAGAAGTCGAGAAATTTTCCAACCCGAAGAATTCCCAGACCGGACCGGGAATTTAACCCAGCCACCTCCAGCATGGTCTTGCTTCGTAGCTGCGCCTTTACCGACTGAGCTAAGGGAGGCCTCTCATTAATAACTGTGTTAATGCTTAAAAAAGTGGAGAACCAGCCAAACGTGCGCACAAATGTCAAAAAACCAAGAAAAAGAAGAATAAGCATTATCTCATCATTATGGCAAGGTAATTCATTCTGATGAACCCCCGCTTATGCTGTAAAATGTTCCCTAAAAATTTCTGAAGCTATTCGTGCAACTCTTGACAAAAGGACCGTGTGTAGGTCGCGAAAAAGTACGTTCAAGCAAAAAATCAGTCTGCATTGAAGTGAACCGAACAAGCATGCAAAACAAAATTAGAAACCTGGCGCCTATTAGCAGACGATGACGACGGATGGCGGTGTTGTGTTGTTTGCACACTTGCTGTTTTGCTGTTGCTGCTCAGGTACTGATATAGAATTGAATTAAAACCGTTAAACTTTTCGCGAATCAGCTGTAAATTGTTCGTTGTTTCGAAGAAATCTACCACAATCTTATCAAGCCATTCATGTGACACCCATGGTGGTGGAGCAAGTCATATGCAATAAGTATAATTACTTACTACGAATTTCCAGCAAGCAAACGTGCCTAACCTAAATTATTGTAGCAAAATAAAAATATTACTGACGAGTGACGAGTTTGTTGTGTTTGCGGAATGACACCCGGAGCTTAACCGCCATCGCCGGTAGTTGATCAAGATGATACTAGTACCTACCTATGGTGTGGACGTGTAAAGTCCATCACACGCTCGTCACGATCGGTTCGCTATCATCGGAACGATTTATTTTTATTTAGATTCGGATATCGCTTAAGTTCTGTCTAGGATTGCGCGCGCATGAGTTTTGTGATACACGGGGCGCCGTGTAAATATTTGATAATAACAAGTGGATTAGGCCAAACCGCGAACAGGTAGGGTCAATTTTCGCTATTTGTTTGATGAGTCAGTGTTCGGAAAAATATAATTTTGGTAAATGACCGGACACCGTTTTAGCATAGAGGTACTCTAAGACCAGAAGGTCCCGAAGAAACGTGCTCAACTTTTTGGCTCAGCTCTGGTACTTTCTTCGGTCTCAAGCTAATCGATGCATAGGATACATAGGAAAATCCACGAACCCCTCATTTTATCTGTCAAACTCTCATAGCAAATCAAAACAAACATAGTGTAGTACTAGAAATTCGACTAGAATGGGGTACGCTTATAGATGTACTTGGGACCAATAGACTAGTCAAGTTGTGAGCCAATTTAAAATCGTCAGTTTCCTCCGGTTGGTTTTAAGGTGTCCTCAAGTTAATGTTGTTCTCGGAAATTTGATAAATCTACCAGTTCTAGAACAAATAACAAAACAGCTCATTAAAAAGGCAAACTTTTGGAATATTGAAGAAAACTATGGACAAAAATCGTAGAACATGAACTTTTGGTAAAATTTTTGAACTTCTTGTTAGAACATCTTTTTAAGTTATTTTTGCACAGAAAACTATTTAAAATGATTCAAATATTGTTTACTGTGTAAAAATTACATAAAAAATCGTGCCAACAAAAAGCTCAAAAATTTGACCAAAAGTTCTTGTTCTGCGATTTTTGTCAACTTTCAAGTGTCCATGGTTATCAATTTACAAAAGCTTGCATTTTAAATGAGCTCTTTTTTATAAATATATAAACATTTGAAAAGGACATTTTGAGATCCATATTTCACTAATTTAAACTTAATAATTTTAATCAAAATTTAAAAAAAAATTACCGTGTATATTTTTACCATAAGCACTTAATTTTTCTCTACAACTTTGTCTCATACGTCATTTCGATCATAAGTGACGTTTTCGTTCTAATTTTTATTGAAAGATGTCAAAGACGCCATTTAGAATAAAAATTGGAAGAACCTAAATGGCGGGAATTTAACAAAAAATGAGAATGGTTGCCCATAACAAGCAACTATGCTAAGGTACATGCAAATCGAAGAAGGTCGAGTTTTATCGATTCGTCATTTTACATGGAACTGCTCATCTTGTTTCTATAATTTCAATAACAAGTTTTAACAAATCGGATGTCATCGCTTATATTTATGATCAGGTCAAAATATCATTTACCGTAAAAACGGGGTATCTTTGATAATGCGGATAACTTTGATAGTATAATATAAAGATTAAATTACTCGCTGCGCTTTTCCAAATTAGAAACATTGGTTGCATATTGTAGCTTAAGGTATTACCGTGGATATCGTATATAGTTTTTATATAGAATGTGTTACATATTTTACAAACATATTAAAAAACAATTTTCTTGTTTTTTGCCTGTTTGAAAAGCACTCAAACCATCACTTATGAAATGTATTTCCGATATAGCCATCACAAATTTAATGTTATATTCTTATTGACTATGAAGTTTTCTGATTATTTACTCATTCAAAGTTTAATATTTAAAGAATTTCCTGCTTTATAGTGGAGTGTTGGAGACGGTAGGTTTATGGCTGCCGTTGCTGGCTCATGCCGCGATAGAATGGCGCCATGGGCAGGCAATGGGGATTACTAAGCTTCCCCTCTCTGATAAACCACTGCATGAGAGAACCAAAGATCTAGTCTAGCAGTGATAGTATCACACTTGTTACTCCTTTGATTGAGAGCCGCGTCGTAGTACGCTTACGTATAGGCACTGACGTTGGGTGTGATACTGGCGGGTTTTGCCGCAAATCACTCTTATTTTATTTATTTCTACGCAGATAGATTTATTTGGGTTTGCAAGGGAATTATACTATTGAAATATTTCAGAAAGTGCCCATCGGTGCTCCTTCTATTTGCGTGACAAGCTTTCATTGTTGTTTTCATTGATGTATTACTGAGGAAACAATGTTAAACATCATTTTTGTACGTGGTATTGTAACTAATCTTATGTGTGCTTCATTTTGATTTGGGATAAGTGTTTGAACTATGGCTCGGGATTTCCACTGTGGTCTTCCCCTACCCGATGGTGACGTTGATTTGAGTGGGCGAGCCTTTGATTTCTAGAAATCATCGAGAGAAGTCATTGTTTACCAAAGCTGTTACGCCGTAATTCCAGCTCTATCTAGATGTGTTTGCCTCAAAAGTGCCATGCGCAGGGCTGGTAGCAGGTCACTTTTTAGTGACTTGGTCACTTTTTAGTGACTTGGTCACTATTTTGAAGTCAGTCACTAAAAAGTCCCTATTCCTTAAAATTTAATCACTAAAGTCACTTTTGTACGACCAATGTTGGGATTAAAGAATTTGACTTTAAAATCTCAAAGTAAAGTCTGACAAGTAGAGTTGCGAATTTATGGAAACGTTAACTGTTGACGGAATCTAATATTTTGATTTTTTTTTTATCTTGCAATTGTCATAGACCTATCATAAATTTTCAGAGATTTCGAAAAAAAGTTTTAGACCCAATATTCTGGCTATTTTACATTGAGCTCTTGAAAATTCTCCAAGCCTACACTGCAACAAAAAATTACGTAAAATAATAGGCACGTTGATATTTTCGATCATACTTTTCAGGTGAATATTACGTGTTTTGGGGGAGAGATTACATTTGAGTGATTCGCATAGAAATCAATTGAATTTTATTGGACTTTCCGATGATCTTCATATTGGCATCACCTAAAAGTAAATATTACTGGATTTTGTAATAATGATAAAGTGAATTGGTGATAGACTATAGATATATATTTCCATTAATTTGAGTAATTAAATGATTGCATTCTAGGAAAATTCACTAATTTACATTATTTAATAATTGGCACTGATGATCTCGAAGTTGAAGTGCTTTAACCATATAGTAGCACCCTTATAGTAAGTCAATTGAAAAATCCATTCCCGTATTCTGCAATTTAGAAATATTATCAAACTTACGCTTGAAAACATGAAGAACCCTGGGAATTCCAACTCGCACAACAACGACGAATGCGCACTTTCTTCTATCGCCATTTTTGAATTACGAATACGATGAGAAAATTTTCATACCATGAAAGTACGAAAAACTTACGTGAATTTCACATAACCGTCACCAGCATGAAATGTGGACTGGACCAGTGAATCCAGTGGAGTTCATTACCATGTCATTGAATTTTTTGTGTGGCACGTGAACCTTATTGGATTCCTATTTTGAAGAGGTTACTTGAATTTTCAGGTAAAAATTACCTTTCTCGTTGGTTCAATGTATAATGTCAAAAAATGGCCTAGGAAAATTTTCAAGCTCTCGTCATTTGTTCAAAGGCCAGAAATTTGAATAATCTTTGACCGCCGGGAGCTTTAGTATTCGTCCAAACATCGAAAAAAAATCATGTTACAGATTCTTGAGTTCCTTTTTAAGTCCACTTAATTGTATTGTATTTTTTTTCATACTAATATTCGGGTAATACAAAAACAAAAATTCCAGGTCCGGGTCTTAGAAAAAAAATTAAAAACTCTCTAATCTCTATTGTTCACGATCGAGATTTCAAGTCCTAGACGCATTCAACTTTGTTTTATGTCCGTTATCATTCCATCTGGGGAAAATTTCCTCGTGCAGTAATAATAAGATTTTTTCTTAAACTGCGATCTAGAAAAGTCGTCTAGATCACAGAGTTATGATTCTTTTCTATGTGTTACAGAAGATTCTATTCTTGGTAGGAATGGAGCTAAGTAAAAAGGCGACCAGTACGTTCTAACGACTACAAAGAAGATAATGATATTGTACTAATATACTCATGGCAAACTTAGATCTATGTAAATTTAATTCTAGACTGCAATTCTTCATGTTGCTAAATGCATCGCTGTATCCTAGATCTTTAAAAATTACTGTTCTAAAATTGCAAAAAATTGTCTCAAATCGGTACTTTGAACATTTTTTTTTCTGTGCCTCAATTTCTCGATCTAAAGGGTGTCCACGATGAAATTGCCACACACAAAATTGATTCGCAAAATTCGAGTTTTCATCCGATTGCCATCAAATTTTCAGGGATTGAGAAATAACTATTAAACTTCATTTTACCATTTTACTCGTATTTTATTTACAGTCCATACGCAAATGCCCGCACCTTGGCCTTAACCCCGGCCATAAGATTCTGCACAACCTGTGAATCAACCGTTTTTTGCATGTAAACCCATACTTTCTTCAGTTCCTCGACTGTCTTCACTACCTTAGGTCGTTTAAGAAGGTGCTGCTTCATAATCGCCCAGTACTTCTCGATGGGGCGGAGCTCCGGAGTGTTGGGAGGGTTGAACATTTTCGGCACGAAATTGACCTGCATACCACTTCAGCACGTCCTTGGAGTAGTGGCATGAGGCCAAATCCGGCCAGAAGATTGTTGGGACGTTGTGGGCCTTCAGGAGAGGAAGCAGCCGCTTCTGGAGGCACTCTTTTATGTAAACCTGTCCGTTCATCGTGTCCTGGGTCACGAAAGGTGCACTCCGCTTCCCGCACGTGCAGATGGCTTGCCAAACCAGGAATTTCTTCGCAAATTTGGACATCTTCTGAGTGCGGACATGCTCCGGAACGCTGAACTTATCCTTGGCCGTGAAAAACAGGTTGCCGGGGATCTGTTTGAAGTCGGCCTTCACATATGTTTCGTCGTCCATGATGCAGCATTCAACATTCGTCAGCATGTTGAGGTACAACTTCCTGGCACGGGTTTTGACGGACTTGTTCTGCTTCTCGTCGCGATTAGGGGCCTTTTGTACCTTGAACGTTCGAAGTCCAGCCTTAGTTTTGGCCTTCTGGACAAAACTTTGGCTTAGGTGCAGCTTCTTAGCCACATCCCTAACCGAGGCGTTCGGATTTCGGTTGAAGGCCCCAACTACGCGGTTGTGATTTTTGGTGTTGTACGGAATACTTTTTCCTTCACTTCTGGGCTTCCGATCGGTGGTCAACCGTTCCTCGAACCGCTTAATCACTCGCAACACCGTGGAATTCGCGATTCCCAACGTTTTAGCGATGGAACGATGCGAGAGATCCTTGTTCTCGTGATGAATGCGCAAGATTTTATCACGCACAAGCTGTTCTTTCGACTCCATTTCCGTGAGTTTTGATCACAGGACTTTAAAACTTGCAGGATGTAAATAATGCACTATGAACTAAATCCACCCAAATTTTCATTAAATTCTACCCAACGGTTAAAAAGTTAGAGCAAGTTAGCAAGTTAGTGTGGCAATTTCATCGTGGACACCCTTTAATAACAAATTCGTGATCTGCAGATTGAGGAAATGGAGGTTAGAATTGGAACGAGCTCTTGTTTGTTCAATTCATACTTATTTTTCGATAGCAAATTTATGTGATCCTTAAATCATTTGTTTTATTTTAAAAAAGCATGAAAAATACCGGAATAACGGATGATAGGAACCTTATCTTTTCGATAAATAAATGTCACTATTGGTCACTTTTCTATTGTTTAAAGATCACTATTTTCGTAACGTCAATACTTTTACATCACATACCCACTAGCAGCCCTGCATACGTCTCCATTGGTTTAAAGAGACTGGACAGCCATGGCTGCATTAATTGAAAATGATTATACTGAGGACACAACGGCTTGTATTTTTCCAGCAAGCAAGTTGGCTGGCCTGAAAAAGATGCACTTTTCTCAGATTAATCAGGCAGCCAGTACAAACATAAAATGACAGCTTTCAATTTGTACCATATGAAAAAAAGACTTTGGTCTTAATGCGGAGTTGATTTTTGTTTTTTCGCTACATGCCATGGTAAAGGACCATGTGATGCATTGGTAGTAGAATTGAAACGAAATGCTGCAATATCAAGCTTACAAGGCAAATGAACTTTACACATGGAAGTTAGATTCAAAAGTACACATAAAGCAATTGTAGGAAAATCAAAACCCACTCGTGTAAAACAAAATTCCCAATCATATCATAGTTTTAAGCCAGAAGCTGAAAATTATTATAAACATAAAATTTACAAATGAGAATTAAACGGCGAGTTTTATTTTATGGTATGAAATTGAAAAAAAAAGAATGAATTATCTATGTTTCATTTCAATTGTTTGCTGGTGTCAATTTTTAGTTTCCACATATTGTTAGGAAATCTCTAAATAATTCCAAATCAAAATAAGAACGCATCGGAAATCGAGCCTGCCGCCTCCCCGGCTTGGTAATACATATCATGACTTTACTGACTAGGCTTTAAGAGATACTACTTACTTTCATATTTAATGGAGTAATAGTGTCCTCGGCCATTTAAAAAAATAAAATCGCATGATAGTTCAGTCACTTCGAACCAATGGAGACGCATAATATTTTCAAAAATATGTATCTCAAAAACGAAAAACAACGTCTTCCTGTATTTTTTGTACGTTAAGTAAAAAAGTATGAGCTTTAAAAAAACAAAAATAGGGTATCTGATTTTGGCACTGTGAAATCCATAAAAAAAAATATGTTTTAGTATATTAAAACTCATTTGGTCTGCAGTTTCATTTTTTTTTTCAAAATAGCCCTTTTAAATATCTTTAATTTGCAGAAGTTATTAAAAAGTTATGACTTAGGAACTTTGAATTAAATTTTATTTAGGTATACACCCAAGGCGAACATGTCGATTTTTTAAACCACCCTAACTCAGGAAAGTGCATTCTAACGGTTTTAAATTTTTGCGATGAGGAACAAATATGCAAGGTTCTAGCGAAATCGGAGCAATTTTTTTTCGGTGTTTTTTTTTTCTATGGAATTGCTGTATTATCGAAGACACCATATTAAGAAGACTGGCAACTTTGACAAAATCCGCACTTGAGTAAAGGTGGAAACAACGCATAGAAAAATGAGCAAATACCCAAACCTTTTTTTTGAGGATGTAATCTTTGTCATCGAAGCATTTACCTTTGAGCGGCAGATGACGCGGTTGTTCCTGTCTCATAGCGTTCGCATGAGGAAATGGTAGAGTTGCCAGTCTTCTTGATTTGTTGTATTCGGTATGATTCTATATTAGTGCATAATATCACTCTAAACAACAGTACATAATTTTAGTCAGGATTTTTGTTATCTGGTCCCATTCATAAATTACATAACACCAAAGGGTGGGTGGTTTTATGCCAATGCATTATAAGAAGGTACAGTGAAAATAGGGGGTGGGGAGGTCCGGTAAACTCTTACATTTTTAATTTGAAATTTAAACCGCATGTTTTTAAACTCAGAATGCTACGTTTATTTATCCATGAACAGAGCTGATAAATATCACGGCCGTCATGTGACAATGAGAAAACAGGTCCTCTCTATATCACAAGATAAAGCGAATGATCATTAGCTTTCTTGTAATTTTTCAATGATCAAGCACTCATGCGAATAAATCTTATGCATTTTTGACATCAACATTTCTAACTGAGTTAGATGAATCTAAGCAAGTAACCGTATGTAATCGGTAGAGTGAATATATTTTTATGATTTCCTTGGTACAAGTAACTTTAATAGCAATCATGATGATCACAGCACTGTCACGTTCTGTCATGGCAAAAAAATCGAAGAGATATCTGTCATCCGATGATAGTGACAGAAGTATCTCTGTAAATAACGCGTGAGATATTTCATGGAAAATAACATTTGCCAGCCCTGTTCATGAATTAACTATACATTTGTAAGAATCGGGACTAAGATATTGTAATTTAATTATATTAAAAATATTAAGCGTTACGTAAAAGAGTGGGAGATTTTATCAAACTTTTTACAAAAGTGTCACAAAGGGTGGGTGCCAAAAGTGTTATGTAATTTATGAATGGGGCCCTCTTTTCAATTTCATTCTAGGTGTGTCAAATTTTCCTTCTGTTTCCTCATCGCTTCATTTATCTGGAGAAATGCGACAAAAATTCGTGACACTGGAGAAACTCGCACTTCATTCGATTCTGACCTATATAATCTTGAGATACCATAGACGACTGCACCGATGGATTTGAGTTCATGCACTGATGGAAATTTGACAGGAGAGCGGGGCAATGTTCATTAATAATGAACATTTAGTGAGCATTGCCCCGCTCTCCTGTCAAATTTTCGTCAATGCATAAAATCAAATTCATCGGTGCACTCTTCCATTCTGCACATGATTTGCGTATCGTTTTCAAACTTTGTGAGTAGCCGGTGAGAGGATTCTCCACCGATTGATTCTAACAACCTCAAATTGTGTGAATCAGATCGGCAAAAATACTACCGCCGTCGCCGGTCGCGGGGCGCTTGGAAACGGTGAATAGGTCATCTGTCTGGTCTGGTTTGGTTGGTCGCTTTGGTGAGCAGTTGTTGTCACCGTTGTCGTTGCCTC
Organism: Ochlerotatus camptorhynchus; assembly: GCF_037179485.1. Taxonomy (NCBI): domain Eukaryota; kingdom Metazoa; phylum Arthropoda; class Insecta; order Diptera; family Culicidae; genus Ochlerotatus; species Ochlerotatus camptorhynchus. The sequence continues at coordinate 1,482,646 of NW_027041039.1, forward strand.
AGCTGCCTTGCTTGACGCCCCATTACATACTACACAATGATCTTACCGACTGCATCAGTCTGGTTCTATTTTTGGGACCTACCGGCTCTGCCAGTTTGAGACGTTCCGTTGTTGTTTGTGTATTTCAGTCATTCCGAGCAACGGAGGCCAAATTGTGTGTACTACAAAGTTCGGATATTTATGGCCTAACAAGATTGTAAGATCTGTTTCGTATGAGCTTTGAATGACTCTCCACTTATCAACAGGAGAAGTTGATTTTGAAAACATAATGAGTTGTGGCTACTGTTATTTACTAGGTGTGTGTTTCTTTTAATTTGTTTTGACTACTTATTTAGATTGCAAATAATCTCGCTGTTTTCATTCGCAAGATTTGAAATTTAATTGTCACTCCAGAGCTTACAAACGGGACAGATCCACTACGAGCAGTAATTTTCAAGCAAAACTTTTCATATCGACTCATCAGCTATTGAAAAAATCCCTTCTACGCATGCTACCACTACTGAGCTGATCGATTTTTTTTGCAAAGCTGGTAGGTACATCTATTTGTAAAAATGCATTTGTTCTGATCTGTACCCGAATAAAAATTTTACTCATCCAACAAGTAACCCCACTTTATGCAATGTTGAGTCGAATTTGACTCAATTCTGGGTAACTCTCATCAGCCATGTGCCCAATCGGTGCAAACTTTTTTTGAATAGGACCTTACCTTACCAATCAGGCTACCCTAATAAAATATATCATAAACGAATGATAACTCAAAATGTTTGAACTATTCCACAAATGCAGGGTGTCCATCCAACCGGGAAATCCGGGAAATAACCGGGAATTCGGATTTGCCGGGAAAAATGCGGGAAAACCCAAATCGCACCGGGAAAGATAATGTTGTATACTCATCCTAAGTAACAATTTTGGTTTTATCATAGGCTTGTAGGCCATAATTTGGTATTCAAGAATCATTTAAACCCTTTATAAAATTTTCAATTCTACATGGAATCAATCAATTTTATATCATATACATAATTATATTCATTTGTTTACACTTCTGTTTTAATTTTCATATTATGCTTCACTGTGGTAAAGTATCAAATTCCTCAAAATTATAAAACAAATTTATTCTTTTCTTTCACTCGTTGCTCATACCAAGTTTGCTTACAGAGTATTTTTTTAGAATTTCTCTTGGTTGTCATTGGATAAACATTTTTTTAATTATTTTGCTACAGTTTTCCGAGTAAAGTAGTGTTAATATAAAGCCTAACGGAGACATATCTTGTCACGAAGCTACTTGAAGATAGAGAAGCAAATTCATGCCAATTAAAAAATTTCCGATCTCAAACTCTTTGCATACCCGATCATGCTTGGCCTGCAAATGTTCGACACCGTATACAATCAACGAACTTAAAAAAAATCATGAGATGATTGGTCCAGAGATAAATTAAAAATAATTTCTGTACTTTGTGCTAATCAGGTACACAAGATTAGTCAGGATATCGAAGAATACCTTGGATAGCCTGTATAATATAAAGATCTGAATCCATACCTCTCACGCTGAAGTCAATGTACTTGATTATCTTAGAAATAAATCATCCAGCTCAAACCTAGGGGCAATCATCATTATCATGAACTTAAATCTAACCGGGATAAGTCACGAATGATCCATGAGTGTTGAAGTACAATATATAATAGTATAATATATAATAATATAGTATATAATATTATAGTATATAACAATATAATTTATAATTATATAATATATAATAATATAATATATCATAATAAAATATATAAACTTATAAAAAATAATAAGATCTGAACTCCAGGAATTTTGGAAAACCTAATATTCCAAACCACGCAAGCAACATTTCCGATTTTAATGTGGTCTTTAAGTCCATTCTAAGCCTATAAGGCCTCTTCAAAACCATAATAAAACCAAAATTGTTACTTGGGCAATTATATTAAGGGTTTCCCGAAGGTTTACCCATTCTATCATTAAATAGAATCATCGTATTGATAGATAATCTTAAATTATATTTCAAACGGAGACTCCAAATGCTCAAAAGTGGAAATCGAACAAGATATGTACTTACCTGTAAAATATCTCCAATACAATTTAAATATGTTGGTAACACATCTTTGTATCCCACAAAATGTTTTTAGGCATATAGAACTTCAATATCTGAACTCCTGGAAGATTTTAAGAATTTCTAATACTGCGTATTGATTTATGCTTTTTTCAACATACCAAAACAACATTTAGGCAAAAAATTTGCAGGAGACCCTTTGATTTTATACGAATTCATGCTTCCATGAGATTTTGGAGATCTAGATCAACAACATATTAATGCAAATCTTATCTCATATTTTTCTGCAAAATTGACGTATTTTAGAGCAATTCTGCTGAAAAAATAAGATTATCTATAAACAGTTATTTTTTAAAGCCTTTTTATTTTAAGGCAGTGGTGATTTTTTGGTTGTTTTTTTTTTACTTAAATAATCGGGAAAAAACCGGGAATTGGAAAGTTCGATTTGAATGTACACCCTGCAAATAGTTTGGATGATATCCGGAACACGTCGTTAAGCATTATAACCATATGAATTCTATTAGGGTAAGGCCTTGATGTCCCCTGCTGTCCGGAGAAGTCGTCTCCACTCTACTCGATCCATGGCCACACTTCGCTAGCCTCGTAGTCTGCGAAGGGTCCACCGGTTGCCTTCTACTTGGGTCACTTTTGAGAACCATTTTCACTGGGTCGTCGTCCGGCATTCTTACGGCCCAGCCAACCGTAGTTGCCTAATTTTTGCCGTGTGGACGATGGATGGTTCTTCCAGCAGCTGGTGCAATTCGCCCTTCATTCGCCTCCTCCACGTTCCGTCTTCCATCTGCATCTGGTTTCCGGAGTCCAAAGTAGACACGATTCCCTGCCATAATGCGTCTTTGAATTTCTCTGCTGGTATAATTTTCGGCGGTCACCAGTGAGTCCAAATACACAAACTCGGCGACCACCTCGATTTCGTCCCCGTCAATCTGAACTCGGGGTGGAAGGCTAACATTGCGTTCCCTAGAAGCTTTCCTCTAATTTGTTTCGTATTCGATGCGTTGATGGCAAGTTCGAGCCGCCTAGCTTCAGCCTTCAGTCTGATGTACGTTTCCGCCATCGTCTCAAAGATCCGTGCCATGATGTCGATGTCATCGACGAAACCAATAAGCTGGAGAACTGGAGAAGCGTGCCAGTCGTGTCTATCCCAGCTCTTCTGATCACACCTTCTAACGCGATGTTAAAAAGCAGACATGAAAGTCCATCACCTTGCCCTAACCCCCTTCGAGATTCAAAGAAATCGAGAGTGTCCCCGATACTCGAACAACGTCGCCTTGACCAATCACGTCAGTTTATCCGGAAAACCGTACTCGTGCATAATCTGCCATAGCTGATCTCGATCGATTGTGTCGTATGCGAATTGCAAATATTTTATCCGTGGTAGCGTGGACACCCATGAATCCCGCCTGGTATTGTCCCACAAACTCTTATGAAAATGGTGACAGGCGGCGGCGTAGAATTAGGGAGAGTACCTTGTAGGCCAAATCCTAGTACCTTGCCAAATCTTTGCAATTACCCAGTGCAGCGCTCTAGCCAGTGCTTCACTACCGAAATGTTAATAGCTCGCTTGGTAGTTGATCTACACCAGTTGCTTTGTTGTTTTCAGCCGACCGATCTCGTCCTCAACTTCTTGAAGATCAGGGGCCTTTCGTCTTCTGTGTCTGTGAGTGCTCCCAGGTCTGTTGCCGTGCCACCTTCGTTTTCTGCTGCATCATAGTTGCGTTGCTCATCATTGTACTGCATCCACCTTTCAATCATCTCACACTCGTTCGTGAGAAGATTACCGTCGAATTCCTTGCACATATCGGCTTGCGGCACGTAGCCTGCTGGCGCTTCTTCCTTAAAAAAAACCGAGTTCTGTCTGTTCCGCGCTTGTCTGTATTGCTCCACATTCAATTTCGTACGGTGTTGCAGCATTCTCACCCGTGCTGCATTTGTCTCCTCTACTAAAACGAACCCCACACGTATCTATATATTGACGCGAAGGGAGATTGATAATAATATTGATGATGTGAATTCAGAAATATTGTCAGTATCGATGTATTGACGTTAATAAAGAATGTCAATAAAAACAATCGTGTATGGTTCACTTAACAGCTGGCATTCGCCGTCAGACCAGTCATTTCTTCTGTCCGGGATCTCAGGACCTACCCCGACCCTGTAATCATAAAGTGTACTAATACTTTCGTTTTTCCACACGCAAAACAAATTTCTCTTACATCCAATTGGATTTATCACATCCTCTGCATATAACTCATACAACAAATGTAATGGCAGTTCTTGCAATGGACTGCAGTGTACAAGCAAGTTTTTCCAGAATGCATATTTCTGATTTTTCAAAGGTATGCATTATAGAAATATCCTTTCGAAATCATTTTTAAAACGTACCAGTCTGCGACTGAAAGATTTGATAGAAAATTAGGGGACGACGAGGTAAAACGGCCACCCTGAGCTTGAAGTAAAATTTAACCAAAACTGTATAAATATTCTTAGATAAATTTTGGGAACATTGATATTTAGAGTACTTTAGAAAAATTTCCTTTTCATTCGATGTTGTTTTATCACGAACCAAAAACATTCTAAATGAAAGGGGTAAGACGACCACATGGAGTATCCCATGATCCTGACCATATAAAAGGTTAGTAGGTTAGTTAAGGCGGATTGGTTAGAGAACAGTAGTACAAAAAAATTTCACCACGCGGCGCTAATGTGCCAGTCAATATATCATGAGATCTTTACTATTCAGATAGTTTCCGTCTTCGGGAAAGTTGTTCATGTGATCAATGTCTTCTAATTTGCGGGCTGGTTAGTTCAGAATTCGCTCACTATGCGACACTACCCAACTAACAATTTTCACAATGTAAACGCTTTGCTCATTTCATTTATACAGCCTCAAGCTGTATTCAAATGCTATACGATACGAGGTAACCTTTACTCAACCTCTATACAAGCAAATCCGGTGAACTTAGTCAGCTACTTATGGCTGGTGGTACGGTTGGGACAAGCTCTTATTGCCTATCCATTTACACTTCTATACAGCTGTTAATCTGCTGTTTAGATGTGTGTGAACTTGAAAGGTGCTTATTCACCCTTTTCCCGATTATCCAATAATCACTACACAGCTTTTTTGTTAGGGTGGCCATCATTTTTGTATGTAATAATTGCAACTAATACACTGAAGTCTTTTTTTACGCGGTTTTTCGCGATTTACGCGGTACATTTTTAACGATTTCTCGACAACGATACAACATATCGACTTGATTCAAATCACATTATCCGTTTCAAGCTATAGGTTATCGAATTGCATACTTAAAAAAAAAATCACAATGTTCGGTGTAAATACAGAAATTTTTAAAATATGTCTATATAGACCATTGCATGCTATAATTACAAATGGCATCAGAATCCGATTTTTTTAAAAACATTTAAGCATGTGAAAAATCAAAATCTCGGTAGGTTTTTTTACACGGCACATATCCTCCGTGTAAAATAAGACCTGAGTGTACACAGCAAAAAAATAATTTTGATATCACATCAAAGTGGATGCACTACAATCAATCAATTTTTCGACATGATTGTAGTGCATCCACTTTGACTTGATATCAAAATTATTTTTTTGCTGTGTACAGTAGACTGATGCAAAATTTGAAATTTTCGCTCCACAGTGTTCAAACGGTTTCAAATCGGGTCCTGATTAGCCTCAGAAAGTTTAAACTCATTTGATAAGAAATTGACTTGGCACAAACCATTAGAAGTTTGTATTGAAATCACTATGAGAAAACAAAACTTCTTGTTCATTGTCTTCTAGCTATTTACATATTGTACTGTTAACAAATTCTATTTCTATTCTTATGGAACTTTTTATCAGCTACAACTTTGCAGAAAATCGTTTTTCAGTCAAACGTCAAATTAAATAGTTATTAATTGTTTAAGAGATTGATAATATTATGGCAAGATTAAGCAACTGTATTCTGCAGTGTGACATAGTGCCATAATTTTTGTCCTCTATTCTACGCGCCATAAACACCAATGTTGCCTGCTGAACAGTTGATTGAGCATAATCATAAGACATCAGTGACTTGAATCATTAATACTTTTTGTTCCTTACATTTGATCGAAAAGTGGTCTTCAACAAAGTTTTAGCTGAGAAAATTTTCAACAAGCTCAGCTATCATTTTCTAAAGTAGCTGGTGAATTTTGAGAATTATGGTTTCTCCATAGTAATTCCCATATAAACTTCAAATGGTTTGTGCCAAGTCAGTTTCTCACTAAATGAGTTCAAATTTTGGGAGGCTAATCAGGGCCCAATTTGGAACCGTTTGAGCACTGTGGAGTGAAAATTTTAAATTTTGCATCATTCTAGTGTACAGTCAATCATTGTCTACACTAGATGTTTCATGTCTATTCTAGCACCTAGGAATTAATACAATTTTGGACTTTTAAAAAAATTACTTTTTAACACCGGTCTTAGACACTCCTGGGCGGAAAAACATGCACTTAATGCGGAATTATTTTTTGCATAATATTTTTGAGTTGTAAAGGGTTTTTTTCTAGAGAAGTTTGCGAGTGCAGACTTTTATGGCCGAGCTAAGGATAATTCCAGGTCGGTATCATCGATACTGCAGCCGGGGGGTGTACTTTTACTTTTGAGCGTCTTCACTACACTGAGGCAAATAGACTTAAGAATATCATAAGGCTCGACTTATGAACGACACATATGAATTTCATAAGCGCGACTTATGAAAGATTTTCGTCTAACATAAGGTAGCTCTTATACACGTTTAGCCATTCTTTTTACCCAAGCGTCGACAGACGGGTGGTCCAGACATAAGACCCGTATTCTCAACGTGCATGGTTCGATTCCAGTCTGCTCCTTTTTATTATTTTTTGTCGACATTATTTTTCGTAAGGCAAATCTATGAAATTCATACCGATTTCTTGTGGCTAAAATTTATAAGTGGTTCTTATGGAATTCTTACGTTCTTTTGCCTCGGTGTATTCTACGTGAAGCAGTGTTGTGAAATTCGGATTTTTTTTTCATTTTGGGAGTATTTCCCAAGCAATCAAGAAGTGACCGCAAGTGGTGTTACACCGAGGAACCGCACGCCAGTCGAAGGAAAATTATCCTGCAAAAGTATCCGCAGATCAAGAAGTTTTTTCGGTTATGATCCGCGGTTCAAGTTTGTGGCTGGTGCCATGGTGCTAACGCAGTTTGCGATGTTGTTCATAATGAAGGACCAATCGTGGAAGATGATTTTCCTGGTGGCATATTTCTTTGGAGGGGTGATTAATCATTCGCCTCTCACGAGATTGCTCACAATCTGGCTTTTGGACATGCAAGGCCGATGGTAAATCGGCTGTTTGGATTTTTCTCCAACCTCCCGATCGGAGGAGCGGATGCATCCTACGAAACTTTTAAGCACAAAATAATCATTACCAACATAGTAGAAAATTCGGTAAGATCCTTCCATTGGATTATTTTATGATTCTTCAATATTGCACAAATATTTACACATTACACACAACTACACATAGTAACTCGGAGCGTTTGGTACGGTATGTCCACGCATCCTTCCACCCCTGTAGATTCAAGAAATGTTCCCATTAATTTCCAAGAATCATCTTTGCGGCAAATACAACGCAGTAGGCCTGGCCGTATTGATGTTTATATCATATCTGATATGCTGTAAACATCAATTAGACAAGAAAAATGATTAGACCTCATCTAACCTAATCATTTTCCAGGATGCTTTCTCGTACTGGCTGCGTTTGTATTAGATTAGATTAGATTAGATTGGAATATTTTTGAGTTGTAAAGGATTATATTCCTTAGTTGTTCAAAACAAAATACGAGCACCAGGTTAAAGCATTAATTGATACTTGTAACATACGTAAAAAAGGGTTTATTGATTATTGCAAATTCTTTTTACAAAAAGAGTAAAATATTACATTTTACATAAATTTCTTGGTAGTTATTGAATATTTCTAAATCATTTTTTGGACCGTTACATCACAGGTTCATTGTTGAAAGGTAGTATGTGCAGTTTTCAAAAATACAAGATATGTGAAACTTGAAGAGTGCTCATCTTGCCCCGTCTACCCCTTAAACGAGGTTTTGCTTTTGGCTTAAATTTAATAGGGAGTGTTTGATCAAAATGTATGAAAAGATGAAACCCCTTCACTCTTTCGAGCATATAATTATAATCATATAGCTCAGAAATGCGAATATCAAGTAAAAACAGGAAAACGAATGTGAATTTATTTGAGTTTGGAACAAATCCTTCCATGCTTCAACCACCATTTTTAGCAACTTTGCTACCCTGAAACCAAAATTTAACACATATTTTTTATTAATTGAGTTTATTTCATTTCTTGTACTCGCGGGAATGAGTTTTTCACGTTTGATGTACACTCACCGATGTCACATTTACGGAAATTTGTACACGAAAAAAGTCCCAACCCCTTAATATTAATGAATTTAATTTAGACATTAATATTTATTTAAAAAAATAGTAAAACAAAGAATTATTTACATCAAGCAACATCTGATTTAATGCGGCATTGAATTCTCAACTTTTTCGTATACAAATTTCCGTAGATGTGGCATCGCTGGGTACACCTTTCCCAATGCTGTTCGTGCCTGCTGCCTCCTCAAAGTCGTTGAATGGGAATCACAGGCGGGCGAGTTTTGTTTTGTATTTGCCAACCGCTTACGTACTAATCCGGTTTCATTCAACACTTCTCCATTCGCGTCAAACGATGATTTAATAAACAATATTCAATATTTGCTTTACAGATTCGAGAAAAAAAAACAACAAAAATAACAACGAAGTAGCGGCAGCAGCAGCAACAGCAGCAGCAGGCACGGTGCCAACAGTACTGTTGATTGAAACGAAAGGAGAAGTCCTCATCGTATCGCAAATTGCAGTGCTTCGCAGATCGGTGAAAGTGCACGGGTGCACACGCGAGTGCTTTGAATTAACACGTCGTCGTCGTCGTCGTCATTGGGAACGAAACGACCTAATAAACCAGGCATACCTCAAAATTGTGACTAGTGACTTGCACCCAAGTGCTAAACCAGATCAGAATGTCTTCATCCGACAACAGTCAACCTCAGCCTCCTCGCGTCATCCAACCGTCAGCAGCTCCGGTTGTGAAAGAAGGCTGGCTATATAAACGCGGTGAGCATATTAAGAACTGGCGCTCGCGTTATTTCATCCTGCGCGATGACGGAACACTGGTCGGCTACAAGAACCGCCCGGATGCATCGTTCCAAGCGGAACCATCCAATAAATTCACCGTTCGAGGCTGCCAGATCATGTCTGTTGATAGGCCACGACCGTTCACTTTCATTATCCGTGGCCTACAGTGGACCACTGTCATCGAACGAATGTTTCACGTCGAAGAAGAACGAGAACGCCAGGAATGGGTCGAAGCAATCCGGAGCGTAGCCAATCGACTGACCGAAGAAGAAGCCTACCAAGGTTCCCAGTCTAACGAAGACGTAGAGATGGCCTCCATCGCCGAAGATGAACTGTTGACAGAAAAGTTTTCAGTTCAGGGCACATCAACTGGAAAAATCAGTGGCAAGAAGAAAGTGGTATGTATTATCTACAACGTCTATTTGACGAGCGAATCCATGATTAATATTCGGTTTTTTTTGCAGACACTGGAAAATTTCGAGTTTTTAAAAGTACTTGGCAAGGGAACCTTCGGCAAGGTGATTCTGTGTCGCGAAAAAACAACCGCCAAACTGTATGCCATCAAAATTCTGAAGAAAGAGGTCATTGTACAGAAGGACGAAGTCGCTCACACGATGGCAGAGAATCGCGTACTCAAAAAGACCAACCACCCTTTCCTAATAGTGAGTTGCAATCAAACACATAGTACCGTGGTTAAAAATAAACCCTGACGGTTGATGCAAATGTTTTGTTTTTCCCGTACATTCCAGTCATTAAAATATTCATTTCAAACGGTGGACCGTCTGTGCTTCGTGATGCAATACGTCAACGGAGGGGAGCTGTTCTTTCATCTCAGTCGCGAACGCGTTTTCACCGAAGATAGGACCAGATTCTACGGCGCTGAAATCATATCGGCACTTGGGTGAGTACCTCTATACCTACTTGTAAAAACCCATGTCACGCTAAATTGAGGGAAAATTAACCCCCTCTCCCCTCTTTCGTGACGTTTTTCCTATACCTAATGCATTGCTTGTCTCAAAATCATAAAACCCCGCACCCCCCTTAGAGCGTAACATAATATGTGCAGGTTACAGGTACTATATGAATCATCTCCATTCTATTTTGACATGGTGGGTGGGGTCGTGAAGAATAATAATTCCTGTAATTCCTGATACTTGATGTCGAAAGTATGACGAAGTGTGAAATCGTGGCTGCAAACCTAAGAAGAAAAAATACCCAGAATATTCAGCTGCAGTTTGAGTTTCAGCATACAAAAAAATGTTCCTTGATTGTTTTGTTTTTCAACCAATTGGAACAGTTCTATCTGGGATTCGTGGGTTCTAATGCCACCGTGTCCCACCTTTCATGTATCTTTTAAAATTCTCCAAACAATTTGTTCTATCTTAGAACACTTAAAAGGTCGTAACACACATTTTTTACTTTCTGGTAAATAAATCAACTTATTGAACATATTTTACAAAAAAAAAAACTGTTGCAGGCTTAATGCTTGAAGCCAACTTCCATTTCATTTTAGTCTAAACAAAGTTGAGGGTTGTGTCCAAACCACGACCGCATTGTTGACGTTGAACTACGAGATTATTTTGCAGTTCCATTCAATAATATATAAGTGACAAAATAAATGGTTTAGCAATTTAGTTGAAAATTCGAAACCCTTGATATTTTGCACGGATTTCCCGTAGAATTCACATGAAATTATCTTTCTAATTCCCACAGAATTCAATACTCTCGGAATTTCTTTGAAGTTCTTAGAAGAACTTCTCGGAATTTATTTATAATATTCATTGGAAATTAACCTGTAATCCTCTTTATAATCGTGATGTAATTTCACACAGAACCACCTAATAATATTCTACTTTGAACTTAAATAATTGACTTGGCGTTGTAGTCAAAACTTTATAAAAATACTTTCGAAAACTCCATTGGAATTTGTATCTTACATCCCTTATTATCTCTAGAATTCATCCTAAAATTTCATCTAAATTCCTTTGGAATTTTCATCAAAATTATCGTATAAGTTCTTCAAAGTGATTGTATCCGGAAAATCTAGCAGTGCAGAAGATTATTATTTTCCAAAGAGAAGACGAAGTATATTTTTTTCCCGGTTCATCATCGAAATTCATGAATAAAATTGGGGACTGTTCTGTTCTAGACTATAAGCAAAGGAGTGTGTTATTTTCATTCCCTTTCATTGTGGAAATTCATTCCCGATTTCCCGGTTCACTGGTCACCCTGTGTCCAGTATACAATAGGTCTTATCCATTTGAATAACATTACTAGAGATAGCAATCTCCTATCTAGTCGAAACACAGAAAACTAAACTAACTCAGAGAGTGAGTAACTTTTGCTCATTCGTAAGGATAAATTTCTAAAAGCGTTGGTCACTCTCTGAATAAGATTCGTTTTCAGTGAATGTAGACTGCTTAAGCAAGCCTTTTGAATCAAATGCTACTAGCGCTGCATGGTGAGTGACTTCTGAACTAAGAGGCCAATCATGAGATATTGTCCATCCGAATAACTTCACTGAATACAGAAACCTGTCAAGTTAAAATAACCAACCAATAAAGACAACCATACGAATGAGTAAAAGTGACTCACAACTGAGTATAAGTTATTCACTCTCTGAGTTAGTTTCGTTTTCAGTGTGGAACGCAACGAACACCCCTGTTTATCACTCGGCAGTCAAACGATGACTGCAGTAAAACTTTCTTAAGCATTTGGATTATCATTCTATGCCCCTCCTTTTTTCAGTATTTAGTTGATTTAGTAATTAGGTGAATGAATTGAAAAAGATGCTACGATGTTCACGCTCCAGCGAACAAGTTCGAGGTCGACCCAACCAACGTGAGTGCAACGCTGAATGATTGTGCGGCTTCGGCTTGTGTTGTTAGGGACCAACTTTCTGATGGCTGTGTTAGGGGTGAGCACCTTGCGGTGGAATAAAATTATGAGAAATTTGAATGTTTCCATATTTCTTAATTTTTAGCTATTTAAAAATTTAACATTTATAATGTGTGACATAGGGCCTCATAGCCTAGTCAGTAAAGGCACGGTATTACCAAGCCGGAGGCGGCGGGTTCGATTCCCGGTCCGGTCGAGGGAATCTTTCGGGTTGGAAATTTTCTCGACTTCCCTGAGCATAGAGTATCATTGTGTGCCACACAATATACAAATTCAAGCATTGGTATTGGCATCGAAAGCTCTCAATTAATAACTGTGGAAGTGCATTTAGAACACTAAGTTGAGAGCACGCAATAAGCTAATATGCGCTAAGCAATAAGTTTGAAATGCGAATAAGAAGAAGAAGACATAGGGGAAATGGCTCTAATGTTGGCCTATGGATCTAAGATTGGGCCCATCGCTAAAAATCTGCTATTTATCAATTTTATCTAGATGAACGCGTCATTGGGACGGTACTAATGGATATTTTTGGTCGCTATTGAAAATTTAGTCGATTGCTGAATTTATGTATGGGCCCAAATTAGGGACACTTAGGCCAACATTACATACATTTCCCTTACTACACAAATCTTTTAAAACTGCCGAATCAATCGACATACAAATCATCAAAATCCATTGATTATTGGCCAAGTTATTAGCATTTAAAGTCTGATCATTTTTCATTGCATTTCCCTGGATTGGCAGTTCTACGTCAACATACTTGTCTCTACTTATTCGACAAAATTTGTATCAGATTTAAATAAAATGCTCCATTTGCAAAATAAAAGCATTTTAAGATTGCACTCGTCATATCGATGATTCCAGTTTGATGTTGATATCAAAATTAGATTTCAATTTGCTGTCATTTTGATGCTGGATTTTGCTCGGGTAGGCATTCAAGGAGCATTGTAGAACGAATTCTAAGAATTATCGGGAGTGATATTTTTTAGTGTTTGTGCATTCTACCAATCCTTTAAATGCTAGTCTACTTCTAACCCCTATCTTTAAAGTCTACTTCTAACGCCATTTATTAAAGTTAAACATCGTTGCATTGATCAAAAATTAACTTCAGAATCCAATAATTTCGTGCGATAAATTAAAAACAACTTCAATACAAATCCATCTTACTTACACATCTGTCATGCAATCGGCAACAAACAACTACCTACAAAATAACTAAGCAGCAATACAATTCCAAGCGCAGTTATAGTGTCACATGCGAAGGAAAAAATATCTATCATCATTTGTTTACAATCACGTTCCGTTGTTTTTCTGTCCTAGCTTTACCAATCATATTTGCCGGCACCTGCAAAAAACGGAGCCATCCAATGCCAGCACTACCTATCCCACAAGGTGCAAAACAGCACTCAGAAAAATTTGGCATTCACCTCAATTTATGACAGAAAACAACATTCCGATGATGCATCATCGCGTGCATCATCGCGGCTTGTGATGTCGAGACTGAGAGATCATTAGAGTATTTTTTCGCGCGTCTTTCTCTCTCTTTGATTTGAGACAACTGCCGCGTCGTTGTCTATGAGAAATGTTGCTATTGCCACCTTCCACAGACTGTGCGAGTACAATACAATATACTGTCTATAATCGCATATCAGTCCCATATGGATTTTCGTCTATTTAGTTCCATCATTTCGTTAGGGCTAAACTGCTTTTGTAAATAATGACTTCAACTGCCGATTTCTCGCAAATAATAGCTCACTTCTGCAAAAAAAAAACGATGTCAACTGGTAGAGGAAACATTCCATAAAGTAATTTCGCCCTTTTGAATTGTTGGCACTGAGTTCTGCTTTTTGAATTGCCATATTTTTATAACATTGATATAACAAAGCATGTAAGCTTAATTGCAACTGATTTTAACTTGAAACATATAGGGGAAATGTATGTAATGTCGGCCTAAGTGTCTCTAATTTGGGCCCATACATAAATTCAGCAATCGACTAAATTTTCAATAGCAACTAACAATATCCATTAGTACTGTCCCAATGACGCATTCATCTAGATACAATTGATAAATAGCAGATTTTTAGCGATGGATACAATCTTAGATCAATACATTTGCTATGATTTTCAAATATTAACATGGAAATTGCACTTTGATTCTCAACGCCTACTTTTTCCAATGGCGGATTTCGCGGATTCGTCGGGGATTTGAATTTTTGTCGCAAAAATTGCGAAAACATTAAATGATGTCGCAAAAATCGCGAAGAGGTGTGCTATCACAAAATTTGCAGAATTCATGTTAATGGCGCGAATTGTTTGTGATAATTTTTAGGAAAAATTATCAGGGTTTTCTATTTATCGTGTATTAAGATGCCAGAGGTGATGCCAACACTCCAGTTCCACTCCGAGATCGAAGCGATAGAAAATCTGTACCGCGTAAACGACACACGGAAATTCTACGAAAAGCTAAATAGTTCGCTCAAAAGCTACGTGCCGCAAGCCAATTTGTGCAAGGACTTGGACCGTAACCTTCTTGCGAACGAATGTGAGGTGATTGAGAGGTGGAAGCAGTACTATGACGAGCACCTCAACGGTGAGGCAGAAGAAAACGGCCCCTGAAGGCTGAAGCTAGGCGGATTGGACTTGCCATCAACGCATCAAAGACAAAATACATGAAATGAAGAGGTTCTAGGGAAGACAATGTTAGCCTCCCATCCGAGTTCAGATTGACGGTGACGAAATCGAGGTGGTCGATGAGTTCGTGTATTTGGGCTCACTGGTGACCGCCGAAAATGATACCAGCAGAGAAATTCAAAGACGCATTATGGCAGGGAATCGTGCCTAGCTTGGGCTCCGGAGGACGCTCCGGTCAAATAAAATTCGCCGCCGCACGAAGTTGACTGTCTATAAGACGCTGATTAGACCGGTGGTCCTCTACGGCCACGAGACCTGGACTATGCTCGTAGAGGACCAACGCGCCCTTGGTGTTTTCGAACGGAAGGTGTTGCGTACCGTCTACGGTGGAGTGCAGATGGATGACGGAACGTGGAGGAGACGAATGAACCACGAATTGCAACAGCTGCTGGGAGAACCATCCATCGTCTACATTGCAAAAAATTGGGCGACTACGGTGGGCTGGGCACTTCGTAAGAATGCCGCACGACGACCCAGTGAAAATATGGTTCTAGAAAGCGACCCAACATGAACAATAAGAAGAGGCGCGTAGTGGGCAAGGTGGATCGACCAAGTAGAAGGTGACCTGCGGACCCTTCGCAGACTACGAGGCTGGCGAACTGTGGCCATGGATCGAGTAGAGTGGAGACGACTTCTTCGGACAGCAGAGGACAACAAGGCCTTAGCCTGATTGGTGTGTGTGTGTGTGTGTGTGTGTGTGTGTGTGTGTGTGTGTGTGTGTGTGTGTGTGTGTGTGTGTGTGTGTGTGTGTGTGTGTGTGTGTGTGTGTGTGTGTGTGTGTGTGTGTGTGTGTGTGTGTGTGTGTGTGTGTGTGTGTGTGTGTGTGTGTGTGTGTGTGTGTGTGTGTGTGTGTGTGTGTGTGTGTGTGTGTGTGTGTGTGTGTGTGTGTGTGTGTGTGTGTGTGTGTGTGTGTGTGTGTGTGTGTGTGTGTGTGTGTGTGTGTGTGTGTGTGTGTGTGTGTGTGTGTGTGTGTGTGTGTGTGTGTGTGTGTGTGTGTGTGTGTGTGTGTGTGTGTGTGTGTGTGTGTACCTTGGCAACCTATGATTCGGTAATGTCTAGCAACACTGCCAAAGTAATCAAAATAGGCGCTGTCCGATTGGATCTGGATATGCCAGTTCGTTTGGCTCAAAACCAGCCAGTCCACTTCTCTCTTATACTAGTCCTTCTCTAGTTTCAACCAAAACGCATTCGGTTGTGTTTTGGTTGAAGGAACACCAGCACAAACAATTCGAAGTAGTTTGTAGTTTGTGGTAGTAATTTCTGATCACTGGTCAAATTTGGTATTACATCTGTAATACCAAAATAGATTAGTGACCAGAAGTGACGCTGTACTCGACTTACATAATAGGGCCCTATGCTTTGTTCGATGGCTTGAACTGCCGCGGCATAGTGTTCGCCAGTTGAACTGTCTTCGTCCTTTATTCAACTGCTGTTTCCCTGGAGTAACGCGTTCATTCATTCTTTTAATTAGTTTGCGAATCCTCTCTACAACTAAGGTTGCGGCATTTCATCTACATGTTCCTGATTATGTAATCGCAATACGATCTAAAAAGCTACAGTGTCCTAGTAAGCACCATAGCTCGAGTCGTCTGTTAGTATTGTGTATTATATGGAGAACCCAACCGAGATATTAGCCATTCAGACAGCAGTTGATAAACTCTCTCGAAAAGAAAAACAAAGAATTGTAAGTTGTTGTTTATAAATAAGGGTGTCACACAATCATTTTTTGATGGGGTCTAATTTTAACTTCATTGATGATATATGTTGACAATGTTATACACTTAAAATGAGGTGTACAAACTCCTAAAAATATTCACAGAATCTCATATCAGCGCACTATGGTTAGGATGACATTGTTGCCCCTAGTTCTCGTGTACATTATTTCCAATCTAATACACCAACACAGCCAATTCTTGAAAGCATCCTTGAAAATGATATATATACCTACATCATTTTTCTTGTCTATTTGATATATGTTTCACATCGAAGATGCGTCACACATATCAAAACGGCCAGGCCCACTTTGCAGCATTTAAGGGGCAAGATGATCCAGAAAACATCGGGAATGAAATTTGTAGACACCTTATTACATAAACATAACCATCAGACGAGCTTTCCAGTAAGAGTAACCTAATGTATTCTACGCATCTCAACCCTACCTTGCTATCAATTTGTTACCCCTAACCTCGAGATAGCCGCGAGTAATCGGCCCCCGCATTACCCACGTTAGTTTTAAATAATTGTGATCTAAACAATGAATATCGGCTCCGCAAAGCTACGGCAAATGAGCCTGGAAAAATAAATGCATTATAAAAAAAAATCTCATTGGTCTTTTTACACAAATAGCTATCTACATTCACACGAAATCGTCTACCGTGATTTGAAGCTGGAGAATCTCTTGCTGGACAAAGATGGTCACATCAAAATAGCCGACTTTGGCCTCTGCAAGGAACAGATCACCTACGGACGCACTACGAAGACTTTCTGTGGCACACCGGAATACCTAGCGCCCGAAGTGCTGGAAGATAACGACTATGGTCTCGCCGTGGATTGGTGGGGTACCGGGGTGGTGATGTATGAAATGATGTGTGGAAGGCTACCATTCTACAATCGTGACCATGATATTCTGTTCACGTTAATTCTGATGGAAGAGGTTAAATTTCCCCGAAATATCAGTCCCAACGCGAGAGATCTGCTTGCCGGTCTACTGATGAAACAACCTAGAGACCGTCTCGGTGGCGGACCGAATGACGCCAAAGCGATCATGGTGCATCCGTTTTTCTCGAGCATTAACTGGACCGATCTTGTGCAGAAACGTATACCGCCTCCCTTCAAACCGCAGGTATCGTCCGATACTGATACTTGTTACTTTGATTCGGAATTCACCGGCGAAAGCGTTGAGCTGACACCACCGGACAACGCTAGGCCTTTGGGGGCTATCCAAGAAGAACCACATTTCTCACAGGTAATTACAATTGCTTAGCAATGTCAGTATTGACTTTTCTGATGCGCTTCAATCTCATTGCAGTTCAGCTACCAGGATATGGCATCTACTCTGAATACGCCGTCGTTTATCAACAACTCGAATAGCTACGTATCGATGCAGTGAAACCGTCGAGCGGATGATGAAGCTGTGTGCTACAATCGACTCGGCAGTAAACGCGACTTATGCTCTTCGGGGTATCCAAAATCGCTAACACCATCGCATGTAGGAACAATACATGGGAGTAAGCGTTTCTGCCGTCGCAAAGCGTTCGGAATCGTGTGGATTTGCTACGTAAACCAGGTGGACCTTTTCGCGTTGAGATTTTTGTTTTGCAGTTCGGGAGTGATAAGAGGTCAAAGTGCAGAATTACTTAGTTACGGTAACACAAACAAGCATAGGTTTTGAATAGCAAAGCAGAAGCGTCAATAGCTACTACAACTACTGTCAAATATTACCGACAACTACAACACCACAGAGGATGAGACAATGGTCCTGAAACGGGCCGAACCCGCAGCAAAGCAAAGCCCAGCAATAGACCGGTTTATTTTCAGGTAACGCTAGCCACAACCACAAAACAAACACGAAACAGGTGCAATCGCAAAGCGGTCACATTCACAATAGGACCCAGCAATAGCCCGGATGTTGAAACACAACCGGAAGGCTTTTGAAGCCCAGTGTTGAATCAACAAACTAACCCATTCCATACTCCCTTCATTCGATGACGAAAAACAAATCCAACAAAACCATTCTATAGCTACACGCATATGACGTATAAATTAGAAAACAAAACATAACAAACCATACACAACCTCCCCTGCGAATGAAATGGCTCTTCCTTTTAAATACAGAAGAAACAACACAAAACTAAAACTTGCGAACTAAAAATAAGAAGGCGTAAACGAGTAAAGCTAAACTAAAGTAAAATGAGAGAAGGATCGAACTGTGATAAATTGTAGAACCAATATAAGATGAAAGCGAGCGAAACAAATTTATGAGGTTACAACGTACATGATAAAAGCAGAAGCATAAAACTATTTGATTAAACATAAACAACCATAACTTTTAATTAAAAATAATTACGATATACAATGGAACGGAAATTTTACTCTAACAAAACAAAACAAAACAAAAATTGTCATTCGATGTAAATGTATGGATTTCAGTTTTTCCCCTCCGTCGGCGGGATGAGACTATTATAAATTAAAAGACGGTTAATTCACCAGCGGATTTTTGTGTTCTAGAAACATGTTGTTCATGGGAAGAAGCATATTTTTTGTGTGTGGAAAAACTCTATTGATTGTATAATTACGAAGACAATGTAAAACGACCTATCTACCTTTACCAATGCCAAATTGGCTCTAAATTCTTGTTTTTTTTGTCTCTTAATCAACGCAGGCTTTAATTTATTTTAATGAACAAACTTCAGAATAAAATACAGTCCAACGAAGGATTGGAAGTTTTTCTCGTGAACAGGGCAAACATGTGGTAATGTACACACAAGAGTCGCACAGTTCTTGTTTATCGCTATCAGTGACCGCAGTATGATTTGGTCGGTCTAGCAGTGAAAATGTTGTTAGCTTTTACGCTTACTACTGTATCATCATGTCATGGTTTCAAATGGCGTTTCCAGCATTCAGAATCTTTTGTTTACATACCCAATAGCATATCAGACCGTCAGCAATACGTCAGAGTGAGTTTGCGATGAACTGAGGAAAGTTAGCGTTTTGTAGTACCTAAAGGGTCAGGACATTGACCGTGATCTGAAGCCATCCCTGCTGTCGATTGGTCCTCCGTATCTGCTTCCATTTATTTTTTCGGCTGCATTCCCTTTTGTTTGGGCTTTATCCTCCCTCAGTAAAGAATTCCTCTGTTGCATCTCACATTTGCATGGGAAACACTTATTTCTCAGTCCATTGTAGAACATTTTATCCGTCCGGATTTAAATTTGTCGAGACTCCAATCCGCACGTTGTATGGTCCGTATAACTTTTCTATACATTCCCCATTTTCTATACTTTATGCCAAATGGCCGTTTTGTTAAATGGGGTAGAGCCATCCCTCGCCAGTCGGCCTGGCTTCAGCCTTCAGTCTGATGTACGTTTCCGCCATCATCTTAAAGTTCCAAGGAACTGGACGACTATTCCTGCTATTCTTATCACACCTACCAAAGCAATGTTCAACAGCTTACACGAAAGCCCATCACCTGCCGTAACCCTTTTTCGAGATGCGAAGGGAGAGACGAAACTCAGACAACGCACGTCACTCAATTAATCGTCGCCTTGACCAATCGTGTCAATTTATCCAGAAATCCGCATTCGCGCATAATCTGCCATAGCTGGTCTAGATCGATTGTGTTGTATGCTGATTTGAAATCGATGAATAACATCCAAAGATCCCATCATATAAGCTTTATCCCTTTATTCCCTTCCGATTGAGGAACTGAAACGTGGGTGTTCTGTTTACAGAGACTCCTCACTCACCTGTGTGAAGGTCGAGATCCGTTCAACTTTTCTCTATTTCCCCAGTTCTAACGCTAGGGTAGGGTAGGGTATCCTACATTCGCATATATTGAACGTTGCCCACCGAAGGCGACATGCGAACTTCCGTTAGTCAACTCACTTCCTATCTGCAAAATGGAAAATCAGATGTTCAGAGTTTTTCACGAATGCGCACTGCTTTACGTCCCCGGGGACTCGCGGTCTAGTTAGGTTGGAAAAAATCAACAAAAAATCAACGAAATTTGAGCATGCATAAGGGCGTAAACGGGATGATCGATTCTCTTCGTCGATTTTCCCTTTTGTTAATAACTCGCTTGGATTAACATTTCTCGGTGCGTTTGTTGTTGCTTTTGATCACTCCGGTGGCACAAAAGTCATCGAAGAACACTTTGCTTGAAGCCGATTTGTTTGGCTCTTTGATTCGCTAATACGTCAGTTATTGATAGCTGATGTAAAAATGACGATTTTCAGCTCCGTTTATGCGTTTGTTTGAACGGCCATGGTAACGTTGTGGTATTGATGAAAATTTCTCAAGTGAATAGTGTTTTCAATTGTTCTCTCGGTGTTTTTCAGTTTTGTTTCTAGCGCTCTATGAACTTAAAAGAAAGAAGTGCATGAAAGTGAGTTCACGGTGGCTTCATGAAAAATTGACCGTCCTATCGGTTGGTCATACTCGGATGGGTGAAACTCATCGCTTGATGGTAAAGTATGACCGAAGCTTAAAATCATTCCAACATCAACGCCACCGTTATCACTGACGGCAGCTCCAAGAACCAACGGCCGTGCCAGAAGGTTGCTTTTGATGGCCAATACAACCTGTTACAGCACTGTATTGGAAAAATTTCAGAAAATTACTTCCCTTAGCTGTAGCAATTTAAAGAGAAAATCGACGAAGAGAATCGATCATCGCCTTTACGCCCTTATGCATGCTCACGATGTCGACATCAAAGCAGTGTTGGACAGTCTTGATCGGGATTTAATTCGAGGATAATACCAGTTGGAGCTTACCACTATGAGTGTTACATTGGACGTTTTGTTCTAAAGGGTGGAACGGTCAAAAATTGATGAATTATAAATCCTGATGAATGTGGGCGTCTTAGTGGAATACCTGTATTTATATATTATATGGCCTAATATAATTAAGTGCACACTGATTTTGTTATTATATAAATGATCAAACTTTATTTCTTTCTGAAGTTCAACAGCTACAAAATACAGGAATATTATTGTATTAGGCTTCCGACTTTCCAAATGCGAACTGCCGGGCTCGATCAGATTTTGTACCGCTGTTGTACCAACCTTATTTGATGCTGAACGCCTGTTTCTCATTTTCTCCTTTTTTCTGAGTTTTCTTGAGGTTTCGCTTAACGATTGCCAAATATTTTTCGATTGGGCGCAGCTCCGGCGAGTTTCGAGGGTTTTTGTCTTTGGGTACGACTTGGACGTTGTTGGCGGTATACCATTCCTGAGCCATTTTCCCGTAGTGACAGGAAGCGCATAAACAGCACGGAAAAACTGTGTTTTTTCACATGTGCAAATCACCTGCCAAACCAAGTATTTTTTCGGGAACTTTTTCTGCTTAAATTTATCGTGAACCTGTCCTTTTCCGGTAGCCGTTTAAAACTCTTGACCTGGGAGCTGCTTGAAATCTGCCTTCACGTATGTTTCATCGTCCATTATGACGCAATCAAACTTGGTCAACAATGTCGTATAGAGCGGCGCTGGTGGTGTAGTGGTAAGCGTGATTGCCTCTCAATCCCAGTCGACGCCGCCGGGATGTTCTGAGGCATAACATCTCTGATCACGCCTTCCTACGGAAGGTAGTAAGGGAAGTAAAGCCGTTGGTCCCCGGTTCATGAGAGTTGATGGGTCGATAGGTAGGGTCCAGGTGTGGGAGCTGCCTCCCTGGCGTCGGTAGCATTGGTGCTCAGCACTGAAAACAAGATCGACGGAAAACAAATCAAGAAAAAAAAACAATGTCGTATACAACTTACATTTTCTTGCTTTGACCGTGCGTTGCAACGGGTATTCAACTCTGCACACCTCAATCTGTACCGAGAACTTTATCTGTGCCGAAAACTGTGGCAAGCGTTGGGTCGAGTGTGCCAAAGTGTGGCAATCATGCTGTCGATCTCAGTATCCCATGAGTTTGGCAACCCTGCAGTTATGACTTTTGAGATTGTTTGTTTACATTGTCAAGTTCTCATGGATGGTTAAACGAGCTATATCTGCGTATATTCCATAGTATATACGAGGGTAATCACTGTGCCTGTCCTGTTAATAAGTAAAACGTGCATCAAATAACACGAATGTGAGTTTTTCTTTGTTCAACATTCATTCCTCTTGCTTTAACGATGATAAGATTGGTAAGCGCGAGATCGTCGGCCACTACTGGAACTGTTAGCCAGTTAGCCGTTGCCAACCATTAAGTTCAACTCCTCCACGAGAAGGAGAAGGGTGAGTGATGGCAGAAGCTGTCCATCCAGGACAAGAAATTTCTTTACCGTGTCTCATTCTGGTAGACGTTTGCCGAAACCTGTACTTATGACCCACCCGGCAAGTGGAAAATGTACCTCTACATTATCATCATGGTACTCGGACAATGCTACAACCTAGAAATCAAGAAGGATTCGACCTAAAATTCCCACTGGCGATAGTAGAAGCAGCAATAGACCTTCAGTTACTTCCTAGTGTTAGCCTTAACTTTTGGGTACTGAATTCATCTATGTTTGCTAAACATTTTTTGGTGGGAGAGTCAATCGACTGCGTCCATGGTTTTGAACTTTTGAACAGCCTAATAAATAAACAGGAGATCCTGGGCAGCGGCGCCGGTGGTGTAGTGGTAAGCGTGATTACCTCTCACCCCAGCAGGCCTGGGTTCAATCCCAGTCGGCGCCGCCGGGATGTTCTGAGGCATAACATCTCTGATCACGTCTTCCTTCGGAAGGGAAGTAAAGCCGTTGGTCCCCGGTTCATGAGTTTGATGGATCGATAGGTAGGGTCTAGGTGTGGGAGCTGCCTTCCTGGCGTCGGTAGCATAGGTGCTCAGCACGGAAAAAAGATCGACGGAAAAACAAACCAAGGAGGAGATCCTGGAAATCACTGAGATTGTTCAATAACAACACAGAAATAAATAGTGCTGCTCTTCTTCATTCTCATGGCTCTCAACTATTTACTTTTAATCCGTTTATCCTCATCGTCCATCAAATAATTTCCAGCAGCATGCAAATGCGTATCTTGGATCTAAATACCGGTTTTCAACGTTTGATTACTACCTTCTCTTTGTATTTGCTTGTTGTTCCTTCATAACTTTCATCCTTACTTGGTTTTGCCGGAATTGCATACTTATCCCCTGCTGGCGGTTCCGATCGCGTTTATATATACCGCGATTCAGATTGGCTCCGTCGAGGGCTCTGTTACCTCCGGTGTGGTTACCTTCACTATTATGTTAGCAGCATTAAGAAGGACTCACTCGTTTTATCAGAACGGCCGTCCCGGTCGCGTTCTCTCTTGTGACTTTTCTACGGCGAGTAGACGATTTTTCCAAATCCGTCCTCACTTGCATTCAGAACGGCCTCCCGGTCGCGTTCTTATCCTGTGGCAGTGTCACTACTAGGAGACGATTTTTTTTTTCCAAATCCGTCCTCACTCGTTTCCTCAGAACGGCCGTCCCGGTCGCGTTCTCTCCTGTGGCTTTCTCTCCAAAATTTCAGTTTCGTCTCCTGGCAAGATCGCCAGAAATGTGAAAATCCGCCGATATTAATTATGGGCAAATCACCCAAGACGCAGCTTATCAATGTCTAACTTACCCGTGGAGCAGTTTGAATCCAAATGACCTTTCACCAACTGTCAGGAAATGTGTATGAAACGTCATAGTTAATATCCATCTCATAGTTAGGATTACGCTTGAAAACACTGGCCACTCTTGTACCGGTCGCTGCGGCATCCTGCTTTCGGTTTCTTCCTGAACCTGGTTTCCTAGCAGTCGTCAGACGTTCCCAAACACTTTAATATTGTCGCGCTTATGAGTTAAGTTCTCATTTGATGACGGTTGAAGCGCGCCGCTCTTTAGCCGGTGTGTAACTTAGATAGTATTTTATGGCAGCGGCTTGAGGAGCAAATCCTGGATAAATAGCCGCCGTATGTTAAATCAATGGTCGCAGTCGTACGGCCATAAAAAGAGAACAGATGGTATAATCTATATCTCAGTGATTCAAGTTAACCAGTGCCCTCACGAAGACACAAGGAGGGTGTCAAGGCCCTTGATGCCTAGCCTCAGTGATTCAAGTAGCGATGATCAACTGAGCATCCCGGATTTCGGAGGTTTCTCTACCGACGAGGATGATGCTTTCCAAGGATTCGTCTAATTAGTCCCCCCTATTCTGCGAGTCACGTGACTCTCTCACCGGTGAGGTGAAAATAGTCACCTCGTGTGAGGTACTCTCAATTTGATTTACGTGGTTATAATTTTGCTGTGTGGCGATCGAAGCGGCGACAAAGCGATCTTCTCCCGTGCACGCAACTTCTTTCTTTCCCGAATTTGTTCCTAATTTTCATTGAACCCGAATCGTGATCGCTGCTGCTGCTTCTGAACGTCGTTTCCCGTTGCATGCTCTCCGCTACTCTCTTCGGTCGTCGGCGTCGTCACGTCCATTTCGTTATTTTCAATCAACATCTCCAACCCCGTGTCCGTTTCCTGGTCGCTAATGACTAACGACTCACCTTCCACCACTACACCAGCTGTTCTGTTTTTCTTCAATTAGTTGCTTTCCTTTTTCCCTTAAGTTGCAGAGAAAACATTTATCTTTGTTGCCATCATAAAAAAATATTTCCTTTGCGATTGAAGAAATGTAATGACGTGGGGATTTCCTTCTTCACATTCATATAATATATACCGCGTATCCATGTATATACCTCAAAACACAGATCAGTTGGAATTTTCTCCCGGATGATGCGTTTAATTTTCCCATATTTCCCCAGCACTTTATCCAGCTCGTTGTCGGGTACCTCTGGTGGCAAGTCATACACACGCACATATTGAATGAATTCACCAGCATGCGACATGCGTACCTTTGCCGTCGTTCCATTCGCATAATGGAAGATTAAATCCTCCGAATTGAATGTCAGAGCATGGAGCATCGCTTCCTCTGATTTGAACTTCATGAAGACTCCCCATTTCCTCACCAATGCGATAAACAGCTTCTATTTCAGCCGGATCCGCGTCGAGTGCTTTGGCGAAATTTACTATCTCTCCGATGTTTGGTTTAGCATCACAATGGCTGAAGCTAAACTTGATGGTGTTTTTTACTTCACACATCTTGCACAACAAAAGGCACCGAACTGCTAGCAACGAACAAAGAGCAACTATATAATAGCGACTCTCGAAAACAGGCTATCGCGTGGTTCACACAGAAATAAAAAATCGACTGCAGCTGTAGACAGCTGTGGGACAACTGATGCCATCTTCTGAAATTATAAAAATAGAAAAGACACAGTTAGCAACATATAATCGCAGGCAAACAGACGTAATTATTTGAATAAGTTTTTCTTGAAAGCATAGTATCTCAAAACATAGGACCTCAGTAACGACAACTCTCGGGATTCTCCGGGAAAACAAGCTTGCATGCAAGGCAAACAGAATATATAGAAACGTCAAAGTGATCCGATGCCAGCGCTGCGGCGAGCAATTCGCAAAAATTATAATATTGTGCGTGGCAGGATAATTTCCCAACAAGGGATTATACCATCTGTTTTCTATTTATGGCCGTACGTCTGCGCCCATTGATTTAAGACACGGTTCTTTATCCAGGATTCGCTCCTCAAGCGGCTGCCATAGAATTTTAAAAGTTACACATCTGTGTACAATCCTTGTGGGCGTGGTTGCAGCGCGCTTCGATCGTCACCAAATGAGAATTTAACATAAGCACGACAATATTCAAATCAATCGTTAAATACGTGAACGAAGATCGAGAATAAAGTCTTACGTCTGTTTGTCTGTGATATAATCATAAACAAATTAATGTAAAATAATCAAATTACCGTCCAAAATTAGCAGCAAGCTGCTGGGATATTTTAAATCTTTGAGGAAGAAGAACACCACGCTCGATACGCCATATTGATTTTTTTAAGCAAATCACCTAAATATCGTTTCGCGGAAATATCGAAGCCCCATACACACTAACACAAATACACTAAATCTGTTTACGTGAATATACGGTCGATCTCATTACATTTTTTGTAAACATGACGTGTAAAGATGGTACATGAGACAAGTACCTACAATGATGGAAGTACTTTTTCGATTTGGAATTTAAAAATACAATCCGAGTAACCGAAAACGCCGAAAACTAACTCTGCATCAAGATAGACCCCCACCATTCATCAATATTCCTGATAGCGGTAAAACTTTGCGATGTGATGACATCGCAGCAGTACATACGTACATTGAAACGGTGTGAGACAACATGAAACTGTAATGCAAAATCTGAAATATATCACTGCCTTAGGTAATACAACACGTAGATTTGTTTGAGAGCAGCTGCTTTGAAATTTTACGCATAAAAACGTAATTCGCATAGACGATGCTGTAAAAGTGTGGAACACTACCAGTACCATTAGTAGCAGCAGTTTAGTAATAGTATATTGTAGTTTGTAGTACGGTAGTTCGAGGGAAAACCCCGCTAACGGAGGTAGAAGTTTAAGTTTAGTGAAATGCTAAAATTACGAGAAGCTTACCATAAAGTCAGTAACTGACTAAAAACATTTGTATATCGTATGACTATTAGATCTAAGACGAATAATCATTTCTTACAACAATTACAGAAAGATAGTACTGAAAAAATAATAAAACAAAAAAACTATGGGATAACCTAAGTTTAGAAAAAATAGAATCCTTTAGTCAACAACGTGCGTTATGTATCTACTCTCGTGAGAATCAGGAATCGATAGTTTGCTCTAAATTGAGTAGGTCAGAACAAACCGATGGCATTACAGTGCTCTAGGTACACAAATACTACTATTATGCTAAACAATTTTAGACCTACGTTTCAAAAGCTGGACCCTGGATTCGACGCTATTATCCAAGACCACCTTTTGGTGTGTTGTTCTAGAATTAATCTTCGGTGCTCATTTGAAAGATGTATTAACGAAACCAATTGCAAAATTACAAATATACTTTGTTCCATTTACCAAGGCATGCAAAAACTAACAAAGTCGCTTGGAACGTTGTACTACTTTGTATGTAAAACAAAAAACAAACACAACAACAGAACAGTTCATACCAAATAGTACCGCGTTGTGAACGGCCTGAGGGCTACAAAAAATACATAGCTCCCAAGAATAATATACATTCAGGTCTATTCTGCGCGGTGAGTGAGGTGAGGTGACTCTACATTGGATTAATTTACACGGAGACTAGGGACAGAAAGTCACCACATCTCACTTGCCGCATAGAATAGGCCTGATCATATGCAAACAGCAAAAACTAAGAATCAAAAAAGTGAAAACCATGAAATGTAATCCTATTCTTCCTTTTAAGTATTAAAACTCGACATAAAAAGGCATAATTTTTCAACAATGGTAATATTATAACCTACATCTTATGCCGCACTCCGTCTCGGCATATGCAACAGATTTAGAATACATATTTGACGAGACAATGTTGCGGTATGTTGAGAATTGTATTGATTATAAATTTCAGCAAAATATAAAATAATTTATATGATTGTCTTCGCTTTGGGAATGTCCGAAATCCTTGACAAAAGAACTACGACTGATCAGCACAATACGTTTATTTCTACATCTCCTCGTCACCGTGGTACATTTTGACGTGGTTGTTGAGTGATCCTAAAAATTTATACTTTTTTGAACACTGAGAGCACGCGAACCGGCACACTTCGGAATGGGTGCTTTCATGGTTTTTCAACGTTGCCATTTGAGTGAATCTCTTGGGGCAGAAGGCACACATGAAGGACCGCTCACCAGAGTGCCTGAAATAAACCAACTGTTAAACAAAATCTGGTTGAATCTAAACAACAAGCAGTCATGCATTACGTTTTCAGGTGCCGTTTTAGAACCACCATTTGCAGAAAGCTCCTTCCACAAATCTCGCACGTATGGGTACGATTCTGATGCTCTTGCGACCGATGGCACTGGAGGTCATAAAGGTTTGGAAAAATCTGCGGACAGTCTTGACATTTACACTCTTTTGTATTATGCAGTTTTAAGTGCATAATGTGGGCGGCACGTGATCTGAACGCACGAGAACATTGATCACAAGTGTGGTCCTTCCTGTCACGTTCAGCTACCTTTTCCGAATCCATAGATGTACATACATCATTTCCGCAAGGACCTTTCAAATGGGCGCTTGCTGCCGATTGTGAGTACAATTCCTTGCCACATTTATCACACTTGATTGGATCAAACTTATCGACAGCAGCATCATGCTTGAGAATACAATGCATCTTCAATGCCTTCCTAAATCTGAAACTACCAGTGCACAATTCGCAATTGTGCTTAAAGTCATCCGCATGCTGCAGTTGATGGTTCGTAAGTCGATCTTTGGAAGCGAATGTTTTCCCGCATGTTGAACATGGAAACGGTTTCTCCTTCGTGTGAGTGGTTTCATGTATTCTAAGGTGGTGTCCATAGTTGAATGCTTTTTCACAAAAGCTACATTTAAACTTCCTTGAATCACGCTTTTGATGGATGCGACTGTGCTGACGCAAGGTTTTCCTAGTCCCGAAGAGCTTGTTGCAAACAGGACACAGCAATTCGCCGCTGCTCGTCCGCTGGCAATGTTCTATTATGGAATGCACGTCCAAGGCAGCTTGTGAATTTAAAAGTTCTGAACAAGTCGTACACCTATACTCTGCATCGACAACGTTTGCATCTTCACATGTATCGTGTTCAATTTCAAAGCCCTCAATCGTGCTAATCGCTGTACCAGGTCGATCGTGCTGGGACTTCTCTTCCAGGAAATCGATTTCAAAATATTCTTCTTCATCCAACTCTGTGGGTTGATCTAGCCTTTGCTTGGGACTAACATTCGGGATATCTTTTCCATCAAGATCCTCAAATTCAACCACCGTGACAGATTCATCTTCGTCGATCTTATTTTGTTCAAGCTTATCAGAAACATTTTTTGTCAGCACTTGGAAGGATTCGATAGCTCTCTGCTTGAATTTGTAGCAACTGTTGAGCTCACCAAAGCAAGAGATACAAATATTTTGGGAAATTAGTAGCAATTCTTCTGCAGGTTCCTAAAAATCAAGCAGATACCTATCTTATTAGTATCCACATTTAGAAAAAAAAAACTGCTGGGAATCTTACCTCTAATTTCGTAATATTCTGATACATTTGCATGCACGTCAACTTCGCACCAGCGAATTCAACTACAGTTTGCAGAGAAAGGAGCGTTGTGTCCTTGTCAAAGCAAATTCGGCAACAACTATTTTCCATTGGCTATGCAACTGATGCAAAAATACGCACAAAACCGTTATTCCCAATAGAAACAACGCATTGGATTTCATTGTCTCGTCAGGGCAGAACGTAAACAATGTTCACGGCGAATGAGAACGACTCAAATTTGAGTTTAGTTCACTCATAATCGCCAAAAGTGCAGGAACTCAGCGATGAGTAAATTTGTCTCATGGTTTCCTGTGGAAACCTAAAAAATCTACCGGAAAATGAGGCAATTTACGAAAATTTTATTCAGTCTCGGAGTAGTACCCATAGACTGAGTGAATCCAATCTTTACTTTTCTCAAAACCTGGGAAAACATGAGACAAATTTTACTCATCGCTGAGTTCCTGCACTTTTGGCGATTATGAGTGAACTAAACTCAAATTTGGGTCGTTCTCATGCGCCGTGTGCAGCTAATCAAACCTGTCACTCCGCAGTATTCGGAATTGCCGTAGGGGTGCGCCACGCGCGATGCTGTCGGTTGGTCACAAGGTGCACAGTGTTGAAGGTGTGCGGGCTGGCCATGCAGGCCAACAGCTGTAATTAAATTAATTCCATTAACTACTGCTTTAATTACATTAATTACACAATATAGAACATTAACTACTTTTTAACTCCATTAATTACAGTTGAAATTTCGTTAGTAAAGTACATTAATTACATTTTCAAGACTTTTAATTACATTAATTACAGATAGATAATTTTAATTACTGTCAGTACTACTTCAAAACGCATTAATTACTTTAAGTACTTTTGATTGCATTTTAACTTCAACGCACCGGTTCTTTGTATTGCGTGCCCCTCGAGAAATGGTCACCCTAATGACGAAATAAAAAATACGGGTATAATATTTTGCGATAATCAGTGTTCACTCAGCTGTCGACAGAAGCAGACCACTTTCAATGTGTGTCACGCGATCGTCTGTTTACTCGGCAGCAACCATTGTGTGGTCCTCCTCATTGTTCTTCATCAGCAGTTCTTTCAGTCGATGCGTCGTCGACTTTGCAAAGCAACCGTTTCGTGATGAATGTGTGAGTGATGACCACGTTTTGCGTCCATTGCTACAATGGAAGCGCTCTGACCCTCGTTGGCGAATTTGCCATACAAGCAGACCACTGGAAGCGGCTCCCGTTCTGGTAGAGGAGGCTTATTGGATAGCGGAAGATATAATGTTTATTGTGTTGTACCTTTTAACTATAGTTTTAAGATGTATTGTATAGTGAACAAGAATCCTCGGCTCTGTAATGTTAATTCGGTTGAGCCTTATCAAATAAATCAATAATAATAAAAAAAAAAAAAATTTGCGATAAGGAACAAAACTACAAATTTTTACGAAATTCTAAGAACCACAAGCTATGAAATGGCTGTATATTAAACTTTACTTTACTTTACTACGTACGTATCGCAAGATTTGATAAAGAGTAACTAATTGTTGGTGTGGTGGAATCCAACTTAAACTAATGCGCGCCTGGTGACAGGAATAAGCACTATCCAAGGGTGATCAGATAGTGACAGCCCATGGAAATTTCATTATTTTTATGGTAATTTGTTTAATTACAGTGCTAGTTCGTGTAAATATGCCATTAAAATGAATGAATCTTGTACAAAACCTTAAAAACTATTGTGATAAGTGTCTATCCTAAAATAAAAAATACTAGTTTTCAAATAAAATTGAAAAAACATGCTAAGGTCATGGACTTGGTTATGTTAACAGCCATGCCACATCGATTAATGTTGATATGGAGACGCCCGAATAAAAATGTTATGGTTAATTTGCTTAACGACGTGTTTAAGGTATCATCCAAACCATTTGTGGAATAGTTCAATGATTTGGGTTATCGTTCGTTTTGGTAATTTTTTATTAGGGCGTGACTAACCAAATTAAATAAAAACAAAAGAGCCCTTTAGTAAAAAATATACCAATGCAGGCACCCGATGCTGGTTGTTGGTTTAATACGGTAGGATTGTATTCGGATACGAATTGCAACCGTCGATCGAAGCATGCAGGGATTTAGTTGGTTTTATCATATTTGTTCTACGATTTTTTTTTTATTTCAATGCTATTTCAATAATTTAGCACTTAAATATCTAATTCTACTTACCAGAGAGATTCTATTTATGCCAGAGAAGAAAGGGTTTCCGTTCGGCTATATTCCTTCAGCTATAGGAAAGAAGATGTTCCTGTTGGTTTGATTGCTTCAATATGTAAAATTGTTCTAACAACTCATCTAAAACTGCAAAACTAATTGATTTAATTCAATCTCCGATGAGATGATCCTGCAGGCTGCAGGATTGCATTCTCAGTTTAAATCCGGTAAAAATATTGTTAATATTATTTGTTGATGTTTTGCTGGGAGCAACATATTTTTCATTTTGAAGAAATCTCAATAATTTTGTATTTAAAAATTAGGATTTACTTACCATTCTTACCGGCGCTACTTTTCTGTTCATATTTGCTTTCTGTTATTGAATAAAGCAATTACAATAACACGTAAAACATAGTTTTCTTATCACAAACTTGAAAATATATGCAGTTTGACAGATGATCTCAAGTTCATCACCGCTACGATTACAGCGCCGCGGTGGCCGGCATAAACTTGGATTTGTCAATTGGCGTCTTGCAGTGAAACTTTTCCAAGCTTTCGCCTCCTACATTTCGAAGTGAGAACTACTAGAAGGAGGATAGTTTCCAAATTTTCCAAGTAAAACAGACGATTTTTGGGGCAAATCGGTCCATAAAGAAAAACTAATAATTTCTCGTGGAAACTTTTGTTTGAATCGCGTAAGAAAACGTGTTTGAAAACTAATTGTTTTTATTTCGGTATGGATCGGAGAGGTTTTCATGGAAAATAATGCATAACAAGTTTGCACCCACAGCGAGAGGTTACCTCCTGCGCAGCTGCATTTTTCGGAAAATGGTGAATATGTGCGATTTCCACTAAGATGAAAGTGGAAATTAAGTTTATTTACTTATGAAAGGTTGTATCATGCTGGTGGTAATAGAGAATTTGTTGTATAGGACACCAATATTCAATAAATGTTCATTTTGGCCTTTTTTAAGCAAACATATTGGCGTCTTGCAGTGAAACTTTTCCAAGCTTTCGCCTCCTACATTTCGAAGTGAGAACTACTAGAAGGAGGATAGTTTCCAAATTCTCCAAGTAAAACAGACGATTTTTGGGGCAAATCGGTCCATAAAGAAAAACTAATAATTTCCCGTGGGAACTTTTGCTTGAATCGTGTAAGAAAACGTGTTTGAAAACTAATTGTTATTATTTCGGTATGGATCGGAGATGTTTTCATGGCAAATTATGCATAACAAGTTTGCACCCACAGGGAGAGGTTACCTCCTGCGCAGCTCCAGCATTTTTCAGAAAATGGTAAATATGTGCGATTTTCACTAAGATGAAAGTGGAAATTAAATGAATTTACTTAGGAAAGGTTGTATCATGCTGGTGGTAATGGAGAATTGGTTGTATAGGACGCCAATATTCAATAAATGTTCATTTTGGCCTTTTTTAAGCAAACATATTGATACTTACAATTTTCGACGGAAAACGCACCGGAACTTGATTTACTCAACACGCACCATACTATAAAATGGTGCTAGATGGTTTTCAAAGTGATAACAAGATGACAAATCATCTTTATGTTGAGTAATTGAGCAATTTACTTCTGTTTACCATCATATTTTCGATGCAGCATTGATGGAGCCGCGAAATGAAATGAATATATCTTATGAAAGTTCACCTGGAAAAGTCAAAGATGCACATCAGTCTGATCGTAAAAACGGTTTCTTCTTCAATTCGAATGTTATATTGGAAGGATTTCACGTAGGCTTGATGAAAATTATGATTTAATGCTAATTTTCACGAATTTTATATGCAGTCTGTCAACATTATCATCATCATGCAGTGGCGACATCTGCGTTGAGCTTTTGCGGCAATCTTCCAATTGATACTCACAATTTTCGACGGAAAACGTACTGATTTACTCAACACGCACCATACTATAAAATGGTGCTATATGGTCTTCAAAGTGATAACAAGATGACAAATCATCTTTATTTTGAGTAATTGAGCAATTTACTTCTGTTTACATCATATTTACAATGCAGCATTGATGGAGCCGCGAAATGAAATGAATATATCAGTGCTAACATTTGAAAACGGCGCAAAAGCCATTTGTAAACAAATGGTTTGTGGGCCCTTTACTCGCTACCCGAAGAACGCCCACGCAAACCAACAGCATCGTCAGGAAGGGGAAAATTTCCCCTACCCGATGTTGCTGTTGTGTCGCGTGGGTGTACTTAAAGTAGTGAGTAAAGGGCCCACAAACCATTTGTTTACAAATGGCTTTTGTGCCGTTTTCAAATGTTAGCACTGATATCTAATGAAAGTTCAACTGGAAAAGTCAAAGATGCATATCAGTCTGATCGTAAAAACGGTTTCTTCTTCAATTCGAATGTTATATTGGAAGGATTTTACACAGGCTTGATGAAAATTATGATTTAACGCTAATTTTCACGAATTTTATATGCAGTCTGTCAACATTATCATCATCATGCAGTGGCGACATCTGCGTTGAGCTTTTACGGCAATCTTCCAATAGCAGGTTTATTTTAAAAATTTTCCATCTGTCAAATTTAAGGTAAAATTCACCAAATGGAACACAGCCTTCCCTGGGCTTTGGCAAAACCTTGAGGTAGTTTAATTAGGCTACCAGGTCCCAGGGCTGATCTGGATCTTTACCACATTGGAAAGATGCACACTAGTGTTGCCAGATCAGTGTTGATGTTTGCCAAAAGTGCATTTAAACCCGCTTATAAAAGCATATTAACAGATTAATCATCACCGTACATTGTTTATTGCTCTGTACTATGATTAAGCACAGCATTTGATATTTTAGTAGGAATGCTGGATTTAGTCGCACTGGAAATCAATCCTTTATTGAATTGGATTTATTTCTATGGATATGCACGTTTGGAAAGTATCATCACAAAGATTCTGCACTTGGTCTACAGCTTGTGGGCGGGAAGCGTTGTGTTTGTTTTTGTTTTTTTTTTTATCTATTTATAGAGTCAATTCTTAGAAATACGAAGCGAAAGACAAATCAAGCATTAAGCACAAGACCTTCAATAAAACTAACAACACAAAGTCTGGAAATGGCAATGTTTCATTCAAAACGTCAAGTATTTCAGACGGGTGAGACCAATTTAATTGTATTTAATCTTATTTTTGTGTAGTACACTCAAAAAATAAATCACATTTCCAATGGAAAATATCCATTAGAATTTCACATGACTTTCATGTGATCTCATAATTGGGAATCGAACCACAAAATCACATGAACTTTATGTGCTCAATGAAGTTTATGTGATTTATCACATACAATTCATGTGATCGTATGAACGTTATGTGAATTTCAGATAAAAATCATTAATTTTGTTATTGGAAAAATATCATGTGCGTTCCCAATGGAAACTATATGAAAACTTTTTTCAGTGTAGGATATTCAATTGAACCGCTCCGGGTTATTATGAAGCCCTCCCCTTGGCTAGTTTTTAACCTGGACGTTGGTGGGCGGGCCTAATATAATGCTTCATAGTGGAGCGTTGGAGACGGTTGGTTTAGGTCCGGCATCGTTGGTTCATGCCGTGGCGGAGTGACGTCATGAGCATGCGATGAGCATTACTGAGCTTCCCCTCTCTGATGAACCATTGCTTGAGAGAACCAAAGTTCTAGTCTGAAGTGATATTATCACACCTGTTACTCCTTTTTTAAGAGCCGCGTCGTGGTACGCTTACGTATAGGCACTGACGTACTGGCTGGTTTTTTTTTCCGAAAATCACCCTTATTTTACATAGTTGAAGATGCTAATTTCAAATAACAGACTGTAGTGGTAATTTTTATACGATAGATGGAGTAGATGAAAGTATAGAGTTGATAGTTCCGTTAGAGTACGGCAGTGTGAAGATTGCATATAGATATTAGAATAGCGAGCTAGGATAACTTTTAAGGGACACCCCTCACCATCCCTCTCCAAAGGGGGAGTTTGGTAAAGAGAGATGAAAAAACCGATTTGTACCTTCCTTAAAAGTTGTCCTAGCTCGCTATTCTATTATCTATATGCAATCTTCACACTGCCGTACTCTAACGGAACTATCAACTCTATGCTTTCATCTACTCCATCTATCGTATAAAAATTACCACTACAGTCTGTTATTTGAAATTAGCATCTTCAACTATGTAAATCGTTGACTTCACGTAGAAGTAATACTAAAACATATAGTCAAAGTACCCTTATTTTATTTATTTTTACACAGATGGGTTTGTACGGGAGTTGAACTATTGAGGTATTTTAGAGGGTGCCCAACGGTGCTCCTTCTACTTGCGTGACGGGCTTTCATTGTTGTTTTCATTGAAGTATTACTCAGGGAACAATGTTAAAGATATGGGATAAGAGTTTGAACTATGGCTCAGGATTTCCACTGTGGCGTGCTTCTATTGTGAGCCATACGTGGTGCGACATAGTGGAAACGTGTGAGCGTAGTTGGAGTATATACCCTATGTAAGTTAAAAATCAGCAAGGAAACTAACTTCAAAGTGAAGCATTTTAGTCACTTGAAGATGTCATCTGGGACGAACTGATATATAATAAATATAGGTCAAAGTCAAAAACAACTTGAAACCTAGCTTGAAACACGTTAAATTTTGGATAGCATGCACAAGTGCAGCTACTTAATAAAGCATGGGTTATGGTTGATTGGGTGGATTAGAGATTTCAATTATATAGTAAATTAGGCTAATGAAATATCATAATCATCAAACGAAAATTTAGGCAGCCTAATGACATTAAGTAGACTGAAAAAGGAGTTAGGATGCGGGGGTCCGCTTAGGGAGGCAACTAGCCTTTTCATATATTGTCTGTTTATTTTGATGGTTGCTTTAAAATATCAATTTGGTATATATGTGAAAGGATGAATCAGTGGGAGATAGATTTAGGGTTTCTTTACATTTTGCAGCACAAATCTAGTTCAAGTGGTCCGCATAGACTATTCAGCCATTACCCTTCCTTTATCCTCGGCTTTGGATTGACTTGCGCTCCCATTGCCCCACCAAACGCTGCAAAATGATAATGAAAATGAAATTCACCAAATGGACACAGCCTTAGAAATAGCGTGTATGCCCCTGAGAGGTCTCTTCGTCAACGCGACTTTCTGTTTTGGAACCACGGAGCCGGAATTATACACAACACGAGCCAATTCGAGCAATCAGCAGGCAATTCAACACCTTTTTTATATGTTCGACTTCAATGTATCAGCTGACGTGTTTCGTCATCGGCTACTTGGCCTTTTCCGCACCGTTGACCGTAACTATTTAGTTTAAGTTTTATTCATTTAGACAATAATTGTCAGTTGAAGTTTTCAATAAACAATAAACAACAATACACAATACTCAAATATGTAGTTAATTTATATTCATTCGACAGGAAAATTAAATTCTCCAAATTAGTAAAATAACCCAAATTGTGCGTTATTATTCTTTGGGCGCCAGAGAATTGTAATTTTGGAAATTCCCTTTTAAGTTGAACTTAATTCAACAACAGCCGTTGCCTGCGTTGGAGTTAAATGTTATTGCGTGCCTCTAGCCATTTCCATATTAGGGGTGGTTGAAAAATCGTTTATTTTCAAAAATTCATAACTTTTTCAAACCGATTTCAAAGATTAGAATATCAAATGAAAGGTAATTAAAAATACTTTTTAGAAAAAAAAATATAATGATATAAATAAATTGGGATTTTGTATTGAAAAAATATTCATTGTACCTAGTCACACTTAAACAGAGACCCTGAGTTCGGTAAAAAAAAAATACCGTTTGAGATCGATAATCCTAAAAATTATAGAGGTATTTTCTCACTTTATTACTGAAAACTGTAAATGAAATGACCGAATTTTGGTGATTTCATTTTAATTTAACGAAAACGGTAATCACTTTTAACGGCAGGTCAGTAAATCAGCTTCATCACCGGGTTCATCACTGACTTCGATGAAATATTTTACTTGTTACAATGGTCAAATTGTGGTCATCAAGGAACAAATTCTACATTCGTACCCGTAGGTACAAATATCACCCCTGCTTCAAATTCTTCATCTATACCTGCTCCTCTCGCTGCTGTTCAGCGAGTAAATGGAGCTTCCTATGCTGCTATTGCCACGGGTAGAAATCAAAATACTAACCAACGTAATCCTAACGGAAATTTTGAAAATTTTGACTTAGGAAGCATTACTGCTCCTAAAATGAAATTTTTACAGAAATCATTAAATGACATGATTACTGATATGCTTAAAACTAACTCCATGTTTGATGCTATTCAAACTGGAGTAAAATTTGCGAACAATACTGTCATGACTTTGAAATTCAGTAATGGATTTTAAATCATTTAATATTTTAAATTGGAATGCTCGATCTTTTAAAGATAATGAAGACGAGCTATTTAACTTTTTGTGGGTGCATATTGCCGTTATAACTGAAACGTTCCTTAAACCTGACCATAAGGTTAAATGGGGCGCAAATTATTTCATTTATAGAAATGATCGTCTTGATGGAGCCGGTGGTGGCGTTGCCATTATTGTTCATAGACGAATCAAGCATAAAATTATTTCTTCATTTGAAACCAAAGTTTTTGAAACTTTGGGAGTTTCTGTTGAAACAAAATTTGGACAACTTACGTTTATAGCTGCCTATCCTATTTGCCATTTCAATGCGTAGGCCAGCAAAAGAATTTTCTCAAGGGTGACCTTCAGAAACTTACCCGTCATAGGTCTAAAATCTTCATTATTGGTGATTTGATGATGCAAAACTTTTGAAAATAATGCGTCTAAATTAGTTTCTTCCTTAGATTCTTGAGAAAAATTACAGGTGAAAATAGTTTTTCTATCTCATCATGAAAACCATACCAACTTTATGCCATGATAAATCACAAAAAACATTTTTGTACGTGAATTTGTTTTTAAAAATACGAAAAAATGTGATTGATTCTTTTTAGATTTTTGATATCTTTTCCCAATAATTTTAGAAAAATCGAAACTCATTTTTTTTCGGAGCGGTCACCGGCCCAAAAATAAAAAAATATTTTCGGTACGTTTTTATTTTTCTAAAAATATTGGGAAAAATTATCAAAAATCCAAGAAAATCAGTTTCTTCCTTAAACTTTTGTCAAAAATTACATGCAAAAAAAAATTTTCTATCCCATCATGAAAAAAAATTGGACTCTCAAAAAAACCGAAAAGTTGATGTTTTGTGGTTTTTTGAGTCTAACTTTATGCCATAATGACTTATAAAACATGTTTTTGCACGTGATTTTTTTTTAAAAAATTAGAAAAAATGTGATTTTTTTAGATTTTTGATACTTTTTTTCAATATTTTTAGAAAAATCAAAACGTAATTATTTTTTTCGAAGCGGTGAACTTCCCCTGGTGGTAAAATTTTGATTAAAAATTCGGAAAAAGCTCAGAAACTTGCTAAGCAATTCAAGAATTTCCATAATTTCAGTTTGGGTCTTACTAGTCCTATTGAGAATCTGGTCGCTCGGGATTATCTTAATATTTTCTCTCGGGAAAATATTTTTGATGATTCCTGGGGGACTGATTTGGACGAAATAAGGTGTATAACTAAAAAGTTTCATAATATGAAAGCTACAGGTGATGATGGAATTTTCTATATCCTCATCAAAAAAAAACTCCCAGAGAGTACCTTGCCTTTCTTGGTAAAATTATTTAAGGGAGAAAATACAAGTAAAAGTTTTTTTTTATCGATTTTTTATATTTTACTTTAAAAAAAATTAAAAAATGCTACGAGCACGAGGAAGGAGTGATCTATGGCCCCGGTATCGCCGATTAACCGTAAGTTCCAGAAATCATGTTTTTACACAACCCAAAACTTTAAACGCGTTTTTCTCGAAACGGTGTTTTCCAAATTGGCGGGAAAGATAACTCAAAAAGTTCTCATCCAAATGACTTGAAACCTGGCGCTTCTTAATAAAGGAAATAGATTTTTACTCTATGTTAAAGTTGTAACTAACAAGATGACAAATGAGCAACATCTTCCGGATTCAGGTCGATATTGTCTATTCGTCATCTTGTCAGTCCCAACTTTGTTTACTCAGGTAGCCCTACTTTTGACGGATATGAGTAGATCCTACACAAATTTGGGTTGTTTAGAAATAGCGTGTATTCAACGTCTCTGATTACGCTTAGGCCTTTAACTTTGACGCTAAACAGTTAGCTGGGATACAATAAAAAAAAATTATCACATACCTCATGGTGAAATCCATGTGAATTTCACATAGCTTTCCTGTGATCACATAGCTGCAAATCCCACCACAAAATCACATGAATATTATGAGGCCGATGACATTCATATGAAAAATCATATAATGTTAATTCGATCGCATAAATGTTATGTGAAATTGTTCCGTTTCCCATACAAACTTTATTTTAAATACTTTTTCTTGAAGTAATGAAATTGGGTTGTTAGCGGAATGCTTAAATAAAACAGCAAAAAAAAGGTTATCTTCCATTTAATTCCACTTAATTAATTTTGGTATCCATGACAGATACGTATTTCGACTACAATGTGCAGTCTTCATCAGTGTCATTCCCACTAAAGAACTTTTCAAAATCTAAATCAAAATCAAAATCCCCCTTAAGTACTCATCCCCTAGGTATAAAAGTCAAGATCACAGGTATAAAAATGAAACTACAATGTGTTGAATCGGAACCTACCTAACTAATTAAAACCAAAGATTTAAGTAAACTAAAGGTGAAAAATCTATTCAACTCTCTAATGAGGAAAATCCCAAAGTCAACTTCTTCTTAGTGATTAATCCTTGTAGTCCGGTTTTCGGATGATCATAAATAAAACAACACAAATGTCCA
This sequence comes from Ochlerotatus camptorhynchus, assembly GCF_037179485.1. Taxonomy (NCBI): domain Eukaryota; kingdom Metazoa; phylum Arthropoda; class Insecta; order Diptera; family Culicidae; genus Ochlerotatus; species Ochlerotatus camptorhynchus. The sequence continues at coordinate 1,523,414 of NW_027041039.1, forward strand.
TGTTAGTTCAAAATAGCGCCAACAATAATAAGGTCCTAACTGTAATTTTTCGAAAATCGCTACTAAACGAGCAACGATCGATGGATCTTTTTCAATATATCGTTCATTCATTACCCGTTTAGTGGATACGCGCCTTTGGCCTATCTCTTGATATTCTATCTTGAGTTTAAGTCTTACAATAATGGAAACAATAGTACAGACATTGTGTATGAAATTTCATGAAAAATATCGACTTACAGATAAAATTACTAAACAAGTGTAAACTATGCTGTGGCGTCCTAGTGCAATCATAAGAACGTAATACCCTGGACAGACTATGGCTTATATCATGTAATATAGGCTGTCTTGAAATGAGCACTCATACATAGGATTTCCAGTGAAAACTAGATGTATGAGTGCTCATTGCAAGACAGCTTATATTACGTGATATAAGCTGTAATATGAACGGGGTATAAGGGTCAACACTTTGAACATATATCTATTACTTAAATCATGACAAACCTCTTGCTCCAAAATTTCAGTTAGGTCCTGTTAATTCTGAACGCCATAATTTTATTTGAATTAGATTTTCCATCTTTCGGAGCTCGGTTGTTGCAAATTCTTCTTGCAACGTTTGGTATGATGGATACAGATCACGAATCAAGAAAGGTCAACACCTTGGTGTTATTAAAAAATGATCTTACCTAGTTCTAAAAACGATAATCTCGATACAAGGGAGAAACGCGTCTTATTCCACTTGAGAGAATTTGGCAGCGATTCTCATCTGCCGTTGTTTCGGTGGAGCTGCGGTGGACGAGTTTTGTTCGATCGACTACAAAAACAAAAGAAGGACAATCCGGATTATTTTGGTTTTCGTCAATCAATAGAAAACAGTTTTTACCTTCGAAATATGTTCACCTTGTTTCGCTTCGGATTTATCACTTTTTGCTTCCATCGGTACCGACTTATCAGAGATCACAGATTCATTAGCCTTTTTATCGGCGGCCAGGAATGTTGCAAAGCTTTGCTTTACCTCTTCCTGTTTCTGTTCTACCATTTGCCTGTGTTCGGCATTTTTCTGAGCAAATGCCGTTGCTGATGGGTTGGCATGGGTCGGTTGCTTTTTGCTTGCATTGGCGGCCGAGGCCGCGGTTGTTGTTGTGGAATTGTTGCTAGGGTTCTTGGACTTGAGAATTGCCTGCAATGGTACGAATGCTCCGGTTCCTGCGGGTGTATTTCGATTGTAACTGAGGTTCTGAGGCCCTTTTGGACCCCGTTGGCGCTGGTTGTTATTGGATCCGTTGCCTATGTTATTAGAATACTGGGGCTTGTACAATTGTTGCGGCTGCTGGTGCATCGGCATTAGCTGGGGGGCATGGTGATAGCGAGGCATTGGATGCAGTTGGTTCGGATACCCCGGCATTGGTGGTCCTGTTGGGTAGATTCTGTTGTGCGGAATGTTGAACGGAGGAATCTGCATGAATGGCGGCTGATGGTGCATAACGGGCGGAGCATGCTGAGGCACATGTGGGTAGTGGTGTGGAATCGTTACCCGGGGTTGTGGCTTCGGGCCCTCCTTCACTGTTGGAGGAGGATTCGTGCATGTGTTGATGGTGGAGTTTTGCTGTTTTGGTTGCGCACTTTGACCATCGCTGGGCGACTTTTTGGGTGACCTCCACGATGATGGCGGTTTTGGCAAATTCTTTGGCATGGGAATGTTTACCACCGGTTGAGCTGTAGGAGCGTTTGTTTGCTGGCATAGGAAGAGAAAATAGTTAGATTTTTAGGTTAATCAATATGGTGAACTGTTTATAAATATGATGTTCCGAACTGCTTTAGCACAGCATAGTCGGTTAACAAAATGAAAGCAAATCGGTATAAAGATTTGCTGCTCCTGTCTACTGAAAACTTATTTTGATTTCAATTGTAACGACATAAGTCTGATATCATATTAAGCTTTCGTTATAAAGTTAAGATTTTTTTTTAATTAAAGTGGTGTTGAGTACTTGGCACTGATGAAGTCTGCAAGTAGTAGACGAAATACGCGTATCTGTCAAAAGATAAGCAATTATAACGAAATTTATAGGAAATAAACCAACACACTCAAAGCTCTTCATAAAGGGATTCCGTTAAGAGGTTCGACAATTTTAAAAGATTAAAAAGTAAAGTAGTTTAACTTCAAGTTTTGCTGTTAACGTCTTGTTAAACATTTAATTGTTGTTCTTATGATTATTGTTAATTTGTTTTGTTCAGTGTTGGGAAAATATCAAAAAATCAAATCTCACCAACGCCCAAGATCACGCTTGATTTTCGTAGACAAAAATCAACAAGCAAACAACTGCGGTTGATTTTGCAAGCTGTGATATCGCAGCTCAGAAAGCTAACATTAGGATTGGGCGATCTTGGATCGATCTTTGGAAGATCGATCTTTTTCATCCCGATTTACGATTTTTCGGATCGATTATTTGTCCACGAGAAGATCGAACAAATCGATCTCTTCTTTCGATCTTTTCAATCTTCAAACAAATAATAGATGTTAAATTTTTTAAGTGTGTTTACATCGAAAAAACGTTTTACTCTCACCGCAGACTGCGTTGTAAATTTAAAGAAAATAACGTCAACATCAGCATCGCTCCCTACAATGATGTCACTATTTGCGTTTCCGATATTTACGCATACAGCAACATTTGAAGGTTTGAACTGCCTCCCTCCAATGCTAATTGCTCCTTACCGTCACGGCAACATTTTTAATTGAATATTATAAAAGAATGAATTTCTTGGGGTACGAACGAAAACAAGCGTATTTAAAATAAGAATCAAAAGATCGATCTACCAAAGATCGATTCTTTGGTACCGATTCTAGAACCAAATATAAGATCGATCCGTCAAGATCGATCTTTCTTTGAAGATCGCCCAATCCTAGCTAACATATCTCACCAGCTGCAAATCTCAACAAACTGTGGTGAGATTGAGTTTCGTGATTTTGCTTTACACCCGAACGCAACTGAAACTTCCATAACGGCTGGCAGCAGTCATTTCGTGTTTGCCATCGGTGAATAGTAAAAAGAGATAGCAAACTATACCTTCTCTTTCTAAGAAAACGATGTGCAAGGGAATCATTTTTGTGTTGAGTCAACTCTCAGCTTGATTTATGCACGTTGTGAATAGTCTCGCAATGTCGCAATATCAAAGGAGCTTGTAAAATCAATATCAAACATGATAGGGGAATTTACGTATTCTCGGCAACCTAAGCAGCGACCTTCTCTCTATAGCCTTTTTCTCTAAGGAACGCACACATATGCAGTATTGGTTTGTTTACAATCTTTTGCTGCCAGCTGCTCTAACAATTTCAGTCAGCGCTGCCATTTATACAGATTTATCTGTATTATACAGATTTTTTAATCTTAATACAGACCCGATACAGAATACAGATTTATCACAGATTTTTAAATTACAATACAGATTTATACAGATTTTTATAAAATGATGCATATGGAGCTGGTAGTAAACGATTTGAGATTGTATGGGGATTTACAGTATTAATTGAATATTTCCAATATAAGCATGTATGTTAAATACAAGAAAAGTGCCCGAGCACATTAAAATGGTACAAATACAAGTACTCGTAAACATTTTACTTGCATTGAAAATGTATTTCGTAAGAAATTGCGGATTTTCTGATATTCTCCATATTGCAAAAATGATTTTACCAGCACTGGCGGGGCGACATCTCTCGACTTTTCGGTGTAACTACCACACAAATGATGTAATTAATTGTATTCATCTATATTAAAAATATCAAATAGTAATGAACTCGTGCACTTTTTTGCATTTAAAACTGCTTATCAGGAAGATAATGAATAGAAACTAAAATCTCCATACATTTTCAAACGGCTTCATATCACTCTTATAAATAAGTACGGACGATATCACAAATGGCGCAATTATATCCCGTATGGTTAGTACGATAGCCCGAATAGGTGGTTAAGCACTTTTTATGGTTATTTTGTATGCACTGTATTTGTAAAACAACAAAACATGATTAATTAAGAAAAAAATTGTCAATACAGAAAATACAGATTTTTTAATAGAGTGGATACAGATTTTTTATAAAACCACCTGGCAGCTCTGATTTCAGTCGAAAGAATTGTCAAAAACTGTTTTGAAACGCTTTTACAAAGCTCCAATCTTCTCTAGTGAGAGCGAGTATTGTCGGCAGTTTTTCTTCGGCAACCGTTCCATTTGAACTGCATGTAAATCTGCTGTTCTATTATCGGCAACTCGAAATCAGCTACAATTTGTAGTGCGTGTGTTTCATTTCAAGAAAACCTTGCTAGATTGCTTTTTCTCAGTGGTAAAAATATAGTCAAATTGAAGCTGAAAGCATAAAGAATCGTTTGCATGCATTCAGCGAAGTGTTTTCGTAAGAAAATCCAGTGAAAATAGTGTTTCAATTTGTGTTGCCGAAAATAGTCTGTCATGCCGAAGCCGTCATTTCCCCTATTTTGTTCCAATATCACGCGTGATATTGAGAGCGTATGAGAGTGGAAAAATATCAATTGATTGATGATTTTGCCAACATTGGTTTTGTTTACCACATTTTAGCTCATTCGTGACTTGTCCAGGGCAGTCTTGTAAGCAGTCACGGTAGTCGACACTTTTTTGTGATAATCGACTGCCTTTGCCTCCGACCAGTGCACTGCAGTGGCGTCCCGTAACCTCACTTTTTACCTGTGCACCAACTTTCAAAACCAGATTTAATGCCATATTCATACTCGAATCGGTTGAAACATACACTAAATCTTCTAGTTTACTCGATATATATCCATTGCAAGCAATATTTTGATAATTGTTTATGTTTTGAGAGTTGGTGCGCAGGTAGATTGAGGTTAAGGAAACGCTACTGCTTCCGACACTTGCAAAACAAGCTATCATAGTACAGCACCAAAAAATGTCATATGACAGGCTCTGTCATACGACACTGTCGCCAAAGACCGTCACGAATGTATGTATTTCAGATTTTCTCATAATAAAAGCTGCTGATGTTGTGCTTGTGTGAATTCTGAAAATAGCAAGCAATGATGTCCTAGTAATAACATTTCTGATCAGAAATGGTTTGATTTACACCAAACTGAGGAATTAGAACGAAATCACATATGTCATATGATAGTTATTTGATAATTTTCTTTTTGCTCGAATGTTATTCTACCGTTTGTGATGTATGAGACAGACGACGGTAGAGCATGAGTGTACGAATACAAACAGACTGTCGCGTACGACATCGAAGCGAGTGTAGTAAAAAACGTCAACCGTTTCAACCCCTGGTCCAGGGTGAGATTTGAACTTTACAGGATGAGAAACATCGGATGCTAATCATTTACGCCACGCCCGTATTGATTTAAATATTAATAATGCAAAATCAGTAATCAAATTGATTTCCTTCAATGCAGGACTAGTTTTCCGTTTGATTCCTTCCTCAGTGTAAAATTTTGTTCTCATTTTTGCTGTGCTAACCCGTTAACTAAACCAAAATGAGATCAAAGTGAGTAATCAAAAAAGTTGCATAATAACAGCAAATTTTGATTTCAAATTGATCTCAATCTGCTCGGGTCATGGCTGCTGCCCAACACATGGTCAAAGTTCTCAGCGATAAGATCGTACGCCTAATGAAATTATTAAATCACAGCATCTCATGAATCGAAATAACGATCATCTGATGACGCATTGTTCGAAGAACAGTACATTTCTATCGATGGGTCCAACCTTTAGATACTTAGGCCAAGATTAGAGCTATTTCCCTATATGTACATTCGGAAATCACCAGCAGGTCTGTTTCAAGAGGAAGGGCCGGCAGTACCCGGAAAGGAATGCGGAAGGTTAATTTCTACCTAGTCTTCTAAGCCGTGCTTAGACTTGTCGGCATGCTTGGCATTCACAGTTGTACACACCAACTGCTCATTTGCTAATAACTTCGCACACAATTGACGTAACATAGTTCTTTTTGAAGCAGTAGATAGAATCAGGGTGGCCAGTGACTTTTCCCATTTGTTTCCCGGTTCAAATCATAAAAATTTCCCCGGTTGTTAATATTCAACAAAAAACGACATTGTACGCATTTTTTAACACGGTTTAAGAGTTAAAACAAATTACAGAACAATCGATAGAATCTGTGGACAAACCCTGGAATTTTCAGTAAAATTTAAACGTATTCAAAGTGTTGATTTCAAACAACTATTGAGGAGGCCCACCTAGTTTTCAAAGGAGAAGTTCTGAGCAAAATTCCAGAATTATATTCTGACATGAAGTCCTTAGAAATTGTAAGAAGAATTTGGATGGATTTCTGTGGAGAAGATTGCAAGTTCTAAATTAAATTATTACGTAATTTTTGAAGAATCCCTAGAGAATTATGGTGAGAATTCAAAAAGACACAGAGTTCTAAGAGTGTTCTGGCGATAACTTCAACCCTAGTGTGAAAAATTCATCAAAATTTATTGCAAAAAAAATTGGCAATAATTAAAAAGAAATTCTTTAAAATACTCCAAGGGGTTCCTAAATAATTCTAAATTTCGAAAGATTTATGCTATTTTGAATAGAGTTAAAAGAAAATTTTGAAAAAATTTTCATTGAATTCAAAGTCTCCGAATAGGTTTAAGGGAATTCCAAGACGGATTCCAAACAATTTCTTAGAAGGGGTTTCAAGGAAATACCAGAAAGAATTCAACGGTAATTATTACGCAGAGTGTTTTCTGGTTAATTTTAGAAGAATTCTATAATAATTCAGAGCAGAATTCCAAGTTCATTTTTGAATAAAATTAAACCCCGGGAGTGATTAAATTCTAAAAACAATAAGAGGGGATACTGACAAAAATATGCAGCCAATAGAACAAGACATTAAACTAAATAATCACTTTTTTTTATTGGTTTATTCTGAAATCCTGGTGTAAACAATTGGTCCTATGGTATGGTAAATTTATTTCTCCCGGTTCTCTCGACGAATTCCCGGGTTTTTCCCGGTTACTTTTCAAATTCCCGGATATTTCCCGGTATTCCCGGTTCGCTGGCCACCCTGTAGAATAGAGTTTAAGCTTGTTATAGATACGTAAAAACAAGTAGATTTTAATTCTAGTAATAAACTGTATTTGTTTTTGCGTTGTAAAAATTAAGTGAGAAATGCTCGCTGCACATCTCGTACTTAAAGTGTAAAAATTCATTGGTGTTGATTCAAATGTTAAGATTTACCTACTCTTTGCATATCTATAGTAAACTATGATCCTAATCTATCAATTACTTTCAAGAAAAACAAATTTCAACACCTGAGTGAAAAGTTATTAACAAATGAGCAGTTGGTGTGTACAACAGTGTCGGAACAATGCAATGGTTTATATAGCATAAACAATTAAATGAAGTACCTACCAATACGAATGGGCTGTCGTTAGTGGTAGGAGCCACCCCATTAAGTACAGTAGGCGATGTGACGTTCTCCTCCTGTCCGGTGGAGTTTATTCTGAGCATCTTCCGCAGCATATCCGAAGGATCTGTCACCGAATTTTCATTCACCATATTATCAGTTGATTTCGATGCTGTAACTTCAAGCGTCTTGGGCGGCAGAGGAGGTGCCACATTTTTCACTAGGAAGCTCTGCATATCCCGGTCATCGATAGTGGACGGTACTTGCGGGGATTCCTTCAGCTTGTGCCACAGCTTGCCGAAATCACAGGAAGTCTGTGAGTTGGGATCCGATACTACGCTTTCTTCCAATGGCTTCCTATTGGCATGAACGAAAGCCTTGTTTGGGTTATTTTTTTCTATTCGTTCATTGAGGCGTTTCTTGATGGATTCCGCCGTCAGGGTGGGTTTCTGGGGATGCATGCGAACCACGTCATATTTTTTCTGGTGGTGTTGTGACGGCTGATTACTGCGTGCAATGAATTCTTCCGCCGGCATGATGATTGGTTGTGCCAGGTCGACTTGTTTGTACTCCAAGTCTGCTGTACCGAACGAGATGTTCAACACGGCTCCTTCCGCAACCCGAACGACGCGGTTTCTAGTGGCGGCTATACCGAACACTTGTACGCCATTGGGAAATTCCTTATCGAATAATACATCAAGATATTTGTCCCCTTCGGCAATGACGCTCTCCTGACGAACGGGATTCGGGTCTTTGGCCAGGTGAACCCCGATGATGGTTCCCCTATAGCCCAAAGGCACAACTTCAGTTTCCCGAGCAATGATTACACGATCGAGCAGCTCATAGTTGGCTTTATGGTCTATACTTCTGGCCTGCTTCATTCCCGGTTTGTACAGGTCTTTCGGGTGAACAAACATCGTCTGTATCGTTGGCAATTTGCTTGCCTGTTCATTCACTATATTTACCAACGCTTCTACGGCATTGGGTTCCAGCATCACTGTACCACATGATCGTTTCTCTGCTTTAGCATGATCCTGACTCTTGATCCACGCTATCAACTCTTTCATTCCTATATCATCGTCTTTGTTATCACTGAATACCTCTCCCTCGAAAAGAATATCGCCCCTTCCGAAATGCTCCAAACGTTCAAACAAACGAGGAACTTTTTCGTGGTAGCTCTTCACCAGTTCGACAACTTTCTCCGAAAACATCCAAGTTTTGTGCACCTTCCTAGTGTATCCTACTGTTTCTATATCCTGTGTGACCATTCTAAGCTGCAGCCCAATATTCTGTTTGCCACCTTCATCTATATTTACCGATCTTCTCGGTCCCTTCAACATGAATATAGTCGACGATAGTCTGCCCAGCAAATTAGCCGATATTCCAATCATCGAAGCAGCATCCTGCATAGTCAGATATTGACTCTTGGCTTCTTCATTGATGTCTACGACTTTACTCAGATCGGGTTCCTCGTGAATTTCAAATCGCGTTTTGATTCGCTTATGTCCAGCGGTTACATCGATCACGTAACCCAAACTACCGTACCACTGCGTAGCCCGCAGAAAGACAATACAGTTCTCAGGAAACATTTCGTTAATTTCCTGGTAAGGTTTCAACGTCTTTAGAGCTTCCTGCAGATCCGTCACAATCGACTGCACCGGGTACATGGTTTCATGCACATTCCAGAGCTTATTCAGTACGTAGCGATTATCCTTCAGTACATACTCGCTGCCAACACATGTTTTCACATGAACCAACTGATCGATATAACCCAAATCGATCGCCAACCGGTTGTTGTGACTGCAAATTTAAACACAAATTACTTTAGCAATAACCCGAATTCTGCATCCCTTCGCTAATACTTACTGTTCGATGATAGCCTTGACCCAGGTGCCGAAAAATTTGTCATTATTCTCCCATGGTTCACGGTCCCTTTCGAATACCTGCTTGGCGTCAGCTACCTTGACTACTTTGGCCTCCGTCAGATGTGGCCAGCTGACGTACACGATACGACCAAGCAATTCTTGGGCCAATACTTTTAATGGTTTATCGCTGGCACCCACCGGCCGATCGATGACCACTACCATACTCGAGTTCCTACTCGGGAAATTGAACACCCTTACACGTGCTTCCTTGATTATGCCCTGTTGGGGTGAAATGACGAATGATGTAGTTACATTTGCAAGCGATTGAAGCTTAGATATTTTACATGTATTACAGTCACGCCAGTGTTATAGGTCACCCACAAACATGAGCCACTTCCATTTGATTAACACGCAGAACTGACTGACCCATAATATTATTGACTAGCTGGCCCATAATACTGGGGTGACTGTAATTATCTAAAATTGAAGTGATTTGGGAAAGAATACATTGAGTAACGCTTTCACAGTGATGTTATTAGACGGGCAGTAGGAACGCAATAAACTATGAAGACTTAAGTTCATATAGGGGGAATAAATAACAAGGGAAGAACAAAAAAAATGAACAAACAATTCGACAGTGAGCATGCATAAGGGCGTAAACGCGATGATGGATTCTCTTCGTTTGCTGTTGCTTTTTATAGCCAATTAAAACCATTGAACAAGTTCTAGAAAATTGTTTCGCTTAGCTGTAGCAATGCAAAGAGAAAATTGATGAAGAGAATCGATCATCGCGTATACGCCCTTATGTATGCTCACTGTCAAATTGATTTAATAAAATTATAAATTAAAAAAATGTAGCTTTACGATAAAGCGCAGAACGAGTGACGATTTCTTATAAACCTGATATTTGGAAATGTCGGGCGGGGTGACATGAAATAAAAATATTAATTGCATCAGCCAAATCTGAATTATTTTTTTTTTTATGAATTTTAAATGCTTTATTTTGTAACAGAAATCCTGTTTCTCTCAGGAGTATCATTTTACAACAAAATATTCACTCATGTATTATGGTTTGCCATGGGTAATCAATTTACTATGGCATCACTTTATGTTAGAGAACATGCATAAGTGACATAGCATTTGAGCGTGGAGGGTTGGGGGTTGGTTCTAGAAGTTGTGACCGGGCATGGCAAAACACGCTACGAGGGTGGAGAGGCGATCTAAAATTGGTCAAATAAATGATACGTCATTTATGGATGGTCGCATAATAACAAACATGTGTAACCAAGGACGCAGGGAACTCGAATGCATAGGAAATATTTCAAAAATAGAGAAATATAGTTCCAGGAGAAAAAATTGGTTTTACTATGGTTAATTTATCGCACTTAGCATGAGACAACAAAAATTGATTAAAATCTTAAGTGTCTAGATTTGAAATCTTACAAAATCTTATACATTGATTTATCCGAATGTATATGTTAGACAATTGAAATATAGGGCAGTGTCTAAAGAGCTGGCAAACGTGTGAGACCACTTTTTTTGGCGTATACGAAACACGGAAAAGGGGTTCGTTGGCGGGAAGTGTGATACCATGTAAGCAACGCTAGAACACTGCAGTGTGGACCATGGTGGACAATAGGGCGAGTGACAAAAGAACCACCTGTTTATCCACATGGTTGCCGCAGAAAAAGCCTATTGAACGGTGGTGGAATACATTGATTCTTGTAATTTGGTCATCTAGAAACCACGAAGAGTCACGTTCAGAAGAATACGCACCTGCACTGAACGAAAACATCCGCAATACTTCGACTGATTATTGGATTGCTCGAGCCCTTTAACAATATGCTGTCGAATTTCGGATGATTTCCTTACGGCTGAATTCGTCATCAACTGATGAGCATCCATCTGACTGTCCTCCAAATTGTGGTATCTACCCTACGTCGAACAATTTATATTTTGTGTGTAATACATGAAACGATGCGAAAAGAGGCTGAAAACCAAATCGGTAATTGAGAAATCCAACTTAAACTCCTCCGCGTCTGGTGGCAGGAATAAGCACTAATCGACGGTGATAAGTCTGTGACAGCCCTTGACAATTTCATTGATTGTTTGCAAAATTGATTAATTTCAAAGTAATTTCATGCAAATTTCTTGTTAGAATGGATTAATCTTGTACAAAATGCATAAAACTATTTTGTAATGCATTGTTCCTAAATAAAAAACTACTTCAAGACTTATAAATTTCAGAAAATATGTTAAGGTTTGAAATCATCTGCCGATTAAACAGAAGGTGAAGTCAGCCGACTAAATCCATCGACGAAAATCTATTAAATAGGCCGATTGCTCGGTGTATCACCAGACGAAAAACGATGAAATCTGCTGATTAATACACCAACTGAAATTAATTACAAGTGGAACTGGACAGCCCCAAGTTGTTGTTATTCACATCGTCGTGATTGTGCGCTGTTAAATTTGTCGATTTTTTATCACACGGGCTATCGTTATTCGTTTTTTCCGTTCGGTATACCTGTAATATTGTACTGGTTGTTAGTGGAAAGTGCAGTTCGTTGCGATAATCGTCTAATTAGAGCATATCTTGTGTTGTGAAAACAGTGAAAAAGTTATCCAATCAGACATATTGTAGTGTTGTCTAGCATTGGGCGATCTTGAGAATCCAATTCCTCTTTGCGTATTAGAGCATCTCCACCGCTGTTTCTAAATCACTTTTGGAAACTGAGTCAGCATGACTTCCGCCTGTGACCAATGCGCTAAACCAGTTAAAGGCGATGAAGAATCCGTCTCCTGCATGGCTTTTTTGCGACAGGATGATTCACCTAAAGTGCGGGTGAAAGAGCTCGGCACAATTGGTGTTGATGTTGGCTCGCTTGTAACTTTTTTTGTTGTGTTTTCGAAAGAAATTGATCGAAATTGTACCAAAAGGTCTTCTGAACGTGTTTCGCAGTTGGGTGTGGTGAAATTCGTGAATTCGCGGTTTATGTTCAGTGAAAATTCCGTGTCACAAAATTGCTCACCGAGTTTCCTTTTTTTTTGCCGTTCGACGACGACGGGTTTGCGAGAGAAAAATAAGCATCGGGAATTTGCTCCCGGATGTATTGATTTGGTGAGTACGTTCCAGTTGAAGATTGTTCTTATACATATCTCGATTGCATTTTCGAGGGGACGTTCGGAGAGCTTTGAGATTTAGGCGTTGTTGCATTTACGGACAGATGAGTTGGTCGCCGATGAGGGCCAGTAAGTGCTGCCAGCATATGAATCAAGAGGTATTCGAAACAAAATTGATAAGAAATGTCCATTCAAATCGATTTAATACAGTTGAACAAATTTCAAAGCTATATACCAGGCATTCTGTAATGGGTCACTCGAGCTGCAATAGAGCTAACACCTTCTAACTCCCGGACTAAACCTGCTTTAATTTAAGGGTAATAAAAAGCATTTTTCTTCCATAATAACACTGCCGGACAGTGGGGGTTAGATTGTACACACACACACCCACACACACACACACACACACACACACACACACACACACACACACACACACACACACACACACACACACACACACACACACACACACACACACACACACACTCACTCACACACACACTCACACTCTCTCACACACACACACACACACACACACACACACACACACACACACACACACACACACAGGGCTACAAATGGTGAATTGACAACCTGGGAAGAGCGTTTTTCCTATCTCTGGTCCTCACAAGTTCCTACCTCACACCTCCCCGTGGTGTAGCCTGGGCAATGTTGTCCTTCTGACAATAGCAAAGTGAGGGGGTGCGACGCGAACACTGGCGCGGTAACCATAACACGGCGATCGAGGAAATGCTTCGTCAACCCGCAGGAGTGCCAACCGGCACATTAGGATCGACGCCAGTAAGATCCTTATTATGGCATACTGGATACGGCATGGAACTATGGACACGACACGGTACAATGGATTGGATACCACGCTACAGGGCTGACAGTCGTGCTATTCTGCTCCCTAAGTAAAGAAGGGTGACACCTTCTTGAAATGGCGAGTGGGCTAATAGTGCGGCTGCCCCCGTCCCGGTAAAACCTTGGCAGGCCTCCGGATACGTTCAAAACTCGTCACCAATTGGTGATTGGTGAGTAGTAGACTCAGATGTAACATTCCTGACTTACGCCGATCTGGCTCTGAACACGGCCCCCATGAAGGACCGTGTCAACCCTAGCATGGCCTCCCTGCTTGCATAGATAACCATGGGATCACGATAGGCGACTACATACAACGAGTGGAGATAGCGGCCCGGAGGGGGGACCCAACAGAATGGAGAAAAACGGAGAAAAAAACAAAAAAGAAGAAAATGAGAAAACCCAAAAAAATATGAAGGACGACGGCAAGACGCCAGAAATTGAAAACGGAGGAGCGAACGTGTTCGGAAGGAGCGGGATATTGCAGAGATCACCAGTGTTGAACCTGGAGGCAACAGCGAGTTCCAACAGCAGCAGTAAGCCCCAAGGTGAGCAGCAAGGACACCAAGGAGAGCTAGGTCTTATGCTAAGCCAGGTGTTCACACCGAAATCCAGCAGTAGCACACCCCAAGAAGGATTGCAGCTTGGGAAGACCAAATTGATGGAGGTCAGGAGGAGGATCAATGAACTCCATGACTTCATCAAGGATAAGAGCAACGTCCACAAGGCAATAAAGGAAATGGTGACGGGCATCAAATCCGCCATTATTGCTGCCGAACGTGAACAGGATGCGCTGAGGACGAGGTCCGTAACTGCCGAAAGGGCACTGATCGAGGCCAAGGAGAAAGCAGCAGCTGAAATACAGGAGACGCCAAAGGGACCTCGAAATCCACGCTCGGAGAAGAGGAAAAGGGAAACTCCAGGAGAGGAAGAGGAGTTGAAAAAAGTCAAGAACGACAAGGAAGACAACAAGGAGGAAGGCTGGCGTACCGTCGAGAAGCCAAAGGAGAAGTGGAAAAAACGGAAGGAAAAAGACATGAAGAAGAAAGCTGAACAGAAGAAGGTGATACCCAGGACTCGTCGGGAGCGAAGTAAGGGCGATGCTCTGATCGTCGAAGCTAAGGACAAAACGTCGTATGCAGCACTCCTCCGGAAGGTACGAGAGGATCCGGAGTTGAAGCAACTAGGAGAGAACGTGGTGAAAACCAGGCGAACCCAGAAAGGCGAGATCCTCTTTGAGCTGAAGAAGGATCCTGCTATCAAGAGCTCAGCCTTCAAGGAGCTCGTCGAAAAGTCTCTTGGCGAAGGGGCGAGCGTAAGAGCTCTATCCCAGGAGACAGTGGTCGAGTGCAGGGACCTGGACGAGATCACCACAGAAGAGGAGCTAAGAAGTGCGTTGAGAGTGAACTGCGATCTGGGAGATGTCCCGATGTCAATCCGCATGAGGAAGGCGTACGGCGGCATGCAAACGGCGGTTATACGGCTTTCGACAGCTGCAGCGAATAAGCTGTTGGAGACGGGCAAGGTCAAGGTTGGCTGGTCATTGTGCTCGCTGAAAGCCACTCCTCGGGTTACCAAGCAATTGGAGCGATGCTTCAAGTGCATGGGATTCGGTCACCAGGCGAGGAACTGCAATGGCCCTGACAGATCTGATCTGTGCAGGAAATGCGGAGAGAAAGGCCATATTGCAAGAGGCTGCACGAAGCATCCGAGGTGTATGCTCTGCAAAAAAGAGGACGGTAACGATCATACGACGGGAGGCTTCAAATGCCTAGCATACAAAAAGGCGATGGCAGGCCAACAGTAATGGAGGTAACCCAAATAAACCTCAATCATTGCGACATTGCTCAGCAACTGTTGTGGCAGTCGACAACAGAAACAAAGTGCGACGTTGCAATCATTGCGGAACCGTATCGAGTCCCTCCCGATAACGGTAACTGGGTTGCGGATAGAGCTGGGATGGCAGCTATACAAGTTATGGGCAGATACCCCATTCAAGAAGTGGTTGCGAGCTCATACGAAGGCTTCGTCATCGCCAAAATCAACGGAATCTTCATGTGTAGTTGTTACGCACCCCCCAGATGGACGATTGAGAAGTTCTACGAGATGCTTGATGGACTTACCGAAGAGCTGGTCGGACGACGACCGGTAGTCATCGGAGGAGACTTCAATGCTTGGGCAGTGGAGTGGGGAAGCAGGTGTTCCAATGCAAGAGGGCACAGTCTGCTGGAAGCTCTGGCAAAACTGGAAGTTATGCTGGCCAATAAAGGCACCAGCAGCACTTTTCGCAGAGATGGCCGAGAATCCATTATCGACGTTACTTTCTGCAGTCCGTCGCTGATGGCAAACATGGATTGGAGAGTGTGCGAAGGATATACCCATAGCGACCATCAGGCGATACGATATGGCATCGGTCAACGGAATACTGTGGCAGTACGGAGGACGAGAACTTGTGACCGAAAGTGGAAGACGAAAGCTTTCGACAAGGATTTGTTCGTTGAGGCACTTCGTGTGGACGGGAGTCCCGTAGATCTAAATGCGGACGAGCTGACAGAAACGTTAGTGAGAGCATGTGACACGACCATGCCGAGGAAACTGGAGCCAAATAACAGACGGCGTCCAGTCTACTGGTGGAACGAGGCACTTAGTACTCTCCGCGCTAGTTGTCTCAGAGCCAGAAGACGTGTTCAGAGAGCAAGAACGGAAGCAGACAGAGAGGAACGAAGAGAAGTGTTTCGAGCGGCCAGGGCCGCTTTTAAACGAGTGATTAAGCAGAGCAAGTCGAACTGTTTTAAGGAGCTGTGTCAAGACGCTGATGCCAACCCCTGGGGCGACGCATACCGAGTCGTGATGGCGAAGATCAGAGGTCCAACGATGCCCGCTGAAATGTGCCCAGAGAAGCTGAAAGGCATCGTGGAAGGACTTTTCCCGAAGCACGACCCAACAACCTGGCCACCTACACCGTACGGAGAAAGAGAGGGAGATAACGTCGAAATCACCAACGAGGAGCTCGTAGTAGTGGCGAAAGGATTGAAGGTGAAGAAAGCTCCCGGTCCGGATGGAATCCCCAACGTAGCGTTGAAAGCGGCGATCCAGTCATCCCCGGACATGTTCAGGATGGTGCTGCAGAAATGCCTGAACGAGGGTCACTTCCCTGACAGGTGGAAGATACAGAAGCTAGTGTTGCTGCCGAAACCAGGAAAACCGCCGGGGGATCCAGCATCATACAGGCCTATATGCCTGCTGGATACACTCGGAAAACTCTTGGAGAGGATCATCCTAAACAGGCTGACGAAATACACGGAGAGTGAGCATGGATTGTCGGAGAGGCAGTTCGGATTCCGGAAAGGGAGATCGACGGTGGATGCAATTCGGACAGTGGTCGAGAGAGCTGAAAAGGCGTCCAAACAGAAGCGGAGAGGAGATCGATATTGCGCCGTCATAACGATCGACGTCAAGAATGCGTTCAACAGCGCCAGCTGGGAGGCCATCGCCGAAGCACTGCATAGAATGAGAGTCCCTGACTACCTGTGCAGGATCCTGAGGAGTTATTTCCAGAACCGGGTTCTGGTCTACGAGACAGACATGGGACAGAGATCGATTAGGATCACAGCGGGAGTTCCACAAGGCTCCATCCTTGGTCCAACGCTCTGGAACGGGATGTACAACGGCGTGCTAACGCTGAAACTGCCCAAAGGAGTTGAGATCGTTGGCTTTGCGGACGACGTCGTCTTGACGGTAACAGGCGAGACGCTGGAAGAGGTGGAAGTGTTGTCAACCGAGGCACTCGACATGATTGGTAACTGGATGAAAAAAGCGAAGCTGCAAATAGCCCACCACAAAACGGAAGTGTTATTGGTCAGTAACTGTAAAGCGGTACAGCGGGCGGAAATCACCGTCGGGGAGCACACCATAGCCTCGAAGCGTGTGTTAAAATACCTGGGAGTTATGATCGATGACCGGCTAAACTTCAACAGCCACGTCGAATATGCCTGTGAGAAGGCTTCGAAGGCCATCAACGCGATAGCTAGAATCATGCCGAACAACGCTGGTCCCAGCAGTAGCAAGAGGCGTCTTCTGGCCAGCGTGTCATCATCGATACTGAGATATGGAGGTCCAGCCTGGGTTCCAGCGCTGGAAACGAAGCAGAACCAAAGGAAACTGAGCAGTACGTTCCGGCTCATGGCCATGCGAGTCGTGAGTGCGTACAGAACCATCTCGTCGGAAGCAGTATGCGTTATCGCCGGTATGATCCCTATCGGCATCACCCTGGCGGAGGACAGTGAGTGCTACAGGCAGAGAGAAGCCGGAAGAGTACGGAAAGTTGTGAGAGTGGAGTCATTGGCTAAGTGGCAACAGGAGTGGAACACGACGGAGAACGGTAGATGGACACATAGACTAATACCGATTCTTTCGACCTGGGTGAACAGAAAACACGGAGAAGTCAATTTCCACCTAACGCAGTTCCTGTCTGGCCACGGCTGCTTCAGGAAATACCTGCATCGGTTCGGACACGCAGCGTCACCCCTCTGTCCGGAGTGTGGCAACGTCGATGAAACGCCGGAGCATGTGGTCTTTGACTGTCCAAGGTTCGAGGCAGTGCGAACGGAGATGCCCGTCCTTAACGTGGAGAATGTCGTTGATGAAATGTGTCGAGAGGAGGACTCTTGGAATGCCGTCAGCAGGGCAGTCACACAGATTATGTCAGAGCTGCAGCGTAAATGGAGAGAAGAGCAGCGATCTAGCAACGCCAGCTAGCGCTGAGAGTACGACAAGTGCATGAGCAAAGCCACCCCCCGAAGTAGTCGCTTCACAGTGGTCCCGGGGGGATCCAGGCAGAGGAGAGAGTAAGGAATGGGTTTTAGTGGAGCTGCACTAGGCAACTAGTGGATACCACACCGTGCCACCTTCACTACAGGCCAGGCTTCTTGAAGCTTTCCTAAACCTTACTATAAAAAAAAAAAAAAAAAAAAACACACACACACACACACACACACACGCACGCACACACACACACATACACACACACACACACACACACACACACACACACACACACACACACACACACACACACACACACACACACACAACTGAAATTAATTACAAGTGGCAATAGATTTAGTCGGTTGACGAATCGGGTGATTTGGATGATGTTTGTTTATTTTGAAGATATTTTCGAAACAAAGCACTCAGCATTTCATACCATTATTAAGAGCACTACTTTTTTGCTCGTATCATGTTTTGACTTCCACAGAAACTCGCTAGAATAAATAAAAAATAATAGTTTTCGGTCGCAATTTCAAAAATGTATTCCATTTGACACATTATTTCAGAGTTATCACCGCTGCGATTGAAGCGCCCCAGTGGCCGATTCAAACTTGGATTTGTCAATAAAGACCAGTTTAGTCGAGCTTGAGCCGTTGACAGAGACGGAGACAAACATAGACAAGTGTTCATTTATTATATGAAGAATGCCAAAGAGTACAGCAGGGTAAATAACAACAAAACGAATCTATGTAAATCTTTGAGTATAAAGGCGGGGTATAAATTTGCACTCAACGTTTACAACAACGCTTTTATTACCCCACGAATAGATTTCAGCAAATCTAAAATCTTGCCGCCACCTCCTTCCAATAATGATTTTCAATTATTTGTGACAGAAAAAATACGTTTACTTGATATTTCAGTACAATTTTTAGACAGTTTCATGAAACAGGGATCGAAATTCAGCAAAGGTACTATTTTATATGTAAAACATTGTAATATTATCAATATGTTTGAGCTGGACTGTATAATGATAGACAAAAACAATAATCTAATATTAGTTTGCCGTAGCATGCAATGTCGTTATTTTGACGAACATTTGCAATCTTTTGAGGTTTATAAATCACAGGATCCTACATTGGTTTCAAACATTGCCCGTTTCGAAACGCAAACTATTAATTTACATACCGTTAATGAAAGGTCATACTTCCGGTTTTGTAATTTTTGTATAATGGATAAACCTATTGAATTACTATTTGTACACTCGTTTGTTAATAAATAAAAAAATAAATCAAAAACAATTTTTCAATTTATTTAAAATTATTTCTTGAAAAGAAAAACTGCTAAAATTAAAAATTAAAATATTTAAGCCAAAAAAAACAAATTGTTATTCGCAGCAATTTTTTTTTAAATCAAAGAAAGTTATTGTTGGTAGCAACTTAAATTTTTTTTGATTAAAAAAAGATTTTGTCTGTTTGAAAATAAATATTGTAAATTCAACAAAATATATTTTTGATTGCGTTTTTGACAGCTTTTGAAAACAACAATATTTTATGTCCGAACAATAAAAATTTATTGTTGAATTCAATAAAAAAAGTTATTAGCCGGGGAATGATAATTTTTGTTGTTGTTTTTAATACATAATATAATTGAAATTAAAAAACTTTTTTCTGCGTGAACTAATTAATTCCAAGTCCTTTTAAGCTTAGTCAGCTTTAACCGTCAGAATAATCATATACAACACAAATAAACGATGATATTTATTTGAAAATTGGCTGTAAAACATACTGGGCTCTGAGGGCAACAATTTAAGGATAGGATGACTTGCAAATGCTTTAGATTAGATTATTAATTTCATTGTTTACATTTCCATATTGAATAGTCAAACGTACCGATCCTGTTTATTTGCTGACCAAAAATCCAAATATTGCAAAAATTTCACCAAATCTCGGACTTAATTGAAAACACAATACAAAACAATTTTGTCGAAGACTGCAAAGGGGCTGTTCATTAACTATGTAGACAGTTTTTTAGGATTCTTGACACCCCCCTTCCCCTGCGTAGACAATTGTCCATACCATTTTTTAAATTTGTATGGGCCGTGTATAATTGTCAACCTCCCCCCCCCATATAAACCGTGTACGTAGTTTATGAACAACCCCAAACCGATTTAATTCTTGTACAAACAATTATTAATATTTAACGTTAGACAAAGCGTTCCACACGCACCTACAAGCTCATATATACGCCTGTAGGTATACGTGGAGCAATAGGCCAAATTAATACAATACAAAAAATTATCTCAGAAGTCTTTGCAGTCGATTTGTAGTCTTCGGCGAAGTTCTTTTCCATAGTATTCCCGATTTATTACCGAGATTTGGGGAAATTTGAGTAATATTTGATTTTTTTGCGGCCCATACAAAATTTAAAATTCTCCCGCAAATCCAGATCATAACCAGATTCGTTCAAATTTGGTAGCGTTGTTAGGGACCACAATACACATCGGAAGAGCAGTGCATGGGAGAACAGGGGTTGTGCTCCACCATAAAAACTTGGGAAGCATGGTGGAGGACCATAGCATAACTCATCATTTTGTAGCCCGCTCGGCCTATTTTCAATATCTAGTGAATTGGTAAACCCTGAAATTTAGAATGTATGCTCAAAAAGAATGCCGTATTCTAGCTTAATTTTTATTTTTTTATCCTACAGATCTTAGTTTGGGTTTATATGGGCATGTGCTTCGAAACTTCTAAATTTAGAAAATCTACCAGAATATCAAAATCTTAGTGCAAACTAAAGAAGGAAAATGAAAAAAAAACATCTTTATGTTAATAAACTGTAACACAAATAATTTGAATTAAATTTAATTTAATTCGAATATGACTGAAAAGAAAAGTACTATTTTGTTGGTGAGCCCTGCCGGTTCCTCTGTTTACAGAACAAATCTAGATAAGCATTTCAAAAGGTCCTATCTGCATTGATCGATTCTCTTCATCGACTTTCTCTTTCGTCAATAACTCAGCTGCAAAACCTTTCCCTGTTGAAGTAATGAAATTGGGTTGTTAGCGGAATGCTTTAATAAAACAGCAAAAAAAGGTTATCTTCCATTTAATTCCACTTAAAACATGGTATCCATGACAGATACGTATTTCGACTACAATGTGCAGTCTTCATCAGTGTCATTCCCACTAAAGAACTTATCAAAATCTAACCCCCTTAAGTACTCATCCCCTAGGTATAAAAGTCAAGATCACAGGTATATAAATGAAACTACAATGTGTTGAATCGGAACCTACCTAACTAATTAAAACCAAAGATTTAAGTAAGCTAAAGGAGAAAAATCTATTCAACTCTCTAATAAGGAAAATCCCAAAGGCTTGGTAGCCATCATAATGAAGTAATGAAATTGGGTTGTTCAATCTGTGTGAAGTAGCCTATTTCACCAAGGATGTTCTATTAACAACCAAGAAATGATCGTACGAGGCTTATGGAAGTGTTATAAAGGCTTTTTTTTGTCTTTATTATAGAGACTTTCAGCCTTAGGCTGGTTCGCCTCTTTATGTTATATATGTGATATATTCCACTAAGGAAGATTATATACTATATAATAATAATATTATAAAACTTATACTGTCGGTCCCTTTTTTTGTATTAATTTTGCGTTATACATAATTGATGTCTTAAATCTAGAGTTAAAGGAATTGAACCGATTACTCGCGGTCGTCTCTAAGTTTCTTCACTGTTTGGTGCGTGCATTAGCTTTCATAGTTTTCGGGTGCATTTGCCGGATTAGCGCTGGCACTCGCCTCCCGGACGGTTATACGTGTGTGAGTGGTGGTTTTCTCGCTTTCCGAGAAGTTTTAGAATCGAGAAAGAAAACATGATTAATCATGTTTGCAAGCAACAGAAGATTTGTGACATCGCGAGAGATAATTTTTATTTTAGTTTATTTACGCGGTGATGATGTTGGTTCACTCGCAACTATTTTGAAAAAAAAAAATAAGTGTTTTCGAACGAAAGTGTACCAAAAGTGCTTCTGAACGTGTTTCGTAGTTGGGTGTGGTGAAATTCGTGCATTCCCGGTTGATTTTGGAAATCCGTATCACAAAATTGCCCACCGATTCCTTTTTTTTTGCCGTTCGACGACGACGGGTGTGCTTTCGCGAGAGTGACGTTTATTTGATCCGTTTCTTTGCACGGGTGTGTTTTTTTTTGTAACTAGCGTAAGTGTGCCTGCGATTTGCATTGAGTGTCGGAGATTGTAAGTAATCTGAAGGATGCCTGGCTGGATACGCCCAAGACTGGACGGGCAGTAGCTGGTGGCCGTGAACAGTTCCTGGGGAAAGCACTAGATGCGACTCTCCTCCCAGATGACCATGGCAATACAGGAAGTATTGGTATTGGAAGGTAATTGATATTAGATATTTTGCAAACAGTGACAGATAGCGGACATGAAGAACCAGTGGAGGTGCCAGGCAAAGGTGTTTATCCTAGACAAATAGTAAGCTACAAATTCGCTGTTGTCGTTGTCGTAGGCGCCGCCGTAGTCGCTGTCGTAATCGCCGTCGTAGTCGTAGGCAGTACCGTTAGTATATTTAAAATTAACCACCAACCGCTGAAAATATGAATTATCGCGTATTTCTGTTGTTCATTACATGCCAAGTAAAATTCGAGGGCGTAATTTCATTTGAATAGCTTGTTCAACTAGGTCTTAAACAATCATCACGTCGGTCATAGCTTGTTATGATTACCTGAACCATGCGTAAAGAGAAAATCGAAACATTTAACGTCGCGTGAAATGGATCTTAATAAAGGCCTCTTTCGTAGCTTTTAGTTTAAGGATTTCAAAAATCGTCGGTTGCAGTGGCTTGCTTACTGAGCAGAAAGACGCGGTCCCAGATCCTTTCATATTAAAAATGTATGGTTAGATCGCTTGTTTATCGTGTATTTTGTAAAACTTTTCGTTGTCGTCGGTGCCGGGTCTGAATAGTCATAAAAACTTGAGTAACACTACAATGTGATATGAGGGGCTCGATGGCCTTAGCACAACTGGTTTTGCTTACTGAGCAGAACATCATGAGTCTAATCTCAAGCTCATCCACATTCAAGATTCGTCAATCGTTTTATTTGTTAACATGACTACATGGTAATAACAGCAACTCGATGATTAAAAAGGAGCTCGTCTGTCTAGTGGCTAACGTTTTTGCTTACTGAGCAGAAGACCGTGGGTTCAATCCCAAGCTCCTTCGCGTTATACGATCGTTAGGGCATCAATTCAGCTTATCGTTTACCAAAACGAACCCTGCTTCAAATCCAACTCTATTACCCAATTATCCCAGTGATTCCTCGTGGAAGTGCAGAGGTGTTCTCGGCTTCCATCAAAGCGAGTGTCACGTCAACACATTCCTACCCCTTCCTTTCTTGACCTGTGTTCGGGCGCGGCCGGCGCTGGTATTGCCTAGTTTGAGATCACCAGTTTTTACACATTGAGGATGATTGCTAGTCCCAAGCATCGTTTATTGGTTCTCTGTGTAATTACAGCTGGTCTGGCAATAACAGAGTAGCAACCGTGGGCGGTCAATCATGCTCATGCTCATGCTAAACCTCAGTGCATTGCTGGTGGAGGTTTCCCACGGAAAGACCTTCCAGGAACCGGCCGAGTTTGAGCTCGAAGCGCGCTGTCCAAGATCAGATTGGAGAGGAAGTTATATTTCTCCAACGGTGGAAGCCCTTCTACCGACGACACGGCTTCCTCTATCGCGGTCTTGAACGTTGTCCAATCGATGTTACGGGATGTTACGAGGTCGTAGATTCCGACGGATTGAACTCACTGGCAATCGAAATTTTGATCGGCAAGTGATCACTACCGTGGGGATCCTGGATCACATTCCACGTGCAATCCAACGAACGTGCAATTCAACGATAATGAGTTAGAGCAAAGTGTGAGGTCTAATTTACCTCAATTTGAGAATGGACCAGCCAAACGTGTTACTTCTCCATTGTTAAGAATGGTCATATTGAAGTTGTCACAGAGGTCATAGTAGAACCATAGAGGTAACTCTAAGACTAGTAGGTCCCGAAGAAACGTGCTTAACTTTTTGGCTCAGCTCTGGTACTATCTTTGGTCCCAAGCTAATCGATTCACCCCTCGAAACATAGGAAAATCCACTAACCCCTCATTTTATCTGTCAATCTTTCATAGCAAATCAAAACAAACATTGTGTAGTACTAGAATTTTGACAAGAATGGGGTACGTTAATCGATTTGCTTGGGACCAATAGGCTAGTCAAGTAGTGAGCCAATTTAAAATCGTTAGTTGCCACCCGTTGGTAGAACGGTTGTCCCCCCAGCCTGTACCGTGAGAATTAAAATCTCCCATAATCAACCGTGGAGTCGGAAGAACTGAACAGATAGGGGAATTTACGTATTCTCGGCAACCTAAGCAGCGACCTTCTTTCTATAGCCTTTTTCTCTATGGAACGCACACATATGCAGTATTGGTTTGTTTACAATCTTTTGCTGCCAGCTGCTCTAACAATTTCAGTCGAAAGAATTGTCAAAAACTGTTTTGAAACGCTTTTACAAAGCTCCAATCTTCTCTAGTGAGAGCGAGTATTGTCGGCAACCAGTTTTTCTTCGGCAACCGTTCCATTTGAATTGCATGTAAATCTGCTGTTCTATTATCGGCAACTCGAAATCAGCTACAATTTGTAGTGCGTGTGTTTCATTTCAAGAAAACCCTGCTAGATTGCTTTTTCTCAGTGGTAAAAATATAGTCAAATTGAAGCTGAAAGCATAAAGAATCGTTTGCATGCATTCAGCGAAGTGTTTTCGTAAGAAAATCCAGTGAAAATTGTGTTTCAATTTGGGTTGCCGAAAATAGTCTGTCATGCCGAAGCCGTCATTTCCCCTATCTGAAAGTTGTTTTTGATTAATTGAAACTCGGGGAGGAATATACAGTACAGAAGCAATACATAGCCTAGCCTGACAGGCGACAACTTCAATACCTGGGAATTGTGGAAGATTCACTTTATAGAAGGAATGGCACTTTTTGATCCCCTTCTCCACGCGAATCCTCACGATCCAGTCGAATAATGTTAAAATCATTAAAAGGAAGATCAGTCCGCATCGTGCTCTCTTGCCGTGCGGATCTATTTGCTTTTTGCTTAAGGAAGTGTTACTACTACCTAAAGCTACAACAAATTTAAACAGCACTTTTCAGTGCTCAACCTGTAAAATTTTTTCTACCTTGTTCAACTCCTCTTATTCCTCTTCGATCCTTGTTTGGACCCTACCCGAGGTAATCCTTCTTGGATATCGATTTGGAAAATTCCTCTTCGATCCTTCAGATTCTTATAGTAATCTGCTTGGAAGTCGATTTGGATAAAAAATTTACTGCCGCCATGGCGCCTAAACGCAAAAGAAAGGGGCAAACTCTTGACCCCCCTTCTGAAGAAATTAATTTGAGTAATCAATTTGATTTGCTCACGGATGATGAGAATGATCCATCATCCAAGAAAAATTCTAGTAAACTTTCCCGGCTTAATGCCAAGAAGGAAAAGATTCCCCCTATTGTGATAACCACTACCGATTTCCATGCTCTTCGCATGGAACTTTTGAATTTCGTGAAAGTTAAGTTTTCACTACAAATTGGACGTCGGGGTGAATGCCGTGTATTGGCTGAAACCTTGGACGGATTTAAATGTCTTCTCAAGTATCTTACTGAGAAGAAGCACAAATTTTTTACTTACGACACCAAAACTGAACGTGTGTTCAAGGTTGTCATGAAAGGACTGCCCAGTGGTGAATCCCTGGATCAGATCAAAGATGAACTGGCAAAATTACTTGGAGTTGTGCCACTCCAAGTAATCAAAATGAAAATGAAATCCCGTCCTGGCGATTCGCGCAACGGGATTTCTAATGATTTTTATTTAGTTCACTTCAAGTCTAGTGAACTAAACAACCTTAAGGCCTTAGAAAAAGCTAGCCTTATGCTCCATGTCCGAGTGAAGTGGGAACACTTCAGGAAGACTGGAGGAAATTTCCAAAACCTCACTCAGTGCCGTAAGTGCCAGGGATGGGGTCACGGAACTAAAAATTGCTACATGCCAGCTAAATGCATGAATTGTGGTGATTCCTCTCACGCAAAGGACGACTGTCCTGTGAAGGAAGATCCTAAGAAATTTAAATGTTCAAATTGTGGTGAAAACCACAAATCCAATTTTTGGGAATGTAAGACTCGCAAAGCGATCCTACAATCTCGTTCTAACCGACAGGTAGGAAACGCTCCACGTTTCCGACCAGGTACAAATTCCTCTGCTGTTAACAACGGTCAGCGAGGAACAAATTCTACATTCGTACCCGTAGGTACAAATATCACCCCTGCTTCAAATGTTTCATCTGTACCTACTCCCCTCGCTGCTAACAATGTTCAGCGAGTTAATGGAGCTACCTATGCTGCTATTGCAGCGGGTAGAAATCAAAATACTAACCAACGTTCTAACGGAAATTTTGATAATTTTGACTTAGGAAGCATTACTGCCCCTAAAATGGAATTTTTACAGAATTCATTAATTGACATGATTTCTGATATGCTTAAATCTAACACCATGTTTGATGCTATTCAAACTGGAGTAAAATTTGCTAATAATATTGTCATGACTTTAAAATTCAGTAATGGATTTTAAAGCATTAAACATTTTAAATTGGAATGCTCGATCTCTTAAAGATAATGAAGACGAGCTATTTAATTTTTTGAGAGTTCATAACGTGCATATTGCCGTTATAACTGAAACGTTCCTTAAACCTGACCATAAGGTTAAGATGGACGCAAATTACTTGATTTATAGAAATGATCGTCTTGATGGACCCTGTGGTGGCGTTGCCATCATTATTCATAGACGAATCAAGCATAAAATTCTTTCTTCATTTGAAACCAAAGTTTTTGAAACTTTGGGAGTTTCTGTTGAAACAAAATTTGGACAACTTACGTTTATAGCTGCCTATTTGCCATTTCAATGCGTAGGCCAGCAAAAGAATTTTCTTAAGGGTGACCTCCAGAAACTTACCCGTCATAGGTCTAAATTCTTCATTATTGGTGATTTTAATGCAAAACACCGCTCATGGAATAATGCTCAAAGCAATTCCAATGGTAATATTCTGTTTGATGATTGTTCTGCAGGTTATTACACTATTCAATATCCAAACAGCCCAACATGCTTTTCTTCTGCAAGAAATCCCTCAACTATTGATTTGGTCTTAACTGATTCATGTCATCTTTGTAGCCAATTGGTTACCCATGCTGACTTCGGTTCTGATCACCTTCCAGTAACTTTTGAAATATCCCAAGAAATAATTTCTAATCCCAACAGCTTTACTTTCAATTACCATAGGGCTGATTGGGAGCAATATCGAACATTTATGGAATATAACTTCGATCCAAACATTCCTTTGCAAACCAAAGATGAAATTAATTATGCTCTTGAATCTCTGACTACTTCTATAGTTGAAGCAAGAGCTGCCTCAGTACCAAAATGCGAGGTTAAATTCGATTCAATTATAATAGACGATGATCTTCAGCTCTTGATCCGTCTTAAAAATGTCCGTAGGAGACAATTTCAAAGAACACGCGATCCTGCCATGAAAGTTATCTGGCGGGATTTGCAAAAACAAATTAAAAAGCGATTCTCTGCCCTGAGGAACAAAACTTTTGAAAATAATGTTTCTAAATTAGACCCGAGTTCCAAACCCTTTTGGAAACTCACAAAAATTTTGAAAAAACTTCAAAAGCCAATTCCAGCGCTTAAAGAAGGTGGTAAAATTTTGATCACAAATTTGGAAAAAGCTCAGAAACTTGCTAAGCAATTCGAGAGTTCCCATAATTTCAGTTTGGGTCTTACTAGTCCTATTGAGAATCAGGTTGCTCGGGATTTTCGGAATATTTTCTCTCGGGAAAATATTTTTGATGATTCCTGGGGGACTGATTTGGACGAAGTAAGGTCTATAACTAAAAAATTTCAAAATATGAAAGCTCCAGGTGATGATGGAATTTTCTATATCCTCATCAAAAAACTCCCAGAGAGTACCTTGTCTTTCCTGGTAAAATTATTTAACAGATGTTTCCATTTGGCATACTTTCCTGATAAATGGAAAAATGCAAAAGTTGGTCCAATTTTGAAGCCGGATAAAAATCCAGCTGAAGCTTCTAGCTACCGTCCAATAAGTTTGCTTTCTTCAATAAGTAAACTTTTTGAAAAGACAATTTTGAATAGAATGATGCTTCACATCAATACAAACTCAATTTTTGCAGATGAGCAGTTTGGATTTCGCCATGGGCATTCAACTACTCATCAACTCTTGAGAGTTACCAATTTAATTCGTTCAAACAAATCTGAAGGCCACTCAACTGGAGTTGCTCTTCTAGACATAGAAAAAGCATTCGACAGTGTTTGGCATGAAGGTTTGATTGCTAAATTGAAAAAGTTTAATTTTCCACTTTACATTATGAAATTAGTTCAAAATTATTTAACTGACAGAACTCTGCAGGTAAATTATCAAAATTCCAAATCTAATCGACTACCTGTTAGAGCAGGAGTTCCTCAGGGTAGCATTCTTGGGCCTATATTGTATAACATTTTCACTTCGGACCTCCCTGATTTGCCTCAGGGTTGCCACAAATCTTTGTTCGCTGATGACACAGGCATTTCCGCTAAAGGAAGAAGTCTTCGTGTTATTTGCAGCAGACTTCAGAAAAGTTTAGATATTTTCTCTTCTTATTTACAAAAATGGAAGATTTCTCCCAACTCTTCCAAAACTCAACTTATAATATTTCCACATAAGCCCAGGGCTTCCTTTTTGAAACCTAGTAGTAGTCACATAGTCACTATGAACGGAGTTCCAATTTCCTGGTCAAACCAAGTGAAATATCTTGGATTAATACTTGACCATAAATTAACTTTTAAAGATCACATTGAGGGCATTCAAGCCAAATGTAACAAATATATAAAATGTTTGTATCCTCTTATTAACAGGAAATCCAAACTTTGCCTGACGAATAAACTTCTAATATTTAAACAAGTTTTTAGACCGGCCATGCTTTACGCTGTGCCAATATGGTCTAGTTGTTGCACTACCAGGAAAAAAGCACTTCAAAGGATTCAGAACAAAATTCTGAAGATGATTTTGAAGTTGCCTCCCTGGTACAGTACTACCGAAGTACATAGAATTTCGAATGTTGAGACTTTAGCACAAATGTCCAACAAAATAATTAATAATTTCCGGCAAAAATCGTTACAATCCTCAATTGCAACGATTAATTCCCTTTATACTTAGATAAGATTTAGTTTTAGTTATTTAGTTTTAAGCTATCAATTGTTATACTGACATGCAGGTTTAAAAAACCTGTTTAAAATACTGAATTGCCAAGACAGGAACAATGTAAAAACACTTAGATATATATCATAACAATTAAGGCTGGTAAGTTACTGTAGTAACTGGAGCACCTAGGTTAAAAATGAAATGTAATTTATTTTGAATTTGGAACAAATAAAGAGTTAAAAAAAAAAAAAAAAAAAAAAAAAAAAAAATTAAAAGGAAGATCTAGGGGAAATGTCTCTAATGTTGGCCTATGGATCTAAGATAGGGGCCCATCGATAAAAATCTGCTATTTATCAATTTTATCTAGATGAACGGCTTATTGGGACGTTACTAATGGATATTTTTGGTTGCTATTGAAAATTTATTCGATTGCTGAATTTATGTATGGGCCCAAATTAGGGACCTCCCTTAGCTCAGTCGGTAAAGGCGCGGCTACAAAGCAAGACCATGCTGGAGGTGGCTGGGTTCAATTCCCGGTCCGGTCTAGGAATTTTTCGGGTTGGAAAATTTCTCGACTTCCCTGGGCATATAGAAGTATGATTGGACTTGCCACACAATTATACCAATGCAAAAATGGTACAGGCAGCGAAAGCTCTCAATTAATAACTGTGGAAGTGCATCTAGAACACTAAGTTGAGAGCACGCAATAAGCTAATATGCGATATGCAATAAGCTTGAAATGCGAAGAAGAAGAAGAAGAAGAAATTAGGGACACTTAGGCCGACATTACCTGCATTTCCCCTATATATCTGAAGAGAGCCAAGTTTCACAAAGAGCAAATGCATCACAATCATTATTGTGAACTAAAAACTTAAAAGAGTCTAATTTAGGAATAAGACTTCGGCAATTCCACTGTAGAACAGTGATCAAATCCCTCGTTATCCCTCCCCAAATCTCGTTTGGAAAATTATCCGTCGAAGGAAATGATTGCTGCAAGGAGGGGCCACTTCAACGTCAATTGCTACAAGAGAGTCATTGCCAAAAAAATGCTTTTCAGAGGATCAGAAATATCGAGATACTTGAGGTTATCGTCTACAAGTACAAATGTGATCAAGACAATTCTTCGCCTGATATGCCTTCAAGTTACAGCACGTCTTGCATTTCCAATGTTGCTTATTTTAATCCTGAACATCACGGTCTGCAGTCCACCGATGACGGCTTCCTTTATAACACCGATTCTGAACATAGCTGCCACGTTTCTGAAACTGTCAGCCCAGAACGCATTGCCTACCGCCCCATGGAAGCCCCTAAGCCTCTCAACGCAGTTGTGTGTACTGATTCCTGCCATCGTAGTCGTTCTGGCCCTGTGGTTGAGAACGGTGAAGGGGTCTTCCAACCTTCGATTTCAGGCAAGTATGCGTTTATTGAAACCAACCGGTTAGTACTTCTCTTGAGCAGTTATGGGTGAAGATTACGACGTCATACAACATGATAAGCATCGGCGTTATGTACCTTCCTCCTGACCGTAAATCTAATTTGAGCTGCGTTGAGAACCATATCAGTTCCATTGGTGCTGTATTGTCCCGATTACATCACAACGATCTAGCTCTGCTATTTGGCGACTATAACCAGTCTGGGCTTGTTTGGAATATTTCCGCGAATGATCATCCAACCATTGACATTCCTCGGTCGTACATGCCTGCTTCCTGCTGTGCTCTTTTGGATGGTTTTAGCCTGCATGGTTTAATGCAAATTAATTCTGTACCAAACAGAAACGCTCGGCTGCTTGATCTTGTGTTGGTAAACGAAGCCGCCGCACTAGAATGCAGTGTCGCTGAGGCATCCGAGCCTCTGATACATCAAGACGCCGATCATCCAGCGTTGGAAGCATTCATCAATCGATCAGTTCCTGTTCTCTATGAAAACATCGTTGATGTATAAAGCCTGGACTTTCGTAGAACTGACTACGACGCATCACTCACTGGCCCAGGTAGATTGGCAGTCGCTTGACTTGTGTTCGTCCATTGATGAAGCCGTTAACTATTTCGACGAAGTTGTTAGCCGATTAATAAAGGATTGTGTGCCTCTGAGGAGACCTGCTCCAAAACCTGTATGGTCCAATGCTCGATTACAACACTTGAAGCGTGTGAGATCGAAGGCTCTTCGAAAATAGAGCCAGTCCCGTAATCCATTCACCAAGCGATTATTTTCGTTAGCAAGTAATTGCTACCGAATGTACAACCGTTTTCTATACAAGAAGTACTCAAGACGTATGCAGACCAATCTGTGGCGTAATCCTAAGCTATTTTGGACGTTTGTGAAGACAAAAAGGAAAGAGGATGGGCTACCGATTGAGATTCATCTAAGCGATAAAAGTGCCAACACTTCTTTAGAGAAATGTAACCTCCTGGCTGAGCATTTCAAGAGTGTTTTTAACGATTCAACGGCATCGTTAAGCCATGTTGCTGAAGGGATCAGAGATACTCCCAGTGACGCGTTCAGCTTTGATATTTTCACGGGCATATTGGACCTCGTCACCTCTGCCATCCAGAAGTTGAAATTCTCGAACGCTGTTGGGCCTGACGGCATTCCATCGTCCATACTCAAAAGATGCTCAACAGAGTTTTCCTCTCCGCTTTCAAAGCTGTTCAATATTTCGTTACAACAAGGTGTATTTCCCTCTCGTTGGAAATCTTCGTTCATGTTCCCGATTTTCAAGAAAGGAGACAAACAAAATGTGGAGAGTTACCGAGGAATTACTTCACTTTGTGCCTGCTCGAAAGTATTCGAGATAATCATCAACGACGCTTTATTTGCCAGCTGTAGAAACTACATTTCTCCTGACCAACATGGTTTCCACCCCAAACGTTCGGTCTCAACAAACCTCGCTCCTTTCATTTCCCTATGCCTACGGAATATGGAGGCAGGGGCACAGGTGGACGTCGTATACACGGATCTCAAGGCTGCTTTCGACCGGGTTGATCATGCCATTGTAATTGCCAAACTCGAGAAAATCTTGGTGTTCCTCATGGATTCACTCGTTGGTTTGAATCGTATCTTACCAATCGAGAGCTTGGTGTGAAAATCGGGTCTGATCAATCGGAATATTTTTCAAAAAACTCAGGCGTTCCTCAAGGCAGCAATTTGGGACCGCTGCTATTCTCCATATTCATTAACGAAATCGGTTTGATACTTCCAACTGGCTGCCGGTCATTCTATGCAGACGATGTCAAGATGTACGTGGTTGTGCGATGCTTCACTGACTGCCACTGACTACAGCACCTGATCTATAGTTTCGAAGAGTGGTGCTCTAGGAATTTTCTCACGTTGAGTGTTCAAAAATGCAATATCATCACTTTCCATCGCAAGCTAAAACCTATTGCATTCAATTATACGATCGATAACCAACCTCTGCAGCGTGTGGAAAACGTACGTGATCTAGGAATTACACTTGATTCTGCTTTGACATTTAAGCTACATTACACGGATATCATAGCCAAAGCTAACAGGCAACTCGGATTCATCTTTAAGATCTCTGATTAGTTTCGGGATCCTACCTGCCTGACAGCTCTATATTGTTCTCTAGTGCGATCGATCTTGGAATTTGGTGTATTAGTATGGTGTCCGTATGAAACAGTTTGGATAGAGAGGATCGAGGTCTGTTCAGAGGAAATTCGTTCGTTACGCTCTTCGCCACCTTCCTTGGTACGATCCTACGAACCTTCCACCCTACGAAGATCGTTGCCAACTACTGGGTATTGAAACTCTTGAACGTAGGCGGAAGATTAACCAGGCAGTTTTTGCAGCAAAAGTGCTGATAAGCGAAATCGGCTCTCCCGGGATTTTGGCTGAACTCGAAATCTATGCACATGATCCAATCTTCATTTAGACAACAAAAGTCCGATGAAGGGAATAATAAATAAATAAATAAATAAATACACAATGTTATCAAATGAGAACAACCAAGATGAAGAAGGGGCTTCTGTTCTTAAAAATGCACCATCAGGGGTTTCTGATGTCCCCGGGAGAGATGGAAAATTCTGGTTATACTCAGTGGAAATGGTAGTTAATCACCCATATTTCATAATATTGGATAAACTCAACAACTTTTTTCTGGAAAAGTTTGAAAAAACAGCAAAACAGGTTGTCCCATTACATAAGAAGCAATGGTGCGATGCAAACTAAAACGTGTTATTCTCGGCTTGCTGATTTGTGCTATGGGACGGATTTGCCATGAGCGGCAGTATAATCCTTCACTTTAGTATGTATAGTCAACCCCCATGTTCAGCGGAAGGGATTTCCTTCTCTGAATATTTTAATAAAAACAATAAATAATAAATGGTACTCCGGTGAATGGTTCATTCTGGAAAACGTATCATTCCGGGAAATGTGACTTACGGTAATGGCATTCCGATAACTGTAATTCTACCACTTGTCTTAATGATTAAAACAATAAAGCTATACTAATATAACTCGATCTCCACTAACTCGATATCGACTTATACAACCATAGTAAAAAATAATTTCATGGTTACTGTGATAGCGATTTTGTATGGGATTGTTATTCTATACCTCGATGGTCCTTTTAATATCGAGATATATAGAGTTCACTGTAGAGATAAAATTTACTCTTATTGTCGTGCAATACTAAAATAACTTTTTTTTTACGTCTGTATGGTGGAATACCATATCATTTCAATGCGGCTCTCTTGACGGACTCTTCGTTTGCCATTTAACTGTCGTGTCAAGAATGTGGATAAACATTGCCCAGACCAGCTTCTTCATTCCGTTATTTAACGTCGGTCTCTGTTCCGCAATCTAGTGCCAATCACCGACGGACATCGATTGCCATCCATTGACGGCAACCGAATGTGCAGGAAGGCAGCTTCCACACCTGTGTAGGATATCGCACCCATTCACAACATACATGGGCCGGGCCCAACGGCTTTACTTCCCTTCCGAAGGAAGACGTGACCAGAGATTTATGCCTCAGAAAAATCCCACCGACCTCGGCTGGGATTGAACCCAGACCCATTGGGGTGTTAGAAAGCAGTCACGCTTACCACTACACCACCGGTGCCGGCTGCCCAGACCAGCAGTGTTTAGATTTTTTGTTATTATTATCTGTATGTCCCCTGCTACTACTTACGTGGAACTGCAGATGTTTCATAGTCGGAAAGCCTTTCACGTATCCATCCAAGATCGCACCTTTCGATGGTCCGAGTACAAGCTTATTACTTGCAACGCGCAGCTACAAAATAAGAATTCTGTTCGTAAATATTAACAATATAAAGCACTCGCATCTGCCGTACCTCGTCGAGGAAAATTGCCGTCACTTTCACTGTCAATTGTTTGATCTCATCGAACCCGTAGTTGGCTGGCAAAAGTTCCATACCTTTGGAATCGTACTGTACCATCATCATCGGGCCGTGCACATTCCGTTGCTTTTCCTCATCCGTCAGGAATGCATCACACGGTTCCATAGCTTTGAGAAGCCGTTTTTCGTCGATGAATGGAATCAAAACAACCGCTTCCCACGATTGCTGCTTCCCGTTGAGATCCGTTTCGAATTTTTCCGGGTAGTAGTCCACCACGGGGCTGTCCGGATCCATCATCAGCTTGTGGTATGCACTGGGTAGATGGTTCTTGCTAGCTGTTGGTAGGACACTTAGCAGTTGCTGAAATGGCAGGAATGGTTTTCCTAGATCGAAATCAATTTTCAAGTTGCTAAAGTTGCGCAAATCGCTGATGAACGGTGCGTAGTGATGGGGATAGTACCAAGCCCATGACGGCACACCGCGGTAGTAGTAGAGAAGGGTCCACTGGAGGGCTCGGATGTAGCATTCCGTTTGTTCGGCGCGGATTTCCCTAAGATGAAAGAAAATTTGAGCTATTGCTTGCCTTTCCAATAAAGAGTGCATTCTTACTCGTTAAAATCTAGGTAGCCCATTTTGGTGATGTAATAGTTTCTTTTGAACGCTGTGAATTCTTTTTCGAAGAATCCCGAATCATTAACGATGTCACCTGGAGGTTCCAATTCTTCGTCATCCATGAACATATCTTCCGAAGCTTTGATAAGCGCCGAGAGATCACAGTCCACATCGGATGCTGCTTTAATTTCGTCTATAGTTACATCAAATGCCTCCGTCTAAAACATATGTTTAACAAGTTCAAGTGTTGGTCGAATTCAGCGCAGGTCCATTATACTTACATCATTGGGTCCTCGTCGGGACTTGTAATATATCAAGTCAGTGTAGTTTTCGAGGAACACATCCCTATCCAATCGTGCCAGCCGGTTCATAAGCGCCTCCAATCTGGGCATATTCAATATTCCTCCTTCGTTTATGTATCCATCGAGCGACGGAAGGATGTCCATGTAGGCTTGGAGTAGAGTCGGCAGTGCATTCTCGTTGATGTGCAAATGCGGAAGATGCGGAATGAAATCATTGCCCACCATGTAGCCCATCAGGACCCAATCGTCTATCAGTTTGTAGATGTTGAACTCAAATTTCAACTTTTCTCGCACCGGGGCAAATTCCAACTCCAAATATTCTCTCATCAATGTCAGGTGTAGCAAGTAGAACCGAGTCTCCTCAACGATACTCGATTTCTTATCATTTTTACCAAACTTTACCTCTTCTCTTAGCAGAGAGAAGTGCCTTTCGTGGGTACATAGACCCAGCATTATCAAATCAGCATCCAAACCGTACAAACAGTGACGCGTATTAGAATCGAAACCCGGTGAAGCTTTGGCATACCTAATGTATTCCATAATTTTATGTTCTCCCTCTCCGGGAGTCTCATGTCCACTCAGAATCACTTTACAGTGTTTCCACAAGGGATTTGTGCTAACCTTAACCTTGATGAAGTGCTCCAATGCTTTCTGGAGCCGAACCATAAAGCTTGTGCCGGGCGTAATACAATTGCTATCGAATCTAGCCTCCGTTGGCAAAACTTCTCCCTTCTTTTCGGCTTGCTCGATCTGCTCCTGGGCTTCGCGAGCCGATCGAAACCGACGACCTCGCTGTTGGTTCATCTTGGCCCGTGGGGCCACCCCATCAACAGCTATAAAAAATAGCTTCTGTGGACGGATCATCCGAAACAGAAATTCCAAATAATGGAATATGTCGCTGAAGATTTTCTCTTCCGAAATTCGAAAGAACACATCTGAGTCATTGGGATGTGAACAGTTGTGAATGATGCCGTTCATGTCCAGATAGAGATTGTCGAACTCAGGAACCTAAAATGAATCACACAAACAAGATGTGAATCACAAACGTGAATCTGTTTACATCCGCAAGATATATCGCGACATTGCACTCCATTTTTTTTTTTTTTTTTTTTGTGGCGAGTCGCGCGTCTTTACCATCAGCGAATATCGGATAAAAATAAAACATGAACAGAATTCATGCCCTTCAAAGGTTATCATTTGGCGGAATGGAAATCCTTCCTCATTTGGTGTATCGCACTTGTCGCTATCGATTAACATTGCGGACGTCGATTCGAAAGGTGGATAATTACACAACCAGCGTTTTCTCCGGATGGATTAGCCTATTTTACGAATAATACATACCTGATTTTCGCGAATCAGCTCGCTCAGACACGGATAGCGCTCGCTAATGTAGCGGAAGAATTTCGGAACTCCCATGGTGCGTGGAACCGTGTGGATCTATCGAACGGTGAATAAAACAGCACTGCAACGGTTGGAAATTGAAATATAGGTCAACTATTGAAATAAAATGCACTATTTGCTTACAATTTTCACCAACAAATGCACCAGCTTGTTGCCTCGAACAGTCGAACTGGTGATGTGACGTTGAAAGGAGATAAAACAAAACGTCAAAATTGGCGCTGACGACTGTCTCTGAACCCGGGAGACTCTCTTTACTCCAACGGTACTTCTCATTTACGTGCGTGTATGAAACAAAAGCAAAAAATCTTCCCTCCTTCACTTTCTCACGTCACCACAAACAAAATCAACACACTCGTCAACGTCCGGGAGAAAACCTCCACGCGTGGTTGCCAAACCTTTTCAGTTTACTCTCGTGTATACACTGTCACAAAACGAATCTTCAAAATAAGAGTGGTGAATATGACTCGACCACTCGACTGATTAAAAGAAACGCCCTTTTAAAAGCGAAACCTTTTTGTTTACGAAGGAAACTAAAATCAAAACCAAGATTTTTCTCTCACGCCGGTTATTTTAAAATAGAAGTTTGTTCAAATAAAGCCAGCCAAATGGCCCATATATGTTTTAAAGTATCCAGGAACGGAAACGTTACCGAACTGCAGGAAAAGGTGGAAGGAAATAGCGTCGGCGATTTGTTAAAATCACTCAAGGGCATCAAAGAATCATCCAACGATACCCTGACGAAGCTGGTGCAGGAGGAAAACGCGAAGAACGTTAGGAAAGCAGACGAAAAAAGTTTGATTTGGTCGAAATTTATATCGGGATCAGGAAATGATAGCTTTCTTCCGTTTTAGAAAACGCCGCGGATGATGCGGAAGAGGAGCCCGAGAAGGATGAACCCCGAAAAAAGACGAAAAGCTAATTTTACAAACAAATCTCGTACGGAGTTTGCACTTGTAGAGTTTATGTGTCAATAAATAGAACAAACTGTTGATTTTGTAATGCTCTTAGTACTACTTAATTAGAAAATACGACGGGACATGCGCATCCATTCTGTTGGGAGTCCTTAGAAACGAACTATTTACCATCCAAATAAAATATCTGTCACAAAATTTCATGTTAAAAAATGTCCAAGGGATTGGAAGTGGGCACCAAATCCTCCGAGTCTTCGGAAAGCGATGAAAGCAACGAATATACTATCGGTATGCACACCAGAAGCCTGTCCTGAACCTAGAAGATAAGTAACTATTAACCGCTCGGAGCATTGTTTCAGCATCTACTAATGACTCATTCAGCCTGGCGAACACCAAACCAAAATCCAAGTTCAACGAGATCGAAAGTGCCATGATAAATTCCGTTCTGGAGGAGACCATCTTCAAACTGATCATCGTCAACATGGAAGAAGACCACGGAAGCACCCCCATCGCCAAGAAGCCCCCGATGCACGTGCGGTTCGATCCGTCCTACAAGAGCAGGATGCCCAACGAAAATCAAGCGATCGACGTAGCGATGGGAATGATGATTCTGGTCAAGTTGAAAAATGACATGTGAATGCTTGCCTAGTGAAATTCCAATTCAGCGTAATTGAACAAATTTGCTGTTCGAACCTCTTTCTAGATCAAATTTAAGGAAGCTACTTTCCGATACACACGTTGAAATGGCAGAATATGGTTCCTTTGAGACGCTACATACCTTTATGGACAACGACATTCAAAGTGAGAAAGAGGAACATCAGCTCATTCGGGATAGTATTTTGAATGAGAAGAGGCTAAAGGCCCTGCAATCGCAGCTCGATGGCGAGACGAGGGAGAGGAAATCTATGCTGAAGCAACTGAACGATGAAATATTTGATTTGGAAACGAGGGCTCAGGTTAGTCGTTAGTAGAACCACATACATTGCATTGAAGACCTCCGAACATATATTTTCAATATTGCCAATTTAGATAAAACAAATAGGCTTTAACTGACTGAAATGACTTTAATAGACTGAAACGACAATATCACCAAATGAAAAGTTAAACTCGAACATAATTTGGACATTAGAGTGACTATCATGTACCTATGTTCCATATAAATTTGTCTAGTTGTAATCTTCGCCAAAACGTGTACATGCGGAAAATACTTCAAACTTAATTAGATCAATATTGTTTGAAGACATATCTCTAAATTAAAAATACATTTTCCCCGCGTTGATTTTTTCAGGACACTCAAGTGGAAAACGAAGTCAAGTCTAGACTGGTACAGAAATGGGAAAACACTCGTCACGAACAGGCTAGAATAGTCATCGAAGGAAAGGAGAACGGTTTGATCAAGACATCCAAGGATACCAGAGATAACATCGAGAGAGAACTGCGACTTAGAAGTGAAATTGATGGCTAGTATTTTTTTTTTTCTACAAACGAACGCATTGAACAGTCTCACACAACATATAAATTACAATTGCAGTCTACATCAACTATTGCATCGACCAAATAAACGATAAAATTTCCTTTTGGACGGACAAGTATCAGCGCGAAATCAAGGCGTTTGACCAGGATATCACCCGTCACAAGGAGCACATTGCCGAGCTGAAGGTCAAGTACGAGGAAATGGTTATCCTGTACAAACATCGCGAGAAGGAGATCAAGATATGCGCCGAGTCCCGCAAGGAACGGGAGAAGCAAAAGGCTTTTGCCAACAAACAGCACCGGTCGGCAATTATGATTCAGGCCTGGTGGCGTGGCACCATGGTACGCAAGGGTTTGGGCCCGTTCAAGAAAAAGAAGAAATCGAAACCTCCGAAAGCGTCGAAGAAGGGTGTAAAGAAGGGCAAATAGATTCGATATGACTGTGTGCGGTAAGGCAGGATTTCTTTTTCATTCTACGATTTAAGGGTGTGTGACAGCAGGGGAGTGTGGATTTTCTATTGTTTTATTAAAAAAGTGTGTACTCAGCGCTAACACAGTTCAATACATTTTTTTTTTTTATAGAATAAAAGTGTTCAGATCTCTACGACGACAAGCGAGACAATGCTGATTCTGCGCCGCTTGTTTGTCCGATTTCGAATGCAATACGCGCGATCAATATACAATATATAGCTTTGATTACCCTTCAAATCAATGTAAAATTCTACTCTTTCGTTTCAAATATAAATAATTTCTTTGTTCTCCGCGCGCGCGCAGTTCTCGCAATATATAGTTATAGAAAATAATTTAATAAATATCTTGTCTACCAATGTTGTGTATGATTCGCCTTTTTCATGTCTTCAAAAAAGAGAAATCGTAAACCAAACTTGCATCAATCAAGTGGAGATTTGATTTGCGTCCAATTGACTGCTAGGGTGAACCGTAAAAGCGCTTCCAGTAGTTTGGAAGTCATTTCTCAGTGTAGGTGTGCTTTTCTGATTACATTTGTTGTAATTAGGCCATGTGTTCAATCATGGTATACCAAGGAGTAACGATTTCTATCATCGATACGATTTATAACACCATAGATTGAACCAGTAGCGAGTATCCTAATTCAAAATATAATATGTTTGGGTAAACTTGGTTCACCCTAGTGATCCTAGGGGCGCATTTTATTAGTTTTGTAATTATGACAGTACCATCGAAAACAACATATCAATAAAACTGGCCACTATTACGCTTTCGTATGTAAACGCTAAAATACTGACACATTTACATTCCGCTGACTAGTGCTCAAAACTGCGATTAATTAACTGAATATTGACTAAATTGAATTGATTCACTTTAATCGGTCTGGAGAGAGCGAAAACTGGAACATGGAACACAGGTTCTATTTGTTGGTAATGATGTGTAAATTGCAGTTTTTGGCACCAGTGCACACCAGTATAAGCCCTGAAGGCAGTTCATATCGAAAATGTCATCCTCAACAAAGAGGGTTGAATACTAGTTTTGCTCATATTTGTGGTTCGATATTTGCACAAGTGCAGCGCTTCTGTATTTGACCATTGCATTCTTACAGAGCTGCCAGTCTGCTTGCTATGTTGTCTTCGATAATATGCAGTTTTCGATTTAATTTTTGCTTACAGAATGGCGTTACATCTTTGTTTTAACCATGCGTCAACCAACGGAAACAACTATAAGTAGTTTTGAAATTGTATAGGTAAATCACAATGTCGTTCATTAACAGTGTTGTAGTGTCATTGGAATTATCGAGTTCATAAGATTGAGCCACATATTTGACTGCGTTTGCATGGATCTGATCTATGGATATATATATATATTTGGTTATGTTTTGTAACAGTCAGATATTGTAGCGATATTCTATTAGAGTTTAAGGGGAAAGGTAGACCAAATTAGAATTAGAGGAAGTCGCTGCAGTATGTATACGGTTAGAGCGAGACTATTTTAGGTTCTGTGGTTTGTTCTTTTATATTGTCTTTAAGAATAGCGTTTTGTTTGTGTTCAGATGTTTCGAAAAATATTTTGCCAAAAACCACAGAGCTTTTACGATGCTTTGTGTACGGGATACAACTGTCGCCATTTATCCAGTGCGGAAACTGTAGTAACGTGCATAACGATTTCGATCAAGTGATCTTTCCTCTTTCGATTGGTGTTTTAGCAGGAGTGAAAAATTGTGAAAAGAAGCGAATCTAAATAGTTACAGAAAAGGAGGAGAGAGGATGAAAAAGATAATGTAGGTGCGTTAAGCTCTAGTTCCGAATCTGAGTTCTATGGTTTTGCAGCTGACTCGTTCATTTTTCGGGACGAAGCAGTCTTCGAAGGGTTGAGACCGGAAGTACAAGAACCACTTCGAAGATCAGGGCGAAGATTGAAGAAGAAACGCAAAGAAGATTTTTTCTATTTTGACCAGAAAATTTTCTTGTTGATAGTTGATAGCTATACCAAATGGTAGGTCCTTTTTAAAATTATGAGTATGCAGAACCTAATATAAGCTTCTACTGCTCCAGAAAGCATTTTTGCAACCTGACTCTAGCGAGAAGTTTGTACATTTTGGAAATGCACCTTTACTATTTTGGCGCAACTCTATCTTGCACGGTCGCAAAAAAAAAAAAACAATCTAGTAAACAAAACCACGTTTTTTTCGAAAATCTACGCCATTTGCGAGAAAATGCGTAGAAAATCACGTTATTTCGAACACAAAAATGGTAGTTTTTTTGGAATAATGGACATACCGAAATCAGCGAATCCAAACACATAAACCAACCAACGACACAGATAGTGGCGTCGCGTCCACATGTGCAACCTGTGCACGACACAGGTGTAAACAATTTAAAAAATGCGTTTAGATTTTAATAGATTTTATGGTCACATTATAGCTGTACTTCTTGACTCCAGACCACAAGTGACCATGAGTACACTATTTTACAGTGTGGTTCAATTAAATATCTTCGACCTTGGTTTGCTTCAAAAAGGGTTAAATTCAGTTGGGATGGTCTGCCTAATCCCTAATGCATTGATTTCTAAGCATGTCGATATCACTACCATGACAAAACTCGTTAAATAGTGAACATAAAAACGAGCTCTTTTGGGTAGCGGGTGGCAAGTTTGTGAATGGCCAAATGCCTGATGTAAGCCAAGCAGACCTTCTATCACCTCTTGAAACATACCACAAATTTTCCACAATACATGGCGGTTTGCACCACTGGTTGTAATTGAAGCTTTCAGCAGTCACGCGTCAAACGGGAGCAACACGGAAACAGCAGTCTGGTACGCTTTGGACGTTATCATACTTGCAGACCGGTTTGAATGTGTGAAGAACATTTGTGATGTATGGGTGTCCAAAGTGTGCATTTCTCGCTGTGCACTTGGATATCTGATAGCAGACAAAGAGAGTAATGGAGAAAGAGAGCGCAAAAGCCCGCTCTCACTCTCTTGTCAGTTGTGAATCTCTCAATTACCGATAGTTGCGCCAGTGCTTCCCCTGGTTCATTCTGATGTTGTTCTGATGAATAAAAAGTTAATAAATTCAAGTTCGCTACCCAGAGAACTATGAATTTTCTCTAGATTTTGACATTGTTTTGTATAAAAAAAAAATTCGGAAATGTTTGACGGATATTCTTTATTAAACTTCAGTCGAAAGAGTTAGCCTTTTGATAAAAACGAGAATTCAAGCTGAACATTGCATTATGTCTCCACG
Organism: Ochlerotatus camptorhynchus; assembly: GCF_037179485.1. Classification (NCBI taxonomy): domain Eukaryota; kingdom Metazoa; phylum Arthropoda; class Insecta; order Diptera; family Culicidae; genus Ochlerotatus; species Ochlerotatus camptorhynchus. Next base: position 1,566,468 of record NW_027041039.1, read on the forward strand.
GCCATGTAAATGCATTCCCAATTATTTTCAGCACGTAGATCGATAAAAGAAGTTTTTATCTAGCAACTAAAACGACAAACACAACAAGAAATGGTTATGTGCTCAAGTTATTAACGAAATAGAAAGTCGACGAAGAGAATCGATCAATATTACTTAGAACTTAATGCAATGTTCAGCTGGAATTAGTTAAGTTTTGCAAATCCTCCTACTTCGGTTAGCGCGAAAAGGGCCATACAAGTTTTGTTTGTACAAGATGAAGGTTCTTCAAATGTTACGTTAGGTAGTGATTGACATAGTGATGGAGAATATTTCCCTCGAATTTATGGAGCATTGAAAAATAAAACACAAACTAACATGTGGTGGTAAACTATAACGAACAAAGCTTGGTGCACAGGTAAACAAATGAGGCACGCGACGCCTCTGGATACAGACAAAACGTTTGCTACGACTACCACGATAAACTCTCACTGCAACACAGCTCAATCGGAGTGGTAGAAGGATAATGATATATTGCTTGCCGGCTTTGTTGCAATATACACGGATGAGGATATAGCCATAGAGGTAACTCTAAGACCAGAAGGTCCCGAAATAACGTGCACAACTTTTTGGCTCAGCTCTGGTACTATCTTCGGTCCCAAGCTAATCGACTCACCCCTCGAAACATAGGAAAAACCAATAACCCTGTGGTAGATAGAGTTGGTGTGGAATAATAATAATGAAATAAATAAAAACTTGAGAGGTGAGTCAAGTAATGAAACACTCAATTTGAGTTAATCTAAATTAGAGTGGAGCGTGGCAGAAGTGATAATAGAGAGATGCAAACAAAATCTCATGCTTAGTGAGGGGAAATTCTGACACAGCACGGAGGTATAAAAACGAGCTACCTAAGCTCGTAGAGGTCATTCTTGTAACTAACTTTGGAAGCAACGGAGACCAAACAGCAGCAGTAGCAGCAGCAGCAGGAGCATCAGCAGCAGGAGCATCAGCAGCAGGAGCATCAGCAGCAAGAGCAGCAGCAGTACTGGAAGCAGATCAGTCGAGATTCGTGTAGCCGTGACCGAGGCTGGAAACCTCGGTCCGGTCACGACAAACCCCTCATTTTATCTGTCAAACTTTCATAGCGAATCAAAACAAACATTGCGTAGTAGTAGAATTTCGACTAGATTAGGGTACGTCAATCGTTTGCTTGGGACCAATAGGCTACTAAAGTGGTGAGCCAATTTAAAATCGTTAGTTTCGTATTGATTGTTGATATAGCTTGATCTGAATCGAGAAAAGACATAACAAAAAAATTCCCATTAACACACGTGTATCATCTTCGGCTTTACTTCGTGAAGCAGCTTGCCAACAATTTGAATCGTTACCTTCTACCGCCCCGAGTGAGCTGTGTCGCACGGGCTGCTTGTCATGAAAAAGAAGGAAGAAGATTATATCATTATTGCTTTCCACTTCTGACATAGCGTTATCATTCGTTCGTTGATCGCTTGTCATTTTGTCATTTGGAGATATTTTTGACTCCTTGACCGAAATCCAAGATGGCTGACCTATAATTACGATGGATTTCAATCGAAGACAGCGGGCATTTATTCAAGGTGGCGGTCATTAGAAAGCGAATATGCGCAATTCATACCATGTAATATGGGTATCTCCGGAATGGGATCGACGAGTAGAAGCGGAAAATGTATGTATGTCACTATTTTGGAATCTAATTTGGCAGACCCAAATACAAGATGTCGGACAGAGAATCCGCAATTGATACATGTATAACTACGGAATTGGCTCAACGACACTACCTCGAAAGCCATTACCCTGAATCTATTTAAAAAACTTGATTAATGGGTATTAATTACTACAAAACTCAAAACAATAACTCATGTTTGAAGTGAAAATACCACCAGGAGGGTGAAAGTGCCAGTGTTTATGATCATGATACATTATATCGTACAACCATTTTTTAATAATTCAATAACACTTTTATCAAAATTAAATTTTCACATAGAAACCCGACAAATACGAAATCGAAATTTGTGATAACAAACCGTACAAACTATGTCAAATTTGAAACAATGAATCAGATAATGACAACTTACAATAAGCATAGCGAAACAATTGACTTTACAATGACAAAAGCCAACTTACTTCAATTCACGAATATAATTGAAGTAACTTGGCTTTTGTCATTGTAAAGTCAATAGTTTCGCTATGCTTATTGTAAGTTGTCATCATCTGATTCATAGTTTCAAATTACGAACACGCAAAAATAATACAATGTAAACAAACAGTATCTTGATAGTCTAGTTTTTTTGGATAAAATATTGTTAAATGACAAAAAAATGTAATTACCATTACCATGTATCAAAACGGTCTACTCATGATTGACGACAAATAAATAAATAAAGGAAAAAGATAATTACATTTAAGAGTTGAGTCAAGTTTTCCTCAATTTCACGTGACATAATTGATGAATCGCCAATAACTATATTAACAAGATTTTTTGCACAGTTTGTCACAAGATCGGAGGTGCTAGGCTGGATGTTACCAGAATGCTTGTTGAAATCTGCAAGATTGTCCCAAGCATGGTCGACCAGTTTAGGTGGGTAGTCAGGGTACAAGTGCCTTGACATAATACAAAAGATCCTTTACTTTATTGGGTCTGAAACCAGGAACGTCAAGAAAGGACAAGATGCAGACAAGAATTGGAGGCTCCGCATCTCAGAAGTTGTTACAGAGCAACAGATTGCAGAAGTCAAAAGAGTTGACTTTGTTGGTACCTCAGACCCGACCATGGCCAGAGCAGCCAGAAATACATTGAATGCTGCAATGGCCGAAGAAATAACAAATTATTGGACTAAGGTACCATCTGGGAATACATACATAACTGCAGGTATGATCATTGTTTTCACCTACAAGAATGGCAATGCTCCTACAGCACAGCCATTGATCCATGAAAATGGAGTTTTCTTGTTAGGTAACAGTGAAACAAGCCACAATATTGGGTTTGTTCATCCTTAACAAATTCACCACCCTGGCCCTGTGCAAAAGGCCATGAAATTTTGACACCACTTGCTGGTGCAATTTTATCCAGGGACAGTATCGATAAGATGATGAATGACCCCATAATTAGTGCTGCAATTGGTGCAAAATGCAAATTGATCGATGCCATCAACAACAGTGCACAAAACGGTGGCCAATACTTGTCTGGCAGCATTGACTGACATTGCAGCAGCATGTGTCATTGTCGGAACATCAGCTGTTAAAAAACCTGAGTAGAGGAAGAGCATTGTCCATAGGACAGTCAAACAATTCACCAACCAGAAAAGGGCTGGTGATCGTGAAGTATTTGCAGTATTCTGCAAGTATGCTACTGGTGGTGTTGCTGAGGAGTGGACATTTGATGCCATTATTCTGACTGAGTACGAGCATATCAGAGTGACTGCTATGGCAATGAGAAAAGCAGCCCTTCAAGCTATAGTTCTGGAAAACGAATTCCGCCGCTCCTGCCAAAAATTGTGGACCTTTTAAGGCCACAACAACATGACTTCCAACAAACTGGACCATCAAAGCCTAACCCAAGGAATGAACAGGAAGAGATGATTGATATTGAAACTAACAAAACCACACCAACAGAAGAACATGGATCTAGCTTCGTGGCACCATTGTCTAAATCTGAGGAAGAATACTTGGATAGAGAAATGCCAGATGAAGAGAAGGAATTTGATACAGGATATGGCAAATGTGGTGTCCATGAAGACATATACACATCTCATCCATGTTCTTGTGACCATTCAATGGTAAAATACCCCAATCATAACAAGAAGCACATATATAATCCTGAGGGGTGTTTGGTTTGTTATAAGGCATTGTTTCAGATTCAAGGCAGTTGGAAGGATGGCTATGTAAGTTTATTACAGAACAAGCATATGCAGGGATTTGTGCGGCAGATGACTACTTTTCCATCATTTTACGGTAAGCGCGACAAGGATCTATATGTCTTGATGAGGCTGAGCACTATGGAAATGAGCCCTAAGGTTAGAGGGTTAATTGGATCTTTATATGGATGCGAAGTTTTGACTACATGGTGCCAAATGCACGAAAAAATGAGACACAGCTAATTTAGCTGGCAGGGAATAATGTTTAGTACCGAGCCGGCTAATAGCTTGTAAACTCATTGTATATAACATTTTATTAATTGATTTTATATTTTATTGTCTGAACTCACGTTTATATTTATATTTTGTATAGGTAAATAAAAAAACTCCTTCAACACTGTGCACCTTGTGCACGTTTAGATGTGAGGGAACCCACTGCATTGTATCCACTTGTGACGCATCTAGGATTTCGGCAACTCGAAAAGCTACAAACTGCCGGTACCTTCGTTGATATGATCGCAACCAGGATAAAACAGTTCTTGAAGGTGATCAGAATGCTCGTTTCTTAATTTGCAAAGTGTGGTTTTCTTCAATAGATTTTGCCAATCTTGCTCCAAGTACGGCTGCCTGCAGTTCAAGATGAGGAATGGACATACGTTTTAAAGGAGTTACTTTCGTTTTTGATAATACCAGTGAACATCGAATTTGACATCTATCGATAATGCGAAAATATGCAACGGCAGCAAACGCGTCCTTGCTTGACTTGCATCCACAAAAATATGTGGTTCCAAGTTTCCATAACTTTCTGGATCGTAACCACCTACATACTCTTACTTCATCAAGGTTCCTGAATGAAGACGCCGAGTGGGGCTCTATTCTGATTGCCTGTTTTGGTTTACGAAATGACCACGGACACGTCGTCTTCATTCCGAAAATATCCATGTTGTCTCACTTTTATTCCCGGAAGTCACCAACTTAAATTTCAAAATGACATCGGGCATTGATTTTCAACCTCTATTGTAACACGTCTGGAGCAAGATCTAGGAAGTGTGCGACGCTCGAGAAACTGGAGACAAGCAGCATTGAACCGAGTTTGTTGGCGCAACATTGTAACGCAGGACCTGAACTGCCGCTCTTCGCATGTCGGTCCCATGGCAAAAATCAGCAAGCCGAGAAAATCGCATTTGGCTGTCTTTCCAAACTTTTTCAGATCAAAGTTTATGAATTCATCCAGTATTATGAAAATTTGCATTGTAACTCAGCTTTGATAAAAAAAAAAATGCTCGGATCAGCAAAAGTAAAAGTAAGTAGGCCTTGTACTGCCTAGAATCGCATATCAGTCCCATATGTATTGTCGCCAATTTTGAGATAACAACGTTATCCACTATCAATTGGCATCTAGTTTCATATTATGTGAGAAAACTACACGCTAACTTGAAAGTACTCATTAATGAGTAAAAAAGACCCATTTTGAAGAAAAGTGGCTTAACTCATTAATGATTAAACAATTTTACCCATTAATGAGTATCTGTTACCCATTAATGATTAACAATTACTCATTAATGGGTAACAGATACTCATTAATGGGTAAAAAATTTACTCATTTAATGAGTTAAGCCACTTTTCTTCAAAATGGGTCTTTTTCAACCATTAATGGGTACTTTCAAGTTAGCGTGTACGGACTTTGATCGTGAAAAATGTGAAAACAACATCAAGCCAGTTTGTAATCGCACATCAGTCTCATTCTGAGATCGTTGCAATTCGTCTTTTTGAATTGCCATATTTTTCGGTGATATAACAAAACATGCAATCTTCATTGCAAATTATTATAACTCGAAAAAAAATATCAATAAATTAGCTATGATTTTTCAAATATTTACATTGAAATTGCACTTCGTACCTTTGCCTTTTCTCAATGCCTACTTTGTTATATGAGACTGATATCCGATTCTAGGCAGTGTAGGGTGTCTTACACATTATCACAAACCGGAAGTTGTCATCCTTTATTTAATATCAGTCTCTGTTCCGCAATCTATAGTGCCAATCACCGACGGACATCGATTGTCATCCATTGACGGTAATCGAATGTGCAGGAAAACAGGGGTGAGACAGCAGTCACGCTTACCACTACACCATCGGCGCCGGCTTTTTGCCATATGCCGTCGAACATCGGTTTTCGGTCTCTAGCAAGAAATCAAAAATAAAAATGACAAATTGACAAGCGATCAACGAGCCGAATGATAACACTATGTCGGAAATGGAAAGTAATAATCTTCTTCCCTTTTTTCGGCCTTTGCAATATAGCTCGGATGGCAATTTCTAGAGCTTATCCACAGCAAACAAACAGTTTTAGTTTCAGCTTACACACTAATCCAGCATTTAGTTGTTCGGTATTTTTTGTACAGGGCTTACACGGTAAAACGAAAGATTTACTGAAAATTCAGTTTAAATCAGGTGAATAACCGTCGTTCTGTAAAACACAAACTGAACTTCGGTATCGTTTGATGCAAAATACTGTACACAGAATATTTATTTACTGAGAAAGTCGTTAATTTCCAAATTTTCGTGGTTTCACGAAAAGTCAGTAAAAATAATTACTGTGCAAAAAGTAGTCTTTATTTCTTTACCAACTGGTCAGCAAAATAGCCAAAAAAAAAAACAAGGTTTACCGACCACGAATTGTAAAACTCTAACCTGTCAATTTTATTCCCGCCGCCATTTTAGCTTCAGTAAAATCCGGGAGCAAGTGTTTAACCCCCCGGTTTGCCAAAATTTTAATTATATCATGAATTATATCATGACGGAACTGAGAAAGCTCAACAGCGAAATAGAAGAACCAGTTAGTACCAACACTTATTATTTACTCTTTTTGCAGTTCCTTGGTCTCCAATAAATTTTGATTAACAAAATGGATGTTTGCATTGTTTGCTTTCACTATCAACGGGCTATTTCGGGGTACGTCAAGGGATTAAGTCGTCATATTAATTGGCATATTATAAACGGTGAATTGCACCAGGATTCATGCTTTTATGACTGCACATTCTTTACTTTTAATAAAACTGGGTAGCACGGTATAATAATGAACCAAATAACTGACTTGTCAGTTAAATTGCAGCAAAATAAACAAAAAGAAAATACTGGGTTTTCCAGTATACGCAACTCGAACCAATTACTGAATGAACAGTTATTTTTGACAGATTGACTTAACGGACAGTTCGGTAATGCAAATTATTTCTGTGATGACTACTGGGCGATCCGCAATTCAAAAACCCAGTAAAATTTTACTGACTCCAGTAATCTAAAGTTAGTGTGTAGTGAAACTGCTTAAATTAAAGAAAAATCATCTAGAAACAAATTAAAACTAGGGCTGTGGTTATAACGCAAACGATCAATTTGATGTTGAAGTATTTGAACTAGTGTTATCTTCAAAATTGATGGCATCCTGTCGTATAATAGTATTCACTCGTTGTTTTTGTGGCACAATATTTTCCGGTAAACCTCTGATGAGCACGGTTGTTCCAGCAATCGCAAGTGCTTAAACTGACGAACTATAATCGATAATCTTTAGTGAAACCGAACTGAACATTATATGCTACATGATGCTACAACAATACGAACCAAAAGTCGGGTGCTACAGAGCATTGCTAAGGAGTATTTAATTATCAAGGAAACGATTTTCAACCGCATTGTAACATGTTTGGTGTCCTATGAATTTACGGAATGCTTATGCCCTATATCCTATCATAACCAGAACAGAGTCAGATAAAATCCGAAAACGAGAGATTGCTTCAGGCAGTGTGCGCCGGTTCGCTAATACCGGCTACTATAACCATGTTTTTCTTTTAACCTTGCTTCATTGCAGTGTTTGCCTAATTGGGATATATTGCCATTTCACTGTACTTATGTTTTACTAACACTACTTTCAGTAAGCAAAATAAATGCACGTTAATGAGAATTTTTTGCTTGCATCATCGCGAATGAGTCAGTGTTAAAAACGAATTAAAATTCTCAATTTGATTTTTTTCATAACATGAAGCTATTTCGAAATGGAAATATATTATTCGATAAACAATATGAGAGAATTTGTAACCTTCGCTCGACCACGTTCCTGTGTGTATAAAAACTTATCGGTTAAAAAAATCCTAAACTCTAACAATTGGAATGATGCATAGAGAGAGAAAGATAGATTGAGGCTTATTATTAGCTTGACCAAAGCAGAAAACAGTTTAGTCATTGGCGTTTATCTACTTTTTTAGCCGGAACTGTACGACTGTGACTGATTTACCTTGATTCGAATTTTGTTGGAATCGGTTGTCTGCTGGATTTGATGTGCCGAGCTGGACGAACCAATTCGTGATCGACCCATGCTCGAATCGTACTGACCTCGTTGCGTTGGACTGGACAGGGTTGGGGAAAACGGACCGGCTGGTATTCGACTTCCGGTGGTATTTCGACCGTTCGCATGGGCGGAGACGCCAGTGGGGGAAAGGGGAGAAGTGACCGGCTGCTGTGATGTTGGAATTCTGGACTTGTGAGGCTGCCGTATGGAACCCTGCAGCGACGAAGGTGGTGATGTTGGAGATTTAATGACTGGAATGCGGGATCCAGCTGGTTGTTGTTGGTGTTGGTGTTGCTGTTGATGATGTTGTCTTGCGGCAAAAGCCGAGGAGGCTGTTGAAGAACTTGACTCGTTGGTGTTTCTTCGATTGGACGACGTTAGCGGAGAGGACAGTTCCAATCGGAACGAATCCGTAGAGTATTTGTTGCGTTTCACACTGTTACTCACTGGGATGGAGGAGGATTGGCTTGGGACGGAAGTTTTGCGGCCGGCAGTGGTTGGAGACAATAGCGGAACAGATTCGTTGCTTGGACTGTTTACGATAGTTGAGCTATTTTGAACATATTGCACCTGCCGTTTAGGTGGAGGACTAGTGGAAGACTCGTCCGAGGATTTATTTAGTAACTTATCTTCATCGTCGCCTTCATTGTTGAAAAATCGGTTGTATTCTTGCAGTGCATTATTATCCAGTTGATTATCCAACAGTAGATCGTAATCAAAAGGACTGATATCGTTTCCACTTTCTCTGCTACTTTGTCGAGTTTTGAACGCCTTGTACTCGATGCTGTTGTACTCATGCCCATTACCCTCCGTAACTGTACCCCTAGTCGAAAGATTCTTGTACTGTATGTTGTAATCGCTCTTATGTCCTCTAGGAATCTTTTGCGAATTTATCGAAGCGTAAATCTCATACCGATCGTTGCTTCCACTTTCACTGCTATCGACGGTTTCGTAAATCTCGCTCTTTGTCATTCTGTTCCCCTTCGCTCGCACCATCTGACGTATAATATAATCATCATTGATATTTTTCAACAAACTGCTATTGCTACCTCCCAGATACTTATTTTTCGCCAGTTCCTCAAACGACGTCATCCTGTGTATATTATTCTCCGACCCATTTCTCACCCTAACCACACCACTTTGATTCAAACTGCTGTGACTTGTGTGGTGTTCCGGTACATATTTCCTTCCCTTCAGGTGACTACACTCGATTATAAACTCCCCGTCCAGCATCGGTGCCGGAGATTTCCTCGACATACTGCCACGTCTTGAACTGGACGTAGACCTTCCATTGATAGCATAATTCTGAATAGACGACGTCGTGCCATAGTCGCTGCCATACTCGAACCTACCGCTGCTATACGTGGGCTGATACAACTCAATTTCGCTATTCCTCCTGGTTTTCGAGTCATCCTCTTCTTCATCGTTGTAATTACTCAGTCGACTTACCACGATCGGTGTACCGGCACCGGAGTAATTAGAACCATTCGAATATCGATTCGTAGCTTTGTTGAAGGACTCCTTCTTGGCCACGGTGGCCGCCACAACCGTAGTGGTGGAGGCCGAATGCGGTGTACTTTTCTGCAACTCTTCTGGTGGTGCCGGTGGAACGTAGATGCGCACAACGTCCTGCGGGGACATTGCCCGGGGCGTTTGTTGAGTCGAAGGACTGCGAGCTACCACACTTATTGAACCGATGGCGGACCTGTGGAATAGACGCAAAATCAAGCGGATGAGTCATCGGTGGGAACACGAAAAAAGAGGCATGCAATTAAATGTGCCTCCAATATGTACCGGAATAGGCGTGCGCTAGATTGGGACTATTCAAATTCTGATCGAATGTACAGAAATGGACAAAGGTAAAGACCCAACATAGCGCACGAATCCTGTAAAGTTTCCTGAGAATAATTCGTGCTTATCTTTTGTACAGTGCTATCAACTACCTACTTCTACACATTTATTGGAACAAAGCCCGACAAATACGTAGTTCGTGATGCGCCTATATACCTGAAGTATTGATATTTTATCTACAGATCCAGTAACTTAACTTGCTTAGAGAAAATTTTAGAATTCAGTCTCAATAGGTTTACAAGTAGTATTTCCAAGCCATCACCGGAGGAAGGTCTCGAGGCTGAACCGGAGTTGCGATGACCTCTCAGTGTTACAAGACACGCATCAAACGTGGATGTTACATGAGAAGTGCGTTATTCCAAGTGGTTCCCCAGCTCTCGTCCGCAATATCGAGCAGAGGGCAATCCAACTTGGACAAACCTAGAGTATCCGGAAGATTCATGCAAAAAAATGCATTGTGACGCCACCCAATGCTAAAGAGCAAAGCGAACACCCTAATAAACAAATATCACAAACGAACGATAACCCAAATAGTAGAACCAGTGACGCAGCCAGGATTTCTGTCTGGAGGGGAAGGGGTTGGATTTAAAAATGAATTCGGAGGAAGCTGACAGAATCTTTCGAGATTATATTAATGTAATGAAGAAACTAAATGTAGGGCAAATGGCTCTAATGTTGGCCTATGGATCTAAGATTGGGCCCATCGCTAAAAATCTGTTATTTATCAATTTTATCTAGATAAACACGTCATTGAGACGGTACTAATGCATATTTTTGGTCGCTATTGAAAATTTAGTCGATTGCTGAATTTATGTATGGGTCCGAAATAGGGGCATTTAGGCCGATCCAGGTGCTGGCCTACCCGGTTTTGGCAACACAACCCCATCTGCTATAACTTTCCTTAGAATATATTAGTGCGTTATGGACATTTTTCATGAAGAGTGGTCCAGTACAATTTCAAATTACCTAAATAAAGCGTTCCATACATTTTATAGAATGCAAAAATAAAAAAAAAACAGAAATCTCGTGTTGCCAAAAACGGGAAGGATTCGCATTCTATCCTAGGGGCATAAATTAATCCAAATCATCTTCATCTTCATGGTGACCAGCAAATCTCGATTAGCAATTGTCCCTTTTTTCTCCCGGAATTTTAATTAAGCACAAAACTGAATGCGATTAAGCCGAAGGTTAAATGGATAATTTCCGAGATAATTTCTAAGACATCAGCACCTTAGCTGGATCTTGAATTTGGATCTGCAGCAGGTTCGAAGTCTTCCTTCAGATTAATTTCCTTTCACAGAAATCTCTCCAGAATTCTTTCTCTTGAATTCTCTCTGGAAATCCCCTGAAATTGTTTATATAATAGTACAGAAATTCTCTGTAGAACACTCCAAAAAATTCTTAAAATTCATCCTTTCTTCGAATTTTAAACTCTTTTTAAGAATTCACTTGAGCTTCATTTTTTTAAATTAGCATGAAATTCTCCGTAGTATTCACCTCAGACCAACAATTGAAAAGGGCCTATTAGCTTTTGTGAGCAAAACTTGTAATCCCCCATCTGGCAGGGGAAATTCTCCTGCCGAGAATTGTCTTCAAATTTTGCTCAGAATTATCTTGGAGTTCTTCTAAATTCGTCTAGAAATACCTTTCGAAATGCACTCGAACTATCTTTATAAATCTTCGCCGAATTATATTGGAATTGTACCCTCAAAATTCGCGTTCCTTGGTATTTTTCAAGAATCCTGGAATCCTTTTCACTATTGGGAGATCTAGTAAAAACTCTCCTATAGGTTTTCCTAAAGCTCCCTAGAAAATATTCTCTGAAAAACCTTGGTAAACCTTGATAACCTCTAGAATTCATTCTAAAATCTGCTCAAACTTGTTTTGGAAGAAAATTCTAAAATTCTTCTAATAGTTCTTCAAAGTGATTGTAGTTATCCTGAAAATCTAGAACAGTCTTGATTGAGTCTTGATCAGGGTCTTGAAATCTACGAGGTATATTTTTCCAGATTTGTCAACTAAATTCATATGATTTTCCCGGTGACTTCAAGTTCCAGCTTTTTTCCGGTTTTCCCAATTCACTAGTCACTTTGCATTTCACATATGAAACACATGTTTTTAATCACATTATATTTGTTTTGCCTTGAGCACATTTTGAGACCCAGCTCCGTAAGAAAAATTATTCCGGATAATATGCTTAACTAAAAGCTAATTCGGATTCCTCCAGTGGGAAAAAGTAAAAACAACGCTTTCATCTCCAAAATTATGTAAGGTAATTCCATCTTAATTGCAATAGCAGCAACATTACCATACTAAAACTTTACTGTGAAGCTAATTTGACGAACCAACCAGGTTTACAATGAAGACCTAGAATACTTAATACAGCCACTCTATGCTGTCAAAGCAATGCTTGTCTACGTATCTTTAATCATAAAAGTGCTACTCCAATCAATAAAAAAACTCCCAAGCAAGACCATTATCCTGAATTCGCATTTAGTTAGTTCTCTGAACTAATTAAGCTGATAAGAACACAATAAGCAACAAGAACTAAAAGTATTCAGAAAAAAAATCATTATCTTCTCTTAAAGCTGGGTTTAGACAAGACAGGTCAATTGATCAACTCAGTTGAATTCAACTGACTTGAACGTGTAAACTATGCCATTCAACTGACTTGAATTGAAAAAAGTTGAACCAGGCTCAACTTTTCAAGCCAATTGAATTCAACTGAGTTGATCTATGACTTGTCTTGTCTAAGCCCAGCTTAACTTTAACCATTCTTCCATTTACTCAAAAGTGCTCCAATGCGCTCAAGGGGTTGATTTTTGTTGGACACAGCTGGATCGAGCAGACGCAGAATCTACTTGAAGGTTAAATTTTGTCAGACGCAATTAGGAGAGACGCACATTCCCATAAGCAGCTTAATTTTGCAACAAGTTACAACGTCTGAACGGAACGGAACTGATTTTTTATCTCGGTTCAACTCAGGATTCCCAGTGTGAGCTGAATTTATAATAGGCTCAAAACCATCAAAATACCCTTTTATTTGAGCGACTTTTGCTCCACTTGCTAAACTGCAACATCAAGCATTGAACAACCACAACTTCCCAACTCTTATTAAAATTTTAAATTGAAAACCATCCTCAAACTACAACTGTTATAAAGAAATATTTCCCTGACTTTAAATGAAATTCCCTGACAATCCCTGATTTTCCAGGTCCAAAAAGGAATTCGCTGATATTCCCTGATTTTCCAGGTTTTTTCAGGTAGTCGACACCCTGATTATCAAAGAGCTTTGGGGCTGATGTGGCTGGCAGCGAGGTGAGCGAAGGTTCTTAAACAACAATAATTTATGGTGTTACCTCTCACCCCAGCAGGCCTGGATGTTCTGAGGCATAACATCTCTGATCACGCCTTCCTACGGAAGGTAGTAAGGGAAGTAAAGCCGTTGGTCCCCGGTTCATGAGCTGATGGGTCGATAGGTAGGGTCCAGGTGTGGGAGCTGCCTTCCTGGCGTCGGTAGCATTAGTGCTCAGCACGGAAAACAAGATCGACGGAAAACAAAACCAAGGAAAAAAAAAGACCGTTTTGTCGTGATGGTTGAGTAATGCTGAGCTATTAGGGTGTTCATCACGGATGAAGCTGGCGAGCTGTATGTTGTTTGGAACGAGGGTGACGCGCTTGGCATAAATGGCCCACAGCGGCTCACGACGAGCAACTGAATCCGATCAGTAGCGCACCGCTTCTTCCTCCTTCTTCGGTGAATCGAGGGCTCTTGAGAGCAGCCTTGATAGCTAGCTGCTTGCGGGGAGCCTTTCGTTGTGTACTGGAGAAAAATGTACAACGTCACACCCCGAAAGCTGGTGCTGCTGCTAATGACGACCGGACACCACCACTCACCACACGCGATGATTGAAGAAACATCGTTCGGCGAGACCGGAAAGGAAAAGGGCTTTTTGCAGGCAATCGGTGATAATTTTGATCACTATTGCAACAGTTGAACATTTGTGTAATTTTCAATAGTGGCCTATTGAAAATTGATAAATTATTCATTTTAGCAGATTCGTAGAAAAATTTCCAATCGATTGGCTTGTTTAGAATTAAAATACTTCCACTATTGACATAGTTTTATAAGTGGTCAAAAACGGACCACTTTTCGTAACGCGGTCCATTTTGGTTTTTTTTATTGCACCCCCCATATTCGTTGCCGAAAGACGTAATCCTACGTAAAAATAGTACACGGCGATGCTCCCGCTCCCACTAGGTGTACGTTAGACTGATGCAAAATTGGACTTTTTTGCTCCACAGTGCTTAAATGGTGTCAAGTCGGGTCCTGATTAGCCTCCCAAAGTTACAACTCATTTGGTTAGAAACAAACTTCGCACAAGCCATTTGAAGTTTACATGTAAATTACTATGGGAAATCTCAACTTTTTGTTCATTGCCTTCTAGTCTTTTTCCATATTGAGCTGCGAAACAGTTTGATAGCCATTCTTATAGAAAATTATCTCAGCTACAACTTTGCTGAAGATCGTTTCTATGTAAAACGAGACAGGAAAAAGTTATTAATTATTTAAGAGATTGGTAAACTTATGACATGATCAAGCAGCTGCTCTGTGGCAACACTGTATTTTGCAGTGTGACATAGTAGCCATGATTTTTGTGTCCTATTCAACACCCCAGAAACACCAATGTTGCCTGCTGAGCAGTTGATTGAGCATGATCATAAGACATCAGCGCATTGAACCATTTATAACTTTCGATCCTTGCATTTAATCAAAAAGTGGTCTTCAGCAAAGTTGCAGCTGGGAAAATTTACTATAAGTACAGTGAAAGTTTTCGAAGCAGACCGATATGGTGAATTATTAGATAGACATGAACAAAAATCTTGGTTTTACCATAGTAATTCCCATACAAACTTCAAATGGTTTGTGCCATCTCAGTTTCTCACCAAATGGGTTCAAATTTTGAGAAGTTAGTCAGGATCCGATTTGGAATCGTTTAAGTATTGTGGAGCGAAAATTTCAAATTTTGCATCACTCTAATAACCATACTCAGATAGCAGTGTTAATCGATAACTTTCCATCTGTCAAATTTTAACCAAAAAAGTCAGCTAGTGTCAGCCTCTAATCTTATTTCATCTTGGCTTAATTTTTTGTAAATGCAAACCATTTAACGAGCAGAGTCAGTTGTGCGAGCAGCAAGGCTAAAGACCCACGCACATTAGATCCGGTCAGACGCGTTGCGGCAAAGTGACAGCTACATCTATTGTCTAACTGTCTAACGTCAACGCAACGCAAACGGATCTAATGTGGGTGGCCCTTAACAGATTGTTTGGATGCAGTTTTCAACAAATTCAGTTTTAGGTAAATTTTCGGCCTTTTTGGTTTATGGCCATTTTTGGTACCTTACACTCTAAGCTACGATTACCTAAAATTATCGGTAAATAATTATCGGTATTCTCTACCGATAAAAATCGTTACTTTTTACTTTAACCCTCCGTTACTCTCGCCAACTTTTGTAACACGAGTACTCGCGCGTTGTACTTTGTACAACAGTGTGAGTTTTCCATTGTCATTTTGCAGTCGAGCTACCAATCGATATGAATCCAACGAGTATTCCTTAAAAAAAACAGTTAACCCCCAAAAAATGCGGATAATAGAGAAAATGTGAATGGAAACCGCGTAAACGGTGTCCGTACTACGTGGGATTTGACTTAATTTTGGATTTGACCAGATAGAAAGTTACTGTCTTCGGCAAAGTTGTTCTAGAGATCGCTGGTGGAGACTAATTCAGAATTTTCTCACTACGTAGCGGTAGAATACATGTGAAATTCTCGCATGTGATAGGGGAAATGACGGCTTCGGCATGGCAGACTATTTTCGGCAACCCAAATTGAAACGCTAATTTCACTGGATGTTCTCAAGAAAACACTTCGCTGAATGTATTCAAACGATTCTTTAGGCTTTCAGCTTCAATTTGATTATATTTTTACCACTGAGAAAAAGCAATCTAGCAGGGTTTTCTTGAAATGAAACACACGCACTCTAAAAGGCTGCTGATTTCGAGTTGCCGATGAAAGCAAAGCTGTTTAACACGCAGCTCAAATAGAACGGTTGCCGAAAAAAAGATGTTGCCCACAATAGTCACTCTCACTAGAGAAGATTGGAGCTTTGTAAAAGCGTTTCAAAACAGTTTTTGACAATTATTTCGACTGAAATTGTTAGAGCAGCTGGCAGCAAAAGATTGTAAACAAACCAATACTGCATATGTGTGCGTTCCTGAGAGAAAAAGGCTATAGAAAGATGGTCGCTGCTTAGGTTGCCGAGAATACGTAAATTCCCCTATATCTCGAGATCATGAACAGATAGAAAGTTACTGTCGTCGACAAAGTTGTTCAGGAGGTCAAAGTCTATTGCTTGGTGTACAATAGTTGAGAATTTCCTTATAAAATATCACGAGATCCTGACCAAATAGAAAATATCACGAGATCCTGACCAAATAGAATGTTACTGTCTTCGACAAAGTTGTTCAGGGAGCCAAGGCCTTTTGGCTGGGGGACATAAATTCAATTTTTTTTCACATCATTGCGCTTGTATACACGTATAATTCTCGTATTAGATATATTTCGAGACCTGCTAAACTGTCATCGGCACAGTTGTCCAGGAGATCAAAACTTTTTCGTTGGTACACTACGCGGTGCTTGGATATACGTGAAATCTTCGCAAATATAATATCTCGAGATCCTGAACAGCTAGAAATTTACTGTATTTGGCAAAACTGTTAAGGAGATAAAGATCTTTTGGCTGATGAACAGTAGTTCAGAAATTTCTCAAAACTTGGCGGGCAATTCTCGCATATCAAATATCATAAAATAAAAAAAAAAACAATGTACATCAGCCTAAGTGACATGAGACGAATATATTCTGGATTTATTTTACTGGTGAAGATTTTCATGCAGATTTGTGGATACATAAATTGGGTTGAGTTGTTCCACTTGTATACATCTGAATAAATTAGTGGTAACACGTATCTCAGATGCAAAACATTATTTTAAAAGATCAATATTGCTGAAACTTCCACCAAATGGATGTTTAGAGTCTCCCTTTCATTTAAGGCTAATTTCAAAATGTCTTATCGAGGGGTCTAGAACAAAAAAAAATCCCTGTATTTACGTGTGCACGGACAACGAGACTAACTCAGAGAGTGAGGCACTTTTGCTCAGTTGAATGGAGAAATATATAAAACCGTACACTCCCGAAGATAAGTTTAAGGACACGCCCTAAAATCGTTTTTGAAAGGAAATACGAAGAGGCAAATTGCTCAATGTCATTTTAAAATATTGTATACACCAAAGGTTCACCCAAAGTTACACTATTTTTCAAAATTTACTCTGAAGAATCATGATTGATTTTCTCAGAATTGACTTGGAAAAAAATTGAAACTAAAAGTAGTAGTAGAACCCTTATGCTATACCATTCATACCATTCAAATAACCTAAGGAGATCAAAAATTGGACGTAAAATGAGAGAGCTTTGCCGCATGTACAACTTTGACGATGACAGTTACTTCCTGACCTTAAGCTATAGCATATACAAATATTTTAGATGCACACTAGCGTCGCATACCGAAAATATTATGAACTATTTACTGTTCACCAGCAAAAAAGCTTTGAAAACTTTGCCGAAGACAGTAATTTTCTAGCTGTTCGGGATCTCGAGCTGTAGCATATATGAGGATTGCACGCGTATACTAGCGCAGTGCAGTGAGAAAATTCTGAACTACTGTTCACCAGCCAAAAGACCTTAGCCTCCTGAACAACTTTGCCCAAGACAGAAACTTTCTATTTGGTCAGGATCTCGAGATATTTTATGCGTGAAAATTTCACGTGTATACTAGCGCCGCGTAGTGAGAAAATTCTGAAACATTTTGCACCAAAAATAGACTTCAACCTCCTGAACAACTTTGTTCAAGACAGTAACTTTCTATCTGGTCAGGATCTCGAGTTATATCACAGGCGAGAATTTCACATTTCACTAGCGCTACGTAGTGAGAAAATTTGGAACAACTGTCCACGAGCAAAAATTTTGTGATATCCTGAACAACTTTGCCGAAAACAGTAATTTTCTATCTGGTCAAGAACTTGAGATGTTTTGTATGCAAGAATTTCACATGTATACTAGCACCATGAAGTGAGAAAATTCTGAACTATTGTTCACCAGCCAAAAGACCTTGACCTCCTGAACAACTTTGTCGTAGACAGTAACTTTCTATCTAATCAGAATCTCAAGATATAGCATTTGCAAGAAGTGTACATGTATACTAACGCCACGTGGTGAGAAAATTCTTAACTACTGTTTACCACCCAAAAGTTGTTTATCTCCTTTACAACTTTGCCGAAGACAGCAACTTTCTTGCTGATCAAGATCTCGAGGTATTGAATATGCGAGAAAGGCACGTATATACTACCCAAGTAACCACGAAGCTGTATATAGATACATTAATTTTGCTCTATAGTATAGTATAAGATACATGATATAAAGCAGTTTCATCTTACATGTGCAATTAAAGCAGTTTTAAAGTCGAAAAGGGCCCCACTACTGTCAAATTAAAGTAGCATCCGCAAGTCTCTTGCCAGCCATGTGTTATTGTTGCATGTGCCATTAGCATGCTTTTGATCAAGGATAGCTAGTGCATATGCTGTATATAAATCCTAAAACATGTATACTTAGGGCAAGATTACTTTTTCAAAAGCTGAATTACTGTTTCGCTTGCAATGTTTTATTGCATTATGAAAAGTAAATATAGAGCTTGAAATAAAAAAATAAATAAAAATAATGTGTTTTTACATTAATTATAATTATTATTACGTTTGCCGTACAATGTTTTGTAGATTTTATCTCATTCATATTAATTATGTATGCATCTAAATGAGGAATATATCAACGTTATTTTATTATGTACAAATTAATTTTACCTTAATCGGGATTCGAACCAAGATTTCTGACGATAGGACTATGAATGCCGGGCGCGTTGATGATCTGAACTGTAAATGCAATGGAATTTCATCTGGCAAATGCATCATTTAAAAGAAGCATCATTTCTCCAATACAATAATGCAATATTAATGCCACGTCCGGCAATGTGAATTTGTCGCCTCTCTCTTTCTCCCGTTGTTCTTATGTAACGAAAAGTTTGACGTCACTCATCATTGCATAAGAACAGCGGGAGAATGATAAAGACAACAAACTCACATTGCCGCACCTGTTATTCATAACATTGATATGATACGCAGAACGTGAAGCAGCTGTCATTTTTTCTGCCGCTCTGGTCAGAGCGCCGGTTTGCATTGTTAAGTCAAAAGTAATTGTTAGCACTTATCGTCAGGAAAATAGTTTTGGTCAAACAAGTAAGTTTAGTAACATTATCGTATACACGAATAATGTTTCTATCATTTTAGGCAATTAAACGGTAGCACAGCTCCAATAAAAAGGCCGTGGTTCAGCCCGAGGTTCGGCCAAATAATGTGAAATCGTGTGCTAAAGCGGCTAAAATGAAACCCGCTGCTGAAAAATACAACGCCAGGGAGACTGGAAATGAAGATTCTTCGTCTAAAAGGCAGCACACCCCTCTGTAGCCCTCAAAATCTCAACCAGGGTGGCCAGTGACTTTTCATTTTGAAATTCCCGGTTTTTTCCCGGTTTTCCCGGTTCAAATCTTAAAAATTTCCCGGTTGTTGATATTCAACAAAAAACGAAATCGTACGCATTTTTTAAAACGTGGCCTAAACTGTAAATTTTCAGTGGTTATTTGTGGGAAAAATGAAAGCCAAATTAAAGAAAGTGTTTTCTAAAGCTATAGGAAAAATTCAACTCTATGAGTCACTTAATGTATTCATAACGATTTATTGATCTTTCGAGATAATTTGCTAAATCGAATTCTACCACTTTTTATGATCGATACATCTTATGATTTCAAAGCCCTAGAATTTATTGAGTTACAGAAATTAAGGTCACTGGGCCAAATGCTATCTGAATCAATAGGTTATATAATAGGTGAATTGTGAAGAATAAGAGACTAAATTTAAAAAAATGTTTCAGTAAAATGAACTTGGTACAAATGAGAATTAGAGCAAATTGATAGTGATATCGGATAGCGAAGATGTGTATTCACTGAAAGATTATTTACTAAAAAGATAGATTCCCAAGATTCTGGGGATTTGAAATTTGTGTAGGGTCTGAAAATAGAACTTTTCATTAAAATTTGGGATTAATAACAATCTTCGTGATGCATGATTTAGAGAAAAAAAAAATAGTTTAAAAGCGAGAGTAAAATTTAAAAGTATTCAAAGTGTTAATTTCAAAAAAACTATTGAGGAGGATCCCACATAGTTTTCGAAGGAGAAGTTCAGAACAGAATTCCAGAATTATTCTGACATGAAGTCCTTAGAAATTGTTAGAAGTATTTGGAGGGATTTCTGTGGAGAAGATTGCAAGTTCTAAATTAAATTATTAGGTAATTTTTGAAGAATCCTTAGATAATTAAGATGAGACTAGAAACTAGAAACAGAGTTCTAAAAGTGTTCTGGCCACCCTAGTGTGAATGATTCATCAAAGAGCTCCAACAAAATTTATTGCAAAAAAAATTGCTGATAATGCTAATAGAAATTCTTTAAAATACTCCATGAGGTTTCTAAAAAATTTCAATGTTCGAAAGATTTATGCTAGAGTTAAAAGAAAATTTTGAAAAGGATTTCAATGAAATCAAAGTCTCCGAATATGTTTAAGTGAATTCTAAGACGGATTCCAAACAATTTCTTAGAAGGGGTTTCAAGGAAATTCCAAAAAGAATTCAATGGTAATTATTACGCAGAGTGTTTTCTGGTTAATTTTGAAAGAATTCTATAATAATTCAGAGCAGGATTCCAAGTTCATTCTGAAATTCATATCGTGAGAATTTATAAAAAAAAAATAAAACCCGGGGAAATAATAGTTCAGTTTCAGTTTTTTAAAATATGTTTTTCTTAAGTCCAGCATCTTCAATATTTTGTTTTAAGGCTCATGCACTTAACATTTGAAATTGAATCGCAAAAATCAATTTGAAATATTGCTGAGTGATTAAATTCTAAAAACAATAAGGCAGGAATCTGAATAAAATGCAGCAATTAGAGAAAGACATTCATTCGGTAAAAAATCAATCTGTTTTAATGATTTATTCTGAAATTCTGGTGTGAAAATATATTCCTATGGTGTGTCTAATTTATTTTTCC
The DNA here is from genome assembly GCF_037179485.1 of Ochlerotatus camptorhynchus. Lineage (NCBI taxonomy): Eukaryota > Metazoa > Arthropoda > Insecta > Diptera > Culicidae > Ochlerotatus > Ochlerotatus camptorhynchus. Next base: position 1,587,792 of record NW_027041039.1, read on the forward strand.
CGGTTCTCTCATCGAATTCCCGGGTTTTTCCCGGTTTTCCCGGTTACTTTCAAATTCCCGGATATTTCCCGGTTTTCCCGGTTCGCTGGCCACCCTGACTCAACGAGAAAGCCGCAGTTCATCCAAACGCAGCGCAATTGGAACATTGCCGCAAAAGCTCAACGCAGATGTCGCCACTGCATGATGATGATAATGTTGACAGACTGTATATAAAATTCGTGAAAATTAGCATTAAATCATAATTTTCATAAAGCCTGCGTGAAATCCTTCCAATATAACATTCGAATTGAAGAAGAAAACGTTTTTACGATCAGACTGATGTGCATCTTTGACTTTTCCAGGTGAACTTTTCAAGATATATTCATTTCATTTCACGGCTCCATCAATGCTACATCGTAAATATGATGGTAAACAGAAGTAAATTGCTCAATTACTCAAAATAAAGATGATTTGTCATCTTGTTATCACTTTGAAGACCATCTAGCACCATTTTATAGCATGGTGAGTAAATCAAGTTCCGGTGCGTTTTCCGTCGAAAATTGTGAGTATCAATATGTTTGCTTAAAAAAGGCCAAAATGAACATTTATTGAATATTGGCGTCCTATACAACCAATTCTCTATTACCACCAGCATGATACAACCTTTCCTAAGTACATTCACTTAATTTCCACTTTCATCTTTGTGAAAATCGCACATATTTACCATTTTCTGAAAAATGCAGCTGCGCAGGAGGTAACCTCTCCCTGTGGGTGCAAACTTGTTATGCATAATTTGCCATGAAAACATCTCCGATCCATACCGAAATAATAACAAATAGTTTTCAAATACGTTTTCTTACACGATTCAAGCAAAAGTTTCCACGGGAAATTATTATTTTTTCTTTATGGACCGATTTTCCCTAAAAAGCGTCTGTTTAACTTGGAAACTTTGGAAACTATCCTCCTTCTTGTAGTTCTCGCTTCGAAATGTAGGTGGCGAAAGCTTGGAAAAGTTTCACTGCAAGACGCCAATTGTTTGCTAAAATTGCAAAAACAAAACCCGCTGCAGTGAAAGCGAAGGCCGTGGAGAATGCATCTGAAGAGTCTGGATCGGAAGGGCAGCTCAGCTCAGCTGCTTCTGAAGGTGAAAGTGCTGTGAAAATACCAAAGCTGGAATTTCCAGATCCAGTAAGCAGCAGCAGCAGCAGTTTGAGCTTCAACTCCCAAGCTTTTGGGCCGGCATCATCGATCGAGCATAGGCTAGAAATTATGGAGAACAAGATGGACGACATGGGAAGGCAACAGGAAAAATGTTTGCTTCTTCTTGCACAAGCAAATGCCAAAATCGATTCCCTTTCATCGGCATTGGAGAAAAAGCAAACCGGAGAGGAACCTGAAAAATCGCTCGAGTTGACGTTGACGCTGAACCCGGTCAAAAGTTTGGAAGACTTGGAAGCCTCTGAGGAGCTATGCAAGGACGATTGCTATGTTGAAAAAGTCGTTCGTTCGATGGGATAAATTCACGGAACAAACCCTTTCAAAAACAATGGAGGTACCGTTTGTCTCCAAATGATCGATTTTTTTGTTGATAGGTTCAAACATATTATTTTGACAAACTAACTCCAATGAATGGTCAAGGCTGGGATCATTGTATCCCATGTTCGCTTCGGATTCACTGTGATGCGATTCCTGTTCGTCCGCTGGTTTCCACTCATGTTGGCCAGCAGTTGAAAATAACAATTCTGGTTGCGCCAAAAGTACGTCACTGCGTTTTTGTATTTTAACCTTACTGTTACACCTGTCAGATACTGTAGCTCGGATTTTGTTTCGAGAATTGGTTTCAGGTACTATTAAACAATATTTATTCACGCTCCGTTTAAAACAGCCACTTTTCAAAAGGTTTCTCCACTTTTTTCCTGATGAATCCATGTTCGGTCTATTGTTATGTTAAAAAATTGGAAACGAAGAAGTGTTTACAAACAGATGATGAAAGTTTATAAAGTGCAACAATTACTTGCCATTTTTCTAGCAATGAAGCATTTGTTAAGATAGTGCAATAATGCATTAATAAATGATTGTAAATGCACATTTAATGTTCAGATGATTGTTGAAATAAAGTAATGCATCGTTGCATTCACGATGTTGATGTAATGCTTCATCGCATGGGAATTGTTGATAAAGGGTGATATTGCATTACGATTGTTGATACTCACTCGAATTAGTGCTATGATATAATGCTTGTGGTTACTTGGGTAGTGCCGCATAGTGAGAAAATTCTGAACTATTGTCACCCAACAAAAAGATCTTGACTTCCTGAAAAACTTTGCCAAATACATTTACTTACTATCTGGTCAGGATCTAGAGATATTATATATGGAAGAGTTTCACATTGACCTCCTGAACAACTATGCCGGAGACAGTACCTTTCTATCTGGTTGGGAACTCGAGATATTTTATATGGGAATTTCACGTGTATACTAGCGTCGCATAGTGAGCAAATTCTGAACTATTGAGCACCAAGCAATAGGCTTTGACCTCCTGAAAAACTTTGTGAAAGACAGTAACTTTCTATCTGGTCAGGATCTCGAGATATATCACACGCGAGAATTTCACACTTATACTAGCGCTACGTAGTGAGAAAATTCGGAACTACTGTCCGCCAGCGACAAGGCTATGAGCTCCTGAACAACTTTGTCGGAGACAGTAACTTTCTATCTGGTCAGGATCTCGATATATTGCATGTTGTAATCAATGAAGTGAAATCCCACGTAGTATGGCCACAGTTTACGCGGTTTTCATTTAAATTTTCCCTATTATCCGCATTTTTTAGGTGTATACTGTAATCAAAGTTTAGCTTGTTTCGATAAAAAAAAAAAGTTTTTTGAGGAATACTCATTGGTTTCAGATCGATTGGTAGCTCAGCAACGAAATGGCAATGGAAAACTCATGTGTACAAAGTACAACAGCGCGAGTTAACCCTCCGTTACTTTTATCATAAATTAGGGCATTTTTAACATTAATTATTGGTAATCCATGATTACCGATAATTTAGGTATGTGCACTTTCTTCGATTATAGGTAATTTTTACCGATATCTAGGTATTCTTTACCAACTTTTAGGTATGTGCATCTTAGCGTGTAGAATATTTTCAGCCTTTTGTGATTCGGTCTTCTGTACGGGTCCCACGAACATAACGTTCAAGCTCATGACCATCCGAGTCGTGAGCGCGTACAGAACCATTTCGTCGGAAGAGTATGTGTTATCGCCAGAATGATCCCTATCGGCATCACTTTGGCGGATGACAGTGAGTACTACATGCGGAAATAAACCAAAGGAGTACCGAAAATGGTGAAAACGGAGTCGATGGCCAAGTGGCAACAGGAATGAGACACGACGGCGAATGGTGAGAACGGAGTCGATGGCCACAGGTACCGATTCTTTCGACCTGGGTGAACAGAAAGCATGGAGGGGTAAACTTCCACCTGACGCAATTTCTATCAACTCATGGTTGCTTCAAGTAACTACATCGGTTCGGACACACAAGGTCACCTTTCTACCTTTCCACCATAAAGGAATCAGTCAAAAAAACCACGAGATAGTGATCTTGACTGAAGATTGAATCAATGAAGATAAAAATCTAATTCCGATCCCAGAAAGTCACAGGCTTCAGAAAGTTAATGTCTTTGCGAGAACAATTATAACACTGGGACAGCACACGGCGACAGATCTAGATGCTATGCTAAGAGTAACATAGATAGAAAGCATAAAGTGTTACACTAAATCACTAAGTGTTTAATTTAAGGCTCTATGGAGAAAAGTATGAACTATGGAACTATGGCTCCTATGCATTATGGTTGAATCAAAATGAAGTAGATATGAATTGTCGTCAAAAAACATGTGATAAATAACTTTACATTACTTCATTTATCTTAATGCCCAAACTAGTTATATAACTGAAACCAACAAAATCTAACATAAACAATAAACAATTGATGAAACATATGTTACACAAATAATTGAATACAAACATCGAAACCGTATGTACACAGAACGAGCAGATATGCCTTCTCCCAGAACAAATTTACATGTTTCAACTAAAAAAATAGAAAACCGCTACCAAGAGCAGTACGCGACTGCCCATTAACCGCAACACTTACGTTGGGCCCTTGGCGGTTGGTTTCTGTTTTGCCGAGAGAATAATCGCTCGTTTCCGTAATCTGAAACAAAATGAAGCCTTAGAGAAAAATGGAATTCAAGATAAGAACCTATTAATAAACAAATCCTCCCAGAGACTATCATTTGCAGGCGGCGAGCTTAACCAAACAGAAAATAACACAATATTAATCAATCATTTACGGTGACGATGAAGGCGACTAAAGGACGACGACGACGACGATGGCGAGTAAACGGCTAGGTGGTGCAATGGGTGAAGCTAAGTGATCATTCTAATGAGATGGCAATGACTAAAATGTATAGCGTGTGATCTGATGCCGAAAATCCTCAAACTTACCCCGGACTGCTTTGTCCTTCGCCTTCGTCGGCGCTTTCGATCGTCTTGGGGTGATCTTCATAGCCCAGTTCGAATGCATTGTGGGAACGCTGACTTTGGCCTCCGGAAAGGACACTCAGGTCGGCCGTTGACGTAACGGACGTGTCGGCAAGAGATTTCCGCGAGCTGCCCAGCAGCGAACCGCCATCTTCCGATTCGGGAACGTGTCCTAAAGGTAGGTGACACAAAGAATATAAGACACAGAGCGGTTAGTTACAAGGGGGTTTGTGGGTGCAATGTGTTTCAGTAGTGCCGGATAGCTGTGCTAGTAGTGTGCAGTTTTCAATTCGATAAACAGTTGGATATCGGCATGGACAACTATTAAGCATATTACACACCTCTCACACATTACCACCGGTTTTGTATCGGAAATAGAGGGATCGTGAAGTGGACTATGAAACGAATTCCTAAATACAAACACGTGGCAGCACTATAAACGAAGAAAAAAAAAATATCGGCATGAAATGATACAAACATATGAAATGTTTGAATGTGGGAGGGAAATGAACCTAATGTTAAACAACGAAAAACATATGCTTGGAGTTCAAACTCAACACTGCTGCTCATGAATGTTGGTTGATTCAAACGAAGACAACAGATCATACAGGCTGGCAACTTTGTCGGAATCAAAGGGACAGATGGGGATTTTTTTAAATATCGAACAGCTTTGGGCCAAAGGGGTCACAGTGGTGGCCATTAAAATAGAACAATATGCCGATTTTCATACAAACTAATTTTAGCATGTTGCAATTATGTGTTGTTATGATCAATTGAGCTGATATTTTAACACAGAACTACAAATATGCTGAATTTCTGCGTTTACGTAATATTAAATTATTGGAAGCGCTTGCCGAAAATTAACGGGCTGGTTGAAAATGGCCAACTAATTAGAACATTTATAATTCGAAATTTCCGAAGTCTATTATTTAGGAAATTTTTGACCATATCTTGAATAACTTTCTTAATCACGTTGTCGTTTATTGGTAATATGGTTGAAATTTTTTAAATTATAACACTTCGGAAATTTCGAATTATAAATGAGCTATTTTATTGGCAATTTTCAACCAGCCCGCCAAACGCGGCGCCGCACAGTGGTTGAAATCGTCGTTTTTGCGCGCTTAATTAATAACATCTTTATTTTGAAATTTAGGGCTATGGTGTCTTCTGAGAAGTTTATCAATAAATGTATGCGCTTCTTTTGGGCTTTTCAGCACAAGGATTAATCCCCCTTAAAGTGAGATAGAAAATTTATTTGTTCAATTTTACAATATACAGGGTTGGTGTCTTGACAAAAGTTTGAGGAATTATTCTTTTGAATAACTTTGTTGAAGACACCTAAACCTTAACTTGCTCACTTTTGGAGATATGATACGTTATTTGTCGACAACCCCTTAAAAGTGGTTTTTTAATCATAACTTTTTTATTATAACTTTTTCGACTTTGAGATGTTGTAGAAAGTTATAAACAACGCTAAAATACAAAACTTTGTCCAATACAGCAACCCTGTAGTTTTTCAAATTAAAAAGTTATTAAGGTTTTTATTGTTTTTTTGGCCATTTTTTATGTACTTGTAACTCAATGTGGTGCAAAATGGTGCAAGTTATCAACCATGCATGTGAAACTACAAGTAATTTACTTTAAGATGATGGCAAAACTCTTAGACTGTAAGCGACTGTAAGATATGTTTAGTGTAAAAGCAATTAATCATATTATAGTCATTCTCAACCACGTGTTACTTCATTTTTTTTTAATATGTGTAAGTGAGATCATGCCTACATGTATAATATTGATATGGTTGTCGTGGTGACAGTGTTCGTTTGTTTATCTAGTGGTTCAGTTTTCAAGCTTGAGTATTTGTCTACACACAAATGGCTTCCACAGGTACGTTTTTTTTTAACTTTACTGCATTTTTTGTGAAAGTTATGTGATGAAACATTTTTGAATAAATTTTTATTCCTTTAGTTGAAATAGAAAAACGACATCTGTTTTCAATATGGAAAGCAACAGGAAGATATTTACCAACCAAAAATCACAGCGTGTTCAAAGAGGTGCTCAAATATTATTTGATTGATTCCAACATTATGCCGGAAGTTGCTGTGGAGGTTGCAAAGTACACAAAAGTTACTTGTGATGCTTTTCAAAAACTGTGGCTTAAATATAACCGTTCAGCATGCAAGGTGTTGCATAACCATGTTGAATTTTTTGATAAACCGTTTAAGCTTCCTGCAAGTATCCTGAACATGCTTCCTTCATCATCAACAAGTGCCCAAATCGGTCGTAAACCAATTCCTTTCGACAAATGCAGTGAATCAACAAAGAGAAGAAAAACAGCGGCCATTCGTGAAAATCATCCAGTGGAAGAACTTGTGTTTGCAACGCAAATAAAGCTTCGCGAATCAGGACAAAAACATGCTGCTGACATTCTTAAAGAGGCTACGCAGACAAGTCCATCGCGGGCAAGAAGGATTGCTAAAGCATGGGAAAAATCATCAAATCATCCATTGTTTGAGTACAGTGATGCTAAAGCTTTGGCATTATTAATAGATGCAAAGTTATCTAAGGCACAGTACGTAAAAATTCAATCGGGAGCGAAAGATCTAAACGCAAATATATATCCACCATATCATCGCATCCTAGAAGCCAAAAAAGCTGCTATCCCGATAAGGACTATATAGCAGTCAGCGACACGTGTGTGGAAGTCAAATTGCAACAATTGTTGGACCATACTTCGGAACGAATCATTGATGCTAATGAGGAAAATTTGGACAACTATTCAGATGAGGGGCTTCTAGACATCAAATTGACGGTTAAGTGGGGGATGGATGGCAGCTCTGGAAATCCGGAGTACAACCAAAGATTTGAAAATGACGATGGTTCAAAAAGTGAAGCGAACATATTCATCACCTCACTAGTTCCAATAGTTGCGGAAACAAACGGGAAGTATTTTTTTTGTAATCCTCGGCCATCATCGACTCGGTTATTCCGGCCGATAAGAATACAAATGATTTCTGAAACTACTGAACTTGCTGTTCTAGAGAAAAACTATATTGAACAACAAATTGAGAAGCTATTGCCAACTAAAATCACGAAATACGGACGTGACATGCGTATTCAGTATTGCATGTTACTAACTATGGTAGACGGGAAGATATGTTCTGCGCTAACAGGTACAAAATCGTCACAAAGGTGTTTTATTTGCTTAGCGAAACCGACCGATATGAACGACATTGATAGAGTTCGAAAACTAAAAGAAGCTGAGTCAGCATTCCAGTACGGATTATCACCACTGCACACGTGGATAAGATTTTTTGAATATTTTATCCATGTTGCATATAAACTTGAAACGAAGAAATTGCAGTCACGGCGAAAATAAGCAGAAAATGCTAGAACGTAAAAAGAAAATTCAGAAGCGATTGAAGGTGGAAATGGGGATGAATGTAGATCAACCACGACCTGGAGGATCCGAAACATCCAATAACGGAAACCTTGCTCGTAAATTGTTTGCAAATGCTGAAAAGGTAGCGGAGATCACTGGACTCGATCATATAGCCATCCAGCGCTGTGGTTCTATTCTTCAATCCATAGGATCAGGTTATGAAATCGATACAGTAACATTTGACAAATATTGCATTGAGACAGCCCGCTTATTAGTCACCTTATACCCGTGGTATTATTTACCAGTAAGCGTTCATAAAGTCCTTGTTCATGGGTCTTCCATAATCAACCATTTTATGGTCCCAATTGGCCAACTTTCTGAGGAAGCGCAGGAAGCGAGAAATAAAGATTGGAAAAGGTAGGTAAATACAAACATTTTATGTATGTGCATTTTATTACCAATGTTTATCCGACAAACAGGTACCGTGAATTCAACACTCGAAAAGTTTCGAGACAAGCCACGAATCGAGATCTCATCAATATGCTTCTTGTGTCATCTGATCCTTTGATCACAAGCATTCGTGGATGGTCAAAAAAAATTGGAAAAATCGTTTTCACAGGACGCAAAAAGTCTTCTGAAGAATTTTCATCATGACAGCAAGAATGACAACGAGGATGATAACGAGAATGACAGCGAGAATGACAGCGAGAATGACAGCGAGAATGTCAGCGAGAATGAATGAAATAGATAGATTGCGAAATATTTGAATCCAGGAGTTTTTGATTATCAACAGAATAGAAGAAAACGAAAAATTATGAAATGTGCGTACGTATTTTTTACTAAAAATGATTGAATGCACTTACACTAAACATACCTTACAGTCGCTTACAGTCTTAGAGTTTTGCCATCATCTTAAAGTAAATTACTTGTAGTTTCACATGCATGGTTGATAACTTGCACCATTTTGCACCACATTGAGTTAAAAGTACATAAAAAATGGCCAAAAAAACAATAAAAACCTTAATAACTTTTTAATTTAAAAAACGACAGGATTGCTATATCGGACAAAGTTTTGTATTTTAGCGTTGTCTATAACTTTTTAGAACATCTCAAAGTCGAAAAAGTTATATTAAAAAAGTTATGATTAAAAAACCACTTTTAAGGGGTTGTCGACAAATAACGTAACATATCTCCAAAAGTGAGCAAGTTACGGTTTAGATGTCTTCGACAAAGTTATTTAAAAGAATAATTCCTCGAACTTTTGTGAAGACACCAACCCTGTATATTGTAAAATTGAAAAAATAAATTTTCTATCTCACTTTAAGGGGGATTAATCCCTGTGCTGAAAAGCCCAAAAGAAGCGCATACATTTATTGATAAACTTCTCAGAAGACACCATAGCCCTAAATATCAAAATAAAGATGTTATTAAATAAGCGCGCAAAAACGACGATTTCAACCACTGTGCGCCGGTGGTGTAGTGGTAAGCGTGATTACCTCTCACCCCAGCAGGCCTGGGTTCAATCCCAGTCGGCGCCGCCGGGATGTTCTGAGGCATAACATCTCTGATCACGCCTTCCTTTGGAAGGGAAGTAAAGCCGTTGGTCCCCGGTTCATGAGTTGATTGGTCGATATGTAGGGTCCAGGTGTGGGGAAGCTGCCTTCCTAGCGTCGGTAGCATTGGTGCTCAGCACGGAAAACAAGATCGACGGAAAACAAATCTAGGAAAAAAAACCAGCCCGCCAATTTCCGGCAAGTGCTTCCAATAGTTTGATATTACGTACACGCAAAATTCAGCATATATGTAGTTCTGTGTCAAAACATCAGTTCAATTGATCATAACAAAACATAGTTGCAACATGCCAAAGTTGGCTAGCTTGTATGAAAATCGGCCTATTGTCCTATTTTAATGGCCACCACTGTAGCTGTGGGGAAATATTCATAAAACTCTGAGACCCTTTAGCCCATTATGGCCGATAAATCCCTGGATACAACAGCGCTGCGCTTGACTAAATATAGAACCGTGACATAGAAAAATGAGAAAATACTCAAACAAGTACATTTATTTTAAAATTAACACCCCGACTTCAAATACGTTTATGTGTTTGTCTCTTAAGGCCCACGCACGTTGCATCCGTTAGTGATACGTTGCGGCAAAGTGACAACCAAATCTATTGTCTAACTGTCATATTTGTCGCAATGGATGCAATGTGCGTGGGCGCGTTTGTATGAGTTGCCAGTTTTCTTGATATATAGTCTGCGATTCGAACCAAAGTGCGACGGCTGTATTTCTGTTTCAAAAAGTACATTTTCCCAATAATTTACAACGATTAGAACTGTTCTTTTAGTCGAGAATCACTGCCTTTGTTTATTTTGGTGGTTCTCTTGTGGTGGCAAAGGGTCTCATATTTATGGTTATATTTTGATGAAAGTATGTCTCAAAGGCTATTTTTTAGCAACACATCGATAATATGCGTATTTCAAGATCCTTGAACTAAAACTTATGCTGAAAATTTAAATTCAAAGCAGAAATTGCTCATGTCGGAAAATAAAAGCAAAACATTGAACCTACTCATGGTCTGCATGCAAACTTACCGGTATTGAGGGGAGTATTAGAACCACTTCCTATCGTGGCGTTTTGGTTCAGGTTGGCAATCTCTTGAACAGTAATCTCACGCCTGGAAAGAAAATTGAATTAAAAAGGAAACACCTAACAAATTTCCCTAAATCAATCCCAATGGATTCACTCACTTTATCTTCACAGTCTCAGTGACTTCCTTCTCCGTTTCAGTGAATTCCATCTTGCGGCGACCAATCTGTTGAATGGGAGAAAAAAAACATAGAAGTTTCGTTCAAACTAATCACTTCATTATCACACACCATCACGCTCACCTTAGCCTCCACGGTTGGTTCGACAAACACACCGAACGGTTTTTTAGGCAGTTCGATTTCAGTAGCCGGCGGTGGCAAATCCAAACCGGCTTTGCGCAGTTCCTCCATACATTTTTCCAACGTTTGGATAACGAAGTCATCATCGTAACCGAAATCGGTATGCAGCTTAGTCTGCAAAACGCAAAGAATTAGAAATTCAAATGGGAAGCCACATACCATACCAAATCACTGACCTGTATGTATTGCACAATTAGATCCATGTCTTTGAGCTTCAAAGTCTTAGTCTTATGCAGACGCAAAATGGTGTAAGCCATGGCAGTAACCACTTTCTCCCCGTCCAGCAGATATACGTCCCAAACGCGTAAACACAGATTGAACGGTATCTGAGGGAGAATGGTGACAAGGGTTAATATTGTCTGCAATTCAAAAAAGCTCCACACGGTAACCGCAAAATACCCAATAATGACTACAAAGTAAGCATTTTCGAGGGAAACTGGGACTACCAATTGAATGAGTAAAAATATTACCTATTTATGAGTATTTTTTATTCAAAAATTAATACTTACTACTTGTTTTTGTTGTTGTAATTACTCATAAATGGGTAAAATTTTACTCATTTAATGGGTAGTCCCAGTTTCCCTCGAAAATGCTTACTTTGTAGTCATTATTGGGTATTTTGCGGTTACCGTGCAATGCACATCCTTACCCTTTCGATAAACACAACAAAGAACCATTTCAACGAGTAGAGTATCGAGTCCAGATTGTACTGGTCAAAGTGTTTCTTCAGCTTTGGTATGAATTTGGCTATGATTTTATCATGGTGCGCTAGGAAGCGTGTCAGTTTGGGGAAGCCTGGAAGTTAATCAGATTAGGTGATATATTTTACATTGTTATCACAATTTCAGCACCTACCTTCTATAAACAAACCATGCATAGCATACTTCCTATCTGACAACAGTATGCTCAACGCCCAGAAGGCTTCCTCTTCGTCCATATACATGAGCAAAACGGCCGCTAGACCGGACATTCCTTGGCAGTAACCAACCTGATGACAGGATCAATAAAATCGTATTATCGTAATCCATATCCAAACAACAAAAGATATTTCCGTCCAACTTACCTCAGTGTTGTACATACTATACGCAACGAGCACATTGAAGAGACTCTTCTGCTTGAGGCTATACCGCTCCCGATAGAATACATGCTCCCGGAACTGTCGATTAACGTCGGAATCTATCTGCCTTGCCTCGGTACTCCAGGTTCGTGCTAGGGTTAGCATTTCTTGATATTTGTTGCGATTATTGGCATCCTTCATTACCTTTTCCAAGTTTAGCAGTTTGCTCCAGACTTGCGACCGTAGACTGTCCGGAATACCCTTGTAGACTCGTTTGTGCAGTTTCGGTTGTCCATATAAGGGCACATCCTTTTTGCTAAGCATTTTGAGCCACTTCTTGACCCGCTCCATCTCGATCTCGTTGGCTTTAGTCTCGTGCGGGTCATGCTTCTGGGGTAAACGTTTGTCGTGGATGAAGCCATATCTGTGTGTGGGCGAAACGGTACAAAATTAGAATATTTGAAGTTCGTACGGTGTTGAGTTAGGAAAATAGTCACTGTTTAAGGGTAGGTACATATATGGGTCTTTCCAGCTCAAGTGGGTACACCACCTGTGGTCGATGTCACCGATTTGAGCCAAACTTGGTCAAAACTCTTATTTTGGCATTCTGAACAAACGCCTTTTTTGATTTTGCTCTAAAGTGCCTAGATCCTTCTGGGCTACAACCCTGTATATTCGAGATTTTTAAAAAAATTTCAACTAACATAAAAGATTACTCCACAACCAAATAAGCTATTCGTGATCTTAGAACGTCTTTACTTCCCTTCCGAAGGAAGGCGTGATCATAGATGTTATGCCTCAGAACATCCCGGCGGCGCCGACTGAGATTGAACCCAGGCCTGCTGGGGTGAGAGGTAATCACGCTTACCACTACACCACCGGCGCCGCTACCTACAAAAGATTCAAAGTTTTTAATTGTCATACCTCCTCTAATTTTACTTATTTCCCAAAGTATTCCTCTTCTTGTTAATCTGCTTAATGCTATTGGTCTGCTTGCGTTTTCTTATTGAAGTTTAAAGCTAAATAGGAAGATTGATTCTACAACTTTAAAGGTTAGTTGCCTCCCTAAGCGGACCCCCGTATCTTAATTGTTTTGTTAATCTACTTAATGTTATTAGACTGTCTGAATTTTCATTTGATGATTATGATATCACATTAGTCTAATTTAATAAATAATTGAAATCTCTAATTCACCCAATAAATCATGACCCATGCTTTATTAAGTACCTGCACTTGTTCTTTTAATCTAAAATTTAACGTGTTTCAAGTACTTTTGACTTTGATCTATATTTATTATATCTTAGTTCGTCCCAGGTGACACCTTCATGTGACTAAAATGCTGCACTTTAAAGTTAGTTTCCTAGCTGATTTTTAAATTATATAGGGTATATGTTCGAACTATGTTCACACGTTTTCACTATGTCGCATCACAAAAATACGTATGGGTATAGGGTTAACTACCCCATTTCCGGCCTATTAAGCACAACCCGCATTTAGTCTTTCTAAATCTAGCGCAGTTTAGCACCAAACGGAATGTTATTATTACCGATGGCTTCCAAATTTATTTACCGTTCCGTATGTACCGTAAGATTTGATAAAAAGAAACCAATCGTTGAGATATTGTCAAAACTCTAGCACTGCTTCTTGACGCCAAACTTGGCCTACGGATTCTATACTCTGCCTAACGCATTAAAACGCCATTGAAACGCTAATGAATTCACTTCGGCCTATCGGATGAAGATAAAAATTGATTGATTGTTTTTGGGAATAATGGGTGCAAACCTTCATATCACGCATTCTCATTGACTTCGTTCGGTAGCGTATTAACTAAAGTATCGTACCAAACGCATAATTGACTTGTTAACTCTGAAATCATAGATTTATTTGAAGTTTTCTGCTCGATAGACCCAAAATGGGCGATTAGGCCGAAGCAGTTCTCTACCCTATCACAATAGAAGCACGCCACAGTGGAAATCCCCGGCCATACTTCAAACACTTATCCCAAATCAAAATGAAGCATCTATAAGATTAGTTGCAATACCATGTTGTAGTTAATTTGGCTCTAGTTTTCTCAATTTTTTACCGATTCAAACCAAACATCCTGCACATAATCGAGAAATTACCAGAGTTTCATAAGTCACACTTGTTGGTCACGTCGCGGGTCTGTATTTACACGTATTTTCCTTGAAGTATGTCCAATGGTGAGACATTTTCATGATTTTTTTTTTATTCTAATATGAACCTAGCACTTTTTCGTTGTCAAATCATAACCGAATCGTATATACGTGACTTTGTGTATCATGCACGATTTATTACTATGTATACCGGAAATTATAGGTTTTCCAAATCGTCCAGGACATCAGTTGATTTGTTCTACTAGATCAACCAAGACTGCAATAATGCTATTTCCGAATAATCCAGATGTTCAAGGTTTTTCAAATCGTCCTGGCAGTGGCGTCACCTTAACCTCAATCTACCTGTGCACCAACTCTCAAAACATAAACAATTATCAAAATATTGCTTGCAATGGATAGATATCGAGTTAACTAGAAGGTTAAGGGTATTTTTCATCCGATACGTTTCTGTTTTTGAAAGTTGGTGCACAGTGAGGTGACGCGACGCCGCGGTCCTGGAGTTCAGATAATTTGATCTACTAGATCAACCGAGATTGGGACAATATCGTTAGTATCGAAATATTTCCAGACAGATGCACAGTGTCTATGTGGATCATGCATGAACTATTGCCATGTATACCAGATATTTTAAGTTCTCCAAATCGTTCTGGAGTTCATTATTCTACTAGATCAACCATGACTGCGATAAAGTCTGTAGTATCGAAATATATCCAAACAGATTTATAGTGTCTATATGGATAATGTTTAATTATTACCACGTATACCAGACGACTAGGTTCTCTAAATCGTCCTGCAGTTCAGATGATTTGTTTTACTAGATCAACAAAGACTGGGATAATATTGGTAATATCGAAATATCGATTTGGAAATCCTAGAACATTTGGCATACACGGAAATAGGTTGGCACGATTCGCATAGACACTGCAAGTTTGTTTGGGCATATGTCGATAAAGGGTTATACGGTCAAAATTTGGTCAATATCAACTTGACGTATTTTTTTCAATTTTGCATTTAAAAAACCTGAACACCCCTCATTTTGAAGGTGTGTGTGTGTAGAATGTTGCTCCTATTTTGATTTTGGAATTCACTCTTCAGTTGTCAAAATGCCGTCCAAGCAAGAAGAGCAGCGTATCAAAATTTTGCTCGCGCATCGCGAAAATCCGAGCTACTCGCACGCAAAGTTGGCAAAATCGCTAAAAGTTGCCAAATCAACCGTTACAAATGTAATTAAAGTGTTTGGGGAACGTTTCTCGACAGCCAGGAAGTCTGGATCGGGGGGAAATCGAAAACCGGAAGCCGCTGAGACGACAAAGAGAGTTGCCGGTAGTTTCAAGCGAAACCCTAACCTCTCTCTCCGAGATGCCGCAAATAAGCTGGGTGTATCGTCTACAACCGTGCATCGAGCCAAAAAACGAGCCGGACTATCGACTTACAAGAAGGTAGTGACTCCAAATCGCGATGATAAACAAAATACGACGGCCAAAGCGCGATCCCGGAGGCTGTACACGACGATGCTGACGAAGTTTGACTGCGTGGTAATGGACGACGAAACCTACGTCAAAGCCGACTACAAGCAGCTTCCGGGACAGGAGTTTTATACGGCAAAAGGAAGGGGAAAGGTAGCAGATGTTTTCAAGCACATGAAACTGTCAAAGTTCGCAAAGAAATATCTGGTTTGGCAAGCCATCTGTACCTGTGGCTTGAAAAGCAGCATTTTCATAGCTTCCGGGACTGTCAACCAAGAAATTTACGTGAAAGAGTGTTTGAATAAACGTCTGCTGCCTTTCCTGAAGAAACACGGTTGTTCCGTACTGTTTTGGCCGGATTTGGCATCTTGCCATTACGGTAAAAAGGCCATGGAGTGGTACGCCGCCAACAACGTGCAGGTGGTTCCCAAGGACAAGAACCCTCCCAACACGCCAGAGCTCCGCCCAATTGAGAAATACTGGGCTATTGTCAAGCGGAACCTAAAGAAGACCAAAAAAACTGCTAAGGGCGAGCAGCAGTTCAAGGCAAACTGGCTTTCTGCGGCGAAGAAGGTGGACAAGGTGGCTGTACAAAATCTGATGGCAGGGGTCAAGCGTAAGGCCCGGCAATTCGGATTTGGAAAAGCGGAAGCCTAACTGAATATTTTTCCTGAATTTTATACTAATTGAACTTCAAAAAGAAATTTAATTTGATTTTTTAAATAAACGATTTCACCGATTTACACGCGTTTTCCCTTGACCAAATTTTGACCGTATCACCCTTTACTACAGATATCGAATTAGTCTTGGGTGATCTAGTTGAAAAATAATCTGATCTCCAGAATGATTTCAGAACCTATAACATCTTGTATACCTATTAATAGGTCGGACACAATCCACATAGACACTTTGAATCTGTTTTCATTTTCATTTTGCAGCGCAGGATGGGGCAGTAAAGGGCCACCCACATTAGATCCGTTTGCGTTGCGTTGACGTAAATTTGATAGTTAGACAATAGATTTAGCTGTCACTTTGCCGCAACGCGTCCGATCCGGATCTAATGTGCGTGGGCCTTAAGAGCGCAAGTCAATCCAAGGCCGATAGTAAAGGAGGGGTAATGGCTGACTCGCCACATGCGGGCTACATGATCGCCATGGGAAGGGATAATGATTAGATTGAGGTAGGTGGTTGGATGTTTTGACGTAGGACTACGTCTTTGATTTCTATATTTGGGTACACTTTGTGAAAAACAAAAATGGAACATGTAACAAATTAAGAAAGATTTTGAACGTTAATAACTCAGCTTTCCCTGGTCCAATTTCAATAATTTAATCACAAATCGATCAGAAATATGGATACGCATCGATAACAATGCTTCCGAATGTTAATTTTTAACAAGAAACTACTGAAAAACTGGTAAATGTCCAGCATTTTCCAAAAGCATTGAATTAACTAACAAATCCACCAATTACCTACATACATATGCTGCTTCCCCAGCACAGTCGTCAGAGAGTAGTAAGTAGACGAAACAAGTCGAAGTGACATTCGCCTCCGATCCTCGGGCGCGTGCGAATAGGGAGGATGAAATTGCGTAATATTTTGCACACTCATCGCCATATTCAGAACCAAACACAAATTCTTCAAGATAACCACCATCTGTCGTCTGGCTCGCCGTGGCGGTGTCTGACGTATCTCCGGTCTGATTTAATGTGCTGAAGGTGTTCCTGAAAAATGAGATCCGTGATGCTGTCACCTACACTAAACACGCCAAGCGTAAGCGGCCATGGATGTCATCTACGTTTTGAAGTGACAGAGACGCACTCTGTTTGGTTTCGAAGGTTAAATCATCACCAACTTTGGCAACAAAACGGCTCTTTTCAGGACCACCAAATTTTTTACAGTAAAGAGTAGAAAATGCCTGTTTGTCCATATTCAGAACCAACGACCACACAAAATGCTCATGTAATCAAACTGGAAGCAGGGGTACAAATTATTTTGATCAACCTTGATCAACTTTGAATCGCCACGACCGGATATTTTCGATGGAAGAAGCAACAATCTAGCATCTAATTTAATGAAGAAGGCAGGAAACATTTGTGAAGCCGAGTTATTTGCGAAAGAGAGTGTCGATGAAGAGAATCGATCAATGTAGATAGGACCTATTGAAAAGTAACGCGAGATTTGTTTTCCGTACTGAGCTCCAATGCTACCGACGCTAGGGAGGCAGCTCCTACACCTGGACCCTACATATCGACCCATCAACTCATGAATAGAGGTAATCACGCTAACCACCGGCGCTGATATCTTTCAAGGTGATATCACGGCGAATGAGAACGACCCAAATTTGAGTTTAGTTATCTCAGAAATAAGAAATAAAGTGCAGGAACTGAGCGATGAGTAAATTTGCCTCATGTTTTCCCAGGTTTTTCCAGGAAAAAAATCCCGAATTTGAGAAAAGTAAAGATTGGATTCACTCAGTCTATTGGTACTACTCCGAGACTGAATAAAATTTTCGTCAATTTCCTCATTTTCTGGCAGATTTTTAAGGTTTTCCACAGGAAATCATGAGACAAATTTACTCATCGCTGAGTTCCTGCACTTTTGGCGATTATGAGTGAACTAAACTCAAATTTGGGTCGTTCTCATTCGCCGTGTACGCAAAAGGAAAAGAGCCAGTGTCGATACTTGATAGCAAACTACTCATAATGGGAGGAGTCTTTGTAGCTTTTATACCACTTGGTTGCACATCAATCTGCTTTAACCTGAAAAGATATAAAAGAGCGCTGCTGTATGGCATTAGCTCATTTTCGCTTTTGACGGCGTGGTGAACAGCAATAGCAGCAGTAGGAAGGTGGTGGCTAGTCCACTCCTTCACACCTAAGAAGCAACAATTGACTGGTCGTGGCAAAGGAGGAAAAGGTCTTGGTTAAGGAGGCGCCAAGCGTCATCGCAAAGTTCTTCGAGATAATCGCCATCGGTCGTCTGGCTCGCCGTGGTGGTGTCAAACGTATCTCCGGTCTGATCTCTTCACTAAAACGGCCCTTTTCAGGGCCATCAAGCTTACATCAGTAAAGAGTTGGAATAGAATTTATCTGTGCTTGTTTGTCCATATTCAGAACCACAAGCCCCCAACGACCACACAAAATGCTCTCCAGAGTTGTAATCTTGTAATCAAACTTGGAAGCAGGGGTGCAAGTGATTTTGATTGATTCTCTTAATCAACTTTCTCTTTGAAAAAGATTACTACAAATTTGGTACGCCTACAATACAAAAACGGAAAGAGTTGAAATAATAGATAATTGATCAATTAAAAGAACTAAATGCTCTTCACATTTATTCCGTCCACTAGCGGTCCTACGTCAAGCTTCCGTTCGTGCTCCTAGGCACAGACCCTTCTACTTTTTTGGATTGAGATGGCCACGATGCTACAAAATGATATGGAATGTGCAAGCTGGAATAAGTTTGAAATTTGAATGAGTTATTTAGAATTCATTACTGAGAGTTCGGCTCTGCTTTGAATCAGAACACTGGATTCCGTGTGTATTGCTTCAAGATAGTTTTGGAAAAAAAACGCCGCCAAAGGTTAACCTGCACCAAAACCGATTAAGGAACGACCTCGAGTCAGTAAAACCGTTTAGAGCTAAACAACTAAATTACGTAAGATACGAAAATTGCACAAATTGCGATCGCCGCGCGAGACAACCGTAGAGAAAAAACAGCTTATTATCACTGAAAGAGTGCCACCAAAATAAATGTGATAGCAGGCAAGTTGATTAATTTTGGTTTCCTCCCTAGATATTCTACTTATTTTACTATTGAGCTTTGTTTCAATTAAGTTATTTTACCGCACATATCAATCATTTCAAAATTCCACGACCGTATCGAACAAATTCTAAACTACATCAACTCAAAAAACTTTTGGCAAGCTCTACCGAATTTCGAATCACTTCTGCGTAAGCTCTGTAGACGTAGGCGCTTTGGGTTTAGTTCATAGATTAACATTGACTGCTGTTTACAAATGTAAGTACTTGAACAATAAGAAATAATTTAACTCAAATGCTTTAACCGCATATATCAGAGATTTCGCGTATTGAGAGAATAATATAGCAATCGAGTACAATAAACTCAGGGGAAAACAACACCTACAAGAGATTAAAAGTTATCAAGTGTAACACACCTCTAATTTTACTTATTTCCCAAACCACTCCTCTCCCTGTTAAGCTGAGTAATGCTATTGGTCTGTTTGCGTTTTCTTATTGAGCCAAATAGGAAGATCCACTCTACAACTCCAAAGACTAGTTGCCCAAGCGGACCCCCCGCATCCTAATTATTTTGTTAATCTTATTAATGTTATTAGACCTTCTGAAGTTTCTTATTTAAGTTCATTTGATGATTATGATATCTCATTAGTCTAATATAATAAATTATTGAAAGCTCTAATTCACCTAATCAATCATAACCCATGCTTTATTAAGTACCTGCACTTGTGCTTATAATCTAAAATTAAACGTGTTTCATTTTTCATTTTGCAGCGTTTGGTGGGGCAATGGGAGCGCAAGTCAATCCAAAGCCGACGATAAAGGACGGGTAATGGCTGAATAGTCTATGCGGACCACTTGAACGCCATGGGAAAAGGAAGGGATGGAAGAGGCCGGTTATTGGGGGGTTTTGAGGAAATGACACATAGTGATGCTAAATGTAAAGAAACCGAAAATCAATCTCCCACTGATTCATCCTTTCACATATATACCAAATTGATATTTTAAAGCAACCATCAAAATAAACAGACAATATATGAAAAGGCTAGTTGCCAGTTGCTTTAAAGGCTAGTTGCCTCCCTAAGCGGACCCTCCACATCCTAACTCTTCTGTTAATCCACTTAATGCTACTAGGCTGTCTAAATAAATGTTCGTTTGATGATTATGATATCTCTAGTCGAATTTAATAAATAATTGAAATCTCTAATCTACCTACCATGCTTTATTAAGCAGGGTTACTTCCACTCACTCGCCACAAAAAAAATGCTTCTCGGAACTATGAAATCATGTTCCATCTCATGATAATTAGAACTTGTAAGCCACAAGAAGAGATCGAGAAGCATGTGTCCGACACACCAAATCCGTCAACATCGCCCCCAGTACGTCACAACCAGCGATCCTACGACTCGTGAGCGCTCACTCTGAGTGAACGCTCACGAATCATAAGATCGCCGACCGTGACGCCCCGAAACTAAAATTGACAGATTCCATGAATCAAACACATAATTTACACCCTCCTCCCGTTACCCACAAGTCCAACAAATCACTATATCAAATAATGACTGCACAATTCCGAAAAACACCCCTCTATAGCAAGTGTGTGGAAGCAACCCTGTTATTAAGTACCTGCACTTGTGTATGTAATCTAAAATTTAACGTGTTTCAAGTTGTTTTTGACTTTGACCTATATTTAATATATATTAGTTCGTCCCAGGTGACACCTTCAAGTGACTAAAATGCTTCACTTTGAAGTTAGTTTCCTAGCTGATTTTTAAATTACATAGGGTATATGCTTCAACTACGCTCACACGTTTCCACTATGTCGCACCACAAAAATACGTATGGTCATGTCACAATAGAAGCACGCCACAGTGGAAATCCCTAGCCACAGCTCAAGCACCTATCCCAAATCAAAATGAAGCACATATAAGATGACTTGCAATACCATGTACAAAAATTGTGTTTAACATTGTTCCCCGAGTAATACCTCAATGAAAACAACAATGAAAGCTTGTCACGCAAGTAGAAGGAGCACTGTTGGGCACTTTCTGAAATATTTCAATAGTACAATTCCCTTGCAAACCCAAAAAAATCCTATCTGGGTAAAAATAAATAAAATAAGAGTGATTTGCGGCAAAACCCGCCCGTATCGCACCCAACGTCAGTTATACGTAAGCGTACTACGACGCGGCTTTCAAACAAAGGAGTAACAAGTGTGATACTATCACTGCTGGACTAGATCTTTGGTTTTCTCATGTAGTGGTTCATCAGCGAGGGGAAGCTTAGTAATCCTCATCGCCTACCCATGGCGCCATGCTATTGCGGCATGAGACAGCAACGCCGGCCATAAACCTACAGTCTCCAACACTCCACTATAAATCATGAAATTAAGCCCGCCCACCAGCAGCAAGGTGCAAAAACTAGCCAAAGGGAGGAAAAGTCTCAATGTCAAACATTTGATTTTTCATCCTTTGTTTTCACTTTCAACTTCCCCGCCATAATCTGACTTGAACTAAACCCCATCAAGCGAAACATCAAATAACATTAGAATCCGAAAATAACATCATTGTTGGTCATATTGAGTGTAACCTACCTTAGGTCAAAACATTTAGGATTTTAAATATCCAAATTCCCATTTTTTTAAGAATACTGACTTTGAATTTTTTTTGGAGATTGCAAATGCTCCTCCTTCTTATTAATAAAAAAAAATTTCCTACTTTGAGGTTTCACAAGTCTCAGCCCTAGAACATTGTAAAAAAAGCAAGTTTCAACATGTTGCAGATTTTTTCAACTCCTTATTGCTATTTCAAAGTGCCGCTAAGATTCCACCAGGATCTAGTTTGATGTTTCTAGATAGAGATGGAATTAGGGCGTAACAGCTTTTGTAAACAATGACTTCTCTTGATGATTTCTAGGATTCTATAACATTCCCCCTAAATCCATTCCCCAGAATCTCATTCCCCAGAATGCACCATTCCCCAGAAAACCATTCCCCAGAAAAGTATGCCATGCAGTGGCGTCGCGTAACCTCACTTTTTACCTGTTCAACAACTTTGAAAACGTTATTTAGGGTCATGTTTACATTCAAATCAGTTTCAAAAGGCATAGGGTCTTCTAGTTTCACTGATTTTTATCCATTGAAACCAATATTGTTTTGTTTGTTTACGTTTTTAGAGTTGTTGAACAGGTAGATTGAGGTTAGGGCGACGCCACTGATGCCATGTATTAGATTGATAATTTTTGTTTATTATAGTGACTCATGCAATCTTCTTTTGCGTATATAAAAAGAAGAGAAAAACTTCTAATAGATCAAGGGGTTTTCCCTTCTTTGAAAATATAAGAAAAGGAAATAATTAATTCTTTGGATAAACGATAAAGAAGGGAATAGTCCCTTCTTTTAATATATAAGGAAAATATATAATCAATAGTTTTTCGCAAGAGATTCGGGGTAATGCCCATTCGGGATAATAACGTGTGGAATAATGTTATAAATTTGTAATCGGTAGTTCAACGTTTTTTTTTTTTTATAATTCGTTTATTTTTCCAGGCTCATTTGCTGTAGCTTTGCGGAGCCGATATTCATTGTTTAAATAACAAAATTACTTAAAACTAACGTTAGTAAAGCGGAGGCCGATTACTCGCGGCTATCTCGAGGTTAGGGGTAACAAATTGTAACAAATGGATGGCAGGGTAGGGATTGTGAACACAAGGTTTGGAGAGCAATGTGCTCTTGATCTCGAACTAGGCGACACTCTGATGAAAAAGACAAACATGGGGGTACACCGATGGGCAACTAACAACTTGGGAGAACACAAGATGACACTAACTACTAAATCCTCAAATCTATCCGTTTTAAAAACACATAAATTAAATTCAAATAGTCGAGGTCTCGGCTCGCCAAGACATCTCTAACGGGTATCGCGGGTTGTTTTCCTCGGGCCCTGAGGGATATGGATAACTCAGATCTGGCAACACGGTGTAAGGTACACGACCAAACAACATGCTCGATATCGTGATAACCACTGCCACACGCACATAAATTGCTGCCTGAGAGCCCAATTCGATAGAAATGCGAGTCTAACGAGCAGTGATTGGACATAAGCCTTGATATAACGCGTATAAAGTCGCGGCTCATGTCCAACCCTTTGAACCATGGCTTGTTCGACACCTGTGGGAGAATAGAATGTAACCATCTTCCCAATTCACCATCATTCCATTTTTGTTGCCAACTGATGAGGACTTGCTGACGAGCAATGGAGAAAAATTCGTTGAAGGCGATTTGTCGCTCAAAAATATCGCCTTCCATAGCGCCCACCTTAGCCAATCAGTCCGCTTTCTCATTACCCGGAATTGAGCAATGAGATGGGACCCAAGCTAAGGTGATAGTATAGGAGCAGTTAGATAAAGCACTCAGTTTAGATCGTATTTCAGGCAGGAAATACGAGGAGTGCTTCATCGGCCTCATTGAACGAATAGCCTCCAATGAGCTAAGACTATCCGTAAAAATGAAATAATTGTCAGAAGGTAGTGAGGCAATTCGCTCTACTGCGTAAAATATAGCTGCGAGTTCCGCAACGTATACGGAGCATGGTTTCTGCAGTTTATAGGAGGCGCTATGAAATTGATTAAATACACCAAATCCAGTGGAAGCATTTATGGTTGACCCATCTGTGAAAAATCTTTTATCGTTACTTACATGGTGGTACTTGATTGCAAAAATTGAGGGAACAACCATCGACCGATGGTGATCTGGTATTCCATGGATTTCTTGCATCATGGTCAGATCAAAATTTACAGAGGAACTATAGAAGGCTTGAAAGCAATCACGATTGGAGATTAATGAAGAAGGACCAACCTCCAGCGTCATGTACTCATAGTACAAACTCATGAATCTTGTTTGAGGATTTCTGTCGAGTAGCTTCTCAAAATTTTCTATTACCAATGGGTTCATTACTTCACAACGGATAAGAAACCGGAAGGACAGTTCCGCGAAACGATCTGTCAGTGGGAGAACACCCGCGAGTACTTCGAGGCTCATCGTATGCGTCGAGTGCATACAGCCAAGCGCGATTCGGAGGCAACGGTATTGAACCCGTTGCAGCTTCAGGATATGTGTTTTCGCCGCGGATTGAAAACAGAAGCTACCGTACTCTAGAACCGACAAGATGGTTGTTCGATACAACCTGATCAGATCTTCCGGGTGTGCTCCCCACCAAGTTCCAGTAATTGTACGAAGAAAATTAATTCTTTGCTGGCATTTTTGTTTCAGATACGCAATATGTTTTCCCCATGTGCATTTGGAATTGAACCAGACACCTAAATACTTAAAAGAAATACTTTGAGTGATTGTTTTACCCATTAGCTGAAGCTGTAACTGTGCAGGATGGTGCTTCCTAGAAAAAACAACCAACTCAGTTTTCTCCGGAGAGAATTCGATACCCAGCTTCAAAGCCCAAGTAGACAAGTTGTCTAAGGTATCTTGCAATGGTCCTTGCAGGTCCGGTGCACTTGGCCCTATAACGGACACAACGCCGTCATCTGCTGCCTTAGCGAGCAATTTTCATCAAGACAACCATCAATGTCTTTGACATAAAAATTATAAAGAAGGGGGCTTAAACATGAGCCCTGGGGGAGACCCATGTAACTAATTCGTGAAGTTGTCGAGTTTCCATGAGAAAAGCTCATATATTTCTCAGACAACAAGTTGCTCAAATAGTTGTTCATAATTGGTGAAAGCCCACTATCGTGGAGTTTATCCGAAAGGACATCAATACAAACAGAATCAAAAGCCCCCTTAATGTCCAAGAAAACTGAACCCATTTGCTGTTTTTGCGCATAGGCCAGTTGAATTTCAGTTGAAAGCAACGCAAGACAGTCGCTCGTTCCCTTGCCTCTCCGAAATCCAAATTGCGTATCTGAAAGTAAACCATTCGACTCGACCCATTTGTCTAGACGAAAAAGAATCATTTTCTCCAACAATTTCCGTATACAGGACAGCATCGCGATGGGACGGTACGAGTTATAATCCGACGCGGGTTTACCGGGTTTTCGAATGGCGATAACTCTTACTTGCCTCCAGTCATCCGGAACAATGTTGTGCTCCAGAAATTGATTGAATAAGTTCAACAAGCGTCTCTTCGCGACGTCTATAGTTCAACGTTCCATACACCGATTTTTTAATCCATCACGAAAAATTCTTCAACTCAGGTCGAACAATTCTTCGATAAGGTTTAACAGTTTCCGACTGGTTGAATTGAATTGCATAATAGACCCTTTGACTTTTTAAATCATGAACGAAGTGCTTGAAAACTTGAAGGTTGTCATTTTCTAAAGAGCTATAAAATGGTTTGGAATTGATAAATACACAGTTCCATAAAAGTAAACGTAGTGTATCATCAATAGTAAAGTGAAACTAATCAGAGAGTTTTGTCATGAAAAATATATTAAATCATATGGGTAAAATTTATCGAGAAAATTGTTATTCAGAAGATGTATTATTCAGTGTGCAAGATACTTGCGGACCTGTTTATTTATGGACGCCTGTTCTGTAATATAAAACTGAAATATAATATCAAATGACCAAAAAAAGTGATAAATTACTAATGTCATCATCTTTTCTGGGGAATGCTTTTTTGGGGAATGGTTTTCTGGGGAATGTTATACAATCGATTTCTAGACATTCAAAGCTCGCCCATGCAAACCAACATGATCATCGGGTAGGGAAAGACTTTCCCTATCCGATGGTTATATTGGTCTGCGTGGGCGTGCCTTGAATTCCTAGAAATCATCGATAGAAGTAATTGTTTACAAAAGCTGTTACGTTCTTCAGATCTGTTATTCTTTTGAATTTCATTTAGGATTCCTCTTCAAAGAATTTCGGTTGGGATTCCCAAAAAAGTTCTTTCGGGATTTAATCCAGCTAAGCATATTTCAGATCCTCATGGCATTTCTTAAGATTTTCTTTTAGTTTTCACCAGAATATCGTACAGGATCTCACGAAATTCCCGTCTGGCGTTTTTCCTTAATACAATATGCGATTTCTTGGATTTCCTTCAGAATCCCGCCTGCGGTTTCCAATCCAGATGGGGATTCCTAGAAAAAAATATTTGGAATTCTACATGAATTCTGCCTAGTATTCATCTAGAATCTCGCTTGGGATTATCCCACAATATCGTCCCTAGGAATTCTTTGATTCCTCAAAAATTCCGTACAAGATTAAAACAAAATCTGGCAAGGTATTCCCAAAGAATTAGATCCTTAGAACCCCATGTTGGATGTCAAAAGTATTCCGGTTGGGAATCCCATTGAAATTCGTTTGGGATTCACCTCTAACCGCGCTTGGTATTCCCCCAGAATACATAGCATAGTATAAAATGAATTGCACAATTCATAGGTGGTACGAATTCCAAACTGCTGTTAAGAAGAAGACCAAGCTTTATCCGGTACTGATAGATAGTAATTCGGGGTTACTCAGTACTTCTTAGATAAAGGATGTTTCTCGTTTCAACATGTTTCTGTCCTGGCCGACGTGGTAACTGCAACTGTTGGCGATGGGGAAGGAATGTTAGTTCGGCATTTACTTAAGACAAGAGAGATGCAGAGAAATCTACGACCTCTTATAAACGTTTCAGGAATTTAGGAATGTTTAATAGAAATGTAAGCCACCGGATATGCTCAGCCGGCGTTGCTGGCAATCATTAACTTTTCAAGTATGTTAGTAATAAACTGGTGAGGAAAGATCCATAAATGACGCAGCTTTTTAGGGTGACCAACTACAAGGGGAAAGGAGTTCAAAGTTGGTGCTTAATCACACGTAAACAAACGTAAATGTTCACTAATGAAAGATGAGAAATTTTCAAGTAAGAGAAAAACTGAGCATATTATCTACAAATTCGACCTCCAACATATCGTGGATACGCATGGTATGTGAGACGGATTTGATCAAGTGTCACTTTCCTCTACATCCTAAAATGAAGCAGCTTTTTCTACAAAAACTAATACATAATAAGCATAAAAAGATAAAAGCACAGAAAACGGGTTTAGTCATAATTTATATGCAGAATGATGATGAGTCAGGCCAGTTTTCGTAATGTCACCACCATCGCAAAACCGGATGATAGCAGCAAGCAGGCACCCAGCCAAAGTTGTTGTATTTCACAAGACAATCTAACCCTATTAGCAAATTCAATCTCCTCTGCACATAGGTTTTGTTGTTTTGGATAGCAGCGCTCGCTGCCAAAGGAAAGACCTTGCAGCAAACAGGCGGGCAGGCGTTCGTGGGCGATAAACCACATATTCCCACACAACAGTGCTGCCCTAGCGGTGGCAAATGCTGCACTTGATTGAGAAAATCATTTGCCCACCCACGATTCACCCGTCTATCGCATTGCAATGCCAGCTTTCAGAAACAAAACATTTTCTATTTGTCTAGGTACTAAAAGAAATATGGAAACTTACCGATCTGTTTGATGGTATACTTCCAATGCGGGATCTTCCCAGGCATCGATTTCAGCGCCCTGTTCCCGGCCTCGATCGTACCGCTGGAATATTTTGGCCCGTTCTTCCTTGGCCCGGGCTATTAGGGCATCTTCGTCCATCATGATTCTGGTTTTCTGATGCTTTTGTAATTTTTATTTTCTTCGCTATTACTGTTGGAACACTACTAAATTAGGATTTTTGTCTCATTGGTTCCAACGTCGCACGGAACTGGTACAACTATGCTTCTTCATTTCACTTGCCGAATGCTATTTTCTTCATATTTACACTCCTAGTTGAAGCTTAATACGGCACTAGCTATCTTTTCGGGGAAGAGAAAACACCAATTGATAACAATAATATGCTTTTCAAGCATTTTTTTTTTTCAATTTTATCAGCCACTGCTACGGACGCTTATCCATTATTTTCCGCTTTCCATATACCCCCATATATTCCACTAGGTGCAATGCTGCAAAAGCCTATATCTTGGTACTTGGCATAACACGGATTCCAACGCGAGAAGGGGATAAATATAATCAAAGAGGAAAGCAGAAGCAGCAGAAATTGGAGCACGGTCTAAGACTGCTGCTAATTATTGGTCAGGCCGTTGTCAACACTCTCTTCGTATCCATGTGAAAGTGCAGGAGAAATTACGCTTTTCTTCTAATCGATGTTTTGGTGCTCGCGCAAGCTGGTCATTTGCCTTGTCACCTAAACCTGGACTTCCCTATCTATAGAACGCTGCCACCATCCCAAAATCCAATCACTATCAAAATTACTTCGTTACACACCGCTTTATCAATTTCACCCCTTTCACTAGTGCGTTTTCTGTGTTATTTTCCATTTTTTTTAATTGTGTCCACGATAGCTACACCCAGCGACGACGACGACGGACACTTGTTCTTCTGGCACTTCTCCCAGCTTGCACCCGCACTCGTCCTCCTGCTACTCCCAACCACAGACACCGAAAAAAAAATCAACCCAAGAAAAAACACCGTTTGATTTTCACTGGTAAATGTTTATGCACTTTTCGATGCTTTCATCGAAGTTCTCGATCGGATCCTACCTCATAGAAGCACAAACTACATTTTCACGAGCTTTTTACACGATTCCGCAGCTATTTGGAGCTGATTTACGACCGAACGCAGAAAATATTTTTCTCAGGGCGATCCGGAATCGATTGCGACGACGAATCTTTTTTCTCCTCTTTCGCGTTTTCTTTTTCTCGATCTTTTTGTGTGTCACCTCGTTATTTTTTTGTATTGTTTTTCTTTTCGTTCAAGCAACTGAACGTTTAACTGTCAAAGTTTTAGTCAGGATGCGAGAGGATTGGGCGTTTTGTTAGGAAAATTTCTAAAATAATCACTAGAGCCGATGTCAATCATACAATCCGAATAAAATTTGTATGGTTATTTTGCTCAACGACGTGTTCAGGGTATCAATCAAACCATTTGTGGAATAATTCTATGATTTGCCCGGATAAAAATAACCATATACAATTACCATTAAGTTATATACAATTATAACGAAAACAACAAATCAAGAAGACTGCACTAATAAAAATTCAATGATTATTTGTATGTGTCACACACATGAATTTTTGCAATGTGATAAACAAATGCTATATATTATAGACACTGTATATAGACCGGACAATGTAATATCATGCAATCTTGTAGCCCTGATAAATGCCATTAATTTGAAAAATAAATCTGGCATCACTTGAATTTGGGAGCAGCTCAATAAGCCAAGAAAAAGATTTTTGTTTTTGTTTTTCCTCTGCTTTTATTATGATTCTTTTCGTGCATAGAAGCTTCCAGTGCACAGTGGTCCAGAATGCAGATTTAGGTGGAATGATATGTTTTGAGCCTGAGATTGAAACTTTAGACTAAAAGTCTCTTCTACAAAGTTGTTCCTTATAGTTAGGCCCTCATTTTTATGACAATGAATTCTAGGGTGGTTCTTATTATCATTAAAATCAAAAATCTAACTTTTTTGTATGAATAAATTAAGGTTATAGCTGAGCTAATTTCAAGCAACTTTGTTGAAAACAACTTTTTTTATCTTTTAAATTGGCCGGTTTAGAGCTATTTTCTTGAATTGAGTTAGGGTGCGCTAAAAAAAACAGTTATTTTGCTCTAGTTTTCTTATTTCGAATTTCTCAGCAAAGATGTCTCAAAATAACTTTTAGATCTTAAGAACGCGCAAATTTTGCTGCACAAAGCTTGTCAACGCTAATAAACAGGTACCATACACTAACTATATCATATATGGTACGACCATACTACATAAAGTTGGGATGATATCTGGAATTGGTGGTAAGGCGCTTCTTATGGTTATTGCTTATGCGGGAATAGCTTTCGCCAATCAAGAGTTATTGACGTTTTTATACTAAAAATATGCACTTTTCAAATGTTAATATCTCTGGTTGGGGCAAAAAAAAAGTTTTTTTACGGCATTTGAAAGGGCGTATGTTATTCTCAATAATGTGAAAAAATTGGAGGTATGTTATTTTTTAAACTCGTATAAAATCAATTTGAATTTATTCATATTTTTTACTATATTTGGGGTTTTTTTTTATTAAAAGAGATACAGACAACAAGTTTCGCTATAAAACATTTGTCTTAAAGAGTTTTAAAAGTCTCTAGAAGATGAATTTCATGAGAAATTTCAAACAAAAAAGTTATTGGCAAAAGATGGATTTCATAGGACCACTCTAATGACAAATTTAAATAAAATGTGCTAGTACATTTGTTTCAATAGTTGGACATTTAGTGTCTTCGAAGAAGTTTTTGTTCTTAAAAATTCCCTTCTTTTGGTGTTTGCAAACGTTAGGGTGGTCGTCAAATTAGAGAATTTTTAAAACTAAATTTTTTGTTTTACAAAATAAAAACATGTGTTGTTCAAAAAAGTTGTAGTTGAGTTAATTGCAAGCAACTTTGTTGAAGAAATTTTTTTTCTATCTCTTAACGTTTTCATTTTAGAGTAATTTTTCGGAGTTGACTAATACCCCGTACAGACTATGGCTTATATCATGTAATATAGGCTGTCTTGCAATGAGCCCTCATGCATCTAGTTTTCACTGGAAATCCTATGTATGAGTGCTCATTGCAAGACAGCCTATATTACATGATATAAGCCATAGTCTGTACGGGGTATAAGCATAGAGGTAACTCTAAGACTATAGAAGCTCCCGAAATAACGTGCTCAACTTTTTGGCTCAGCTCTGGTACTGTCTTCGGTCCCAAGCTAATCGATTCACCCCTCGAAACATAGGAAAAACCAATAACCCCTCATTTTATCTGTCAAATTTTCATAGCGAATCAAAACAAACATTGCGTAGTACCCAAGGGGTGGTCACTCTACACACTTAATTTGCGCCAACATTTTTCTCAGTGTACCTCAGTGTACCTCAGTGTACCTCAGTGTGCCGCAGCTGTATCGGCAGTGCCAAGAAGTCATTGAACTGACTTTTGTTTGCTTGTGAATAATGCCTTGCTTGGCAACCCGGTATTTTAACAGCTCTTGTTTTTGTTTTGATTTTCAATGTTTTCAAAAACAAGCATCTTCGGCGGAAGGCCGACCCCGCACAACGAACGTCAATAATTAGTCAACCAGCCCTTCTGGGAGCCGGCGGAGGAAACGGATTTGCACCGAATTTGTCACCGTCCGAGTATCATCCGTCGGAAAACTGGAGACCAACACCGGCCGGAACACACGTCGGACTGATGAAGGACGCACCGCTAACCCGAAAAGGACCAGCGAACTTCATTCAACCGGAACAGCAACAAGGCGCAGTGATGATGGCCTACGGACTCGATAACAACACAGGCAACACCGATAAGCTGTTCAATTTGTATCGCCTGTATGGAAATGTCAGAATAAAGTTCCTGAAGACCAAAGAGGGTACCTCCATGGTCTAGATGGGAGACGCCATCGCAGACGAACGTACACCCTGCCGGACAATTACTTCCCAGGCCAGCAAAAATCGTATTCTGCACTTATTCAATACCCCACCCGTATGCCGTCCGATGCTCTGCTGCTGACTGCATTCACCACCAAGGACTGCCACCCGTCGCAAGTGCGAATGTTCCTGCTGAAATCGGAAAGTTCCTCCTCCGGATTGGTCGAGTTCCCGAGCGTAGCCCTGGCGGTGAACGCCATCATGAAGTGCAACCACAGCGTGATCGATCACAAATGCACAAAATTTCCGTTTATTATGAAGCTGTGCTTCTCCTCCTCCAAGAAGATGACCGGTGCGTGGAGCGTTAGCTTTCTTTTTCTGAGAAAAGAAAGGATTTTCCTTTTTTTTTGTGTAGTTAATGTTATGATTCGTAATTATAATTTCTTATTGTGTTAGTTGGAAGTGCAAAAAGGCAGGAGAGTACAAATAATTTGTTGAACTATTTGAGATTTTGCCAAGATGGTCCTCCAACATTATATGTTGGACGAAGGAACGGTTGGTATAGCAGTAACCACCATGGATGTATTCGAGCTGTTCGAATGGTATAGTTTTTGTTTGGTTGTTGACTTTCCGATTGAACTCAAACACTGCTTGTCGTGACCGGCCCAAGATTTCCAGCGTCGGCCACGACTACACGAATTAGCGATGCAGCTCCCACGGCTGTGGCTGCTTCCAATGCTGCTGCTGCTGTTCCTTCTGCTGGTCTGCGTTGCTACCGGGTTGCTAAATTTATGAACTCACTACTTCCCAAGGTGCGGATTGCTGTTTCCCCCACCTGAATAGCAACCCCCGGTACGCAAGTAACGTTATGGTAGAGGTAGGTAAATGTGCCTTATTTACTCATTGGTACGGTTGCTCTAAGGGTGTTAATGGAAAAAAATAGCTTTTTAGCACTAACTTTTTTATTTGAAATTTCAAATGAAAGTCATCTTTTAGAGACTTTTAAAACTCTTTAAGACGAATATTTTATAGCAAATTTGTTGTCTGTATCTCTTCTAACAAAAAAGATATACCCAAATATAGTAAAAAATATGAATAAATTCAAATTGATTTTATACGAGTTTAAAAAATAACATACGCCCTTTCAAATGCCGTAAAAAAACTTTTTTTTCGTTTGCCCCAACCAGAGATATTAACATTTGAAAAGTGCATATTTTTAGTATAAAAACATCAATAACTCTTGACTCAAGCACAGCGCTATTGTATCTGTCACTTGGATTCTGGAAAAGTTGCCAGTCTTCTTTATATGATGTTTTCGATTATTGGCGTTGACGGCACCGTCGAAAAATTTGCTCTTTCAGCAAATATAGACAGTTTCTTATAGGAATTTTCGGTGGAGTGAAAGGATAGTACAAAGTCCGCCATGTTTCACGCACAGTCTGACGTTTGCTTATGGATTTTCTCATAGGAGTAAAGAGCTACAGAGTCGCCGTCAACGCCAATAACCAAATATATCAGGCATAACATTTGATAACGGCACAAAAGCATTTATAAACAAACTTTCAAAGGTCCTTTACACGAACCGTATTTTCCATACAAAAAAATTGGATTGAAAATACGGTTCGAACGAAAACAAGAATATGGGTGATTGTTATTACAATAGATGTGAAATACGTCCCATATTGTAAGGATTTTCAACAATAGAACAACATTACAATTAACGGTAAATGGCTCAAGTTTGTTCGGGAAAGTGATTTTACGTATGGTTAAGATACATTTTTCATCTCTTAAAAACGAGGGGTGGGGATATGTGTATGGTCTTTTTTTACGACAGTGAGTCAGTCGATTTAATGTTTCAGTGATAAAATCGATCAAAAATATCTAGTCAATATCAATATCGCCCAACGCTATTACGTACGCAGCAAGAATTGATCGTTTTGTTATGACATTTTTCTAAACGAATCGTGATTCGTGATGTAAATAAAATTTTCACGCCAAGCACAGAATCGATGCTGGTTTTTAGTCCTCAGGATTTTTTATCGTAATAAAACCATCTAAAAGATGCAATCAATTCTGGGGCTCCGTACGGCCCTCAGATCATCAATAGTCAGAAGTGTCCAGTAAGTAAAGAAAACATAGTTTTCAAACGTTAACAAATAATGCAGTAATCGTTCCCCACAGTACCGGCTTTGCGAGGCGTTCTGCAGCATACGAAGGAGATGGCAAAACTTCGGTCTCGATCCTGAATCAGGAAGCGGAATCCGGCTTACTGATCAACTCGTACAGCCAGCTTGGCTTCCGGTTAAGCAATGACATGAAGGTGATCGGTCCAATGGCTATTTTCCCCCGATCGGTCCTCTCGTGGAACGTCGAAACCCACGAAGATATCAATGAGGCAAGTTTGAGTCTTTTCACGGCGCTGGAACCGAAAATCGACATTCTGGTCGTGGGAATCGGCGACCAGCAGACGACTCCAGCCTTCACTAGGAAGCTTATCGAATTCATGCGGAAGTATAGGATAAACGTAGAGGTTCTGAATACGGAACAAGCGTGCGCAACATTTAATTTTCTGAATGCGGAAGGGCGTGTAGTGGCGGCGGCGCTGATTCCTCCTGTGTCGTTGCGGTACAACGAGGACGACATGATGCGTACGCACATAGCTTCAAGTAGGCCTTTCGAGTTAGATGAAAAGTAGGACAACAAATTGACTCAACTCTGTACATTTGTACATTACTTCTGTAAACTTCAATAGATCAATAAATTTAACTTACAACTAAAATACAAAAACCCTTAATACTAGGGAACTTCCTCGAGGATCTCCACATTTTGGCTAGGTTCTATTTCTGATGAATTATTGGTAGATTGAACATCACTCAATTGTGGTTGCTTCGCAGCTTTCTCCGCACGGCGTCGTTCTATCCGGAGTTTCAGCTTACTCGTAGCATATGGATAAGCGTCTGGTCGTAGGAAAATAGATTTTGATCCGTCGTCTAAAATTCAAACAACCAATAAACATATTTTGTTACAGCATCTCAATCTACTAGTGTTAGTTCTGTTAGGCAGGGATGGATCGCTTTTTGGAGCATCATTCGTTATTTTTAATATAGAAAGCTAAATGTCATTAGTCACCATTGGATAATTGGCTATGCATCCGTGCACTCAATGGAAATTTATGTGTTCGAATCCCATGGATGCTCTTAGATTTTTTCGCAAATTTTCTCACACGTCTCTTACCGGTATGTGCTTATCTCTTAGTATCTTCTAACTTTCTCATAAACAATTAATATTGACTGAAAAGCTGTTAACCGTAATTACAAATAGAAAGCCATCGCCAAATCCCATTTAATTTTCAAAAAACCCATCTTACAATAGATAGATGAATGCAATTTTTCTATCGTCCAGACTTTAAAATGATCGCACCGTAGAGACTCTGTGCTTTCACTGAAGGTGCACTGGAGCTCTCACCCCAGTGAATTTTCAGTGAAAACACGGAGTGTGGATCATCGGTGCTTAATTTTTGAAGTTTGATTGGGAGAATACTAGGATTAACCTAACTTTTTTCAAGATGAATTAACTGAAAATTTAATTGGACTCAACGTTAGCTTTCTAAATTAAAAAGTAATGAACGATACATCAAAGAGCAATCCATCCCTGCTATTAGGTATACAGGCCTATCCTGTGTGGCGAGTGAGGTGAGGTGTCTTTTGTCACCAGACCTCACTTGCGGCGCAGAATGGACCTCATAATTACTCACCATTATATTTGAAGCTTTCCTTCGGAAAGTGCCTCGCACATACCACGTCCGATCGTTTGACGGTATGCTCGATCAGCAGCAATCGCTTCCAGATCTGGTGCCGATCGGGTTCGGTTGTCTCATGCGGGAACGGATGCAGTGAGATGTTGATCGCTTTGTTCACGTCGCACCCCGGGGCGCAACATTTGAACTGTAGCCCTATCGTCTTCAGTCGGATTTTCGTCATCGGTTTAGTCGATGTTGAAACGTTGTCGGATGACATCCTGTTCCTATTGTATGTAGGGGAAAAGTTGGCTTCGGCAATACCTTAACCTATTATCGTCAGGGGGTAAACAACGTCCTTGAGAGCTCAATTTTGGCATGTGGATACATTGTGTTTCAGAGCAACTATTGGCCAAATTTGAGTGCTCTAGGACTTTGTTTACCCCCTTGACGATAAAAGGTTAAGGTATTGCCGAAGCCAACTTTTCCCCTATGTATTTTCTTTTATTTTGCTGAAGGAGTTTTTATTATAGCCAGTCTACGTAACATACCTGCAAAAATACTGCGCTGGTCATGGTAGAAGCGAGTCAAGTTAATCGGTTTTTTTATGGACAAATGGACAAAGGACCTATTGAGAATTGTACTTGTTCTCAGACATAATTTCCATAATCTGGGTGAATATTCATCTTAAATCAAATTTCCTGAAGTATAATATATTCGATAAGAAAAGTAGCCAATCTTAAAGCAACTTTGCGATTAGAAATCTCCACAAAATGTTATGTCGAATTAAAGGTACTGTACAAACAGCTTCACAAATGTTAAATTGGGTCAATTCATACAAAATTTGTTTGTTTCCGATAACATTTTGTGCAATCCGAGTAACAATTCTATTTTGGAACTATACAGCAACTAATTTATGGTTGAAATAAGTCTCATAAAAGTTTCTGCAATTTATATGTGTGACAAGCGTGCTACAAGAGAAGAAGTGTACTTTAGAAAAGCTGAGAAACTTTTTAAGAAAACTTGCCTGATTTTACGATGATATCGGGGTACCAAGATTCGGAACACATGCGCTGCTTACGGGACTAAGGTCTGAAAACATTCCTAATTGGATTTCACGTGTAATTATTTTCTTTGTGAGATTTTTGAAAAATTTACCGGGAAATCTACTGGGAACAACGGGGAGGGGAGTTAAAATCAGTCTATGTAATTAACGAACAGCCCTTAAACAACTCACAATTTTGTTCTGAAGTTTGAAATGTAGACCAATGGGTTACACATGTTTACGCAAAAGAGGCTTTTCTACGATTGACCGACTTAAGTCAAGTTATTTATAGTTTGGAAAATATAGAAGGTACTGAAAAGCAAAGCAAGCAGGACACGTGTGAGTAAATTTGCGAAAAAACTACAACAGGCGGGATCCCACACGTGTCCTACCGATCATATTGTGTGCTTAAAACTGAGTAATTTTTCAATTTTACGGTGAATGTGCCAAATGGAAATGTCCAAGATTATCTACCTACACTAATGCTCAAATCGACGCGAAGGTCAAATATTTGGAATTGATGTTGGAAATGAAAAGAACGAAATCACCTTTTTTGCCTAATAATTATTATAATTTGTTTAGAGTTAGACTGATCCACTAAGTCTTATTCTCTATAATCAACCGATGTTTGTAGCACGGATCTCCCTCTAATCTGGTAGCAATAATAAATAGTTACTACATGGAATGACTACCAAATTAGAGAAAGATCCATCCTACAGCCATCAGTTAATTTGTTAACTTGTATTTTAATACATACATTTTCAGACTAACATTGAATAAAACACTTCCGTTTTGTTGTCCGCTGATGGCGGTTTGTTTTGGTTAGCAGAGCTGCCAGATGATTTTATAAAAAAATATCTGTACTGCAGTACACGGTTGTCGCAAAATACTCAATAATGACCAAGATGAGTACTATACACGGTAACCAGCGTAAACACATAAATGAGTAAAAAAATACAATTTTTTTTTTATATTTCTAGATAGAGCTGGAATTAGGGCCCAACAGCTTTTGTAAACAATGACTTCAATCGATGATTTCTAGAAATTCAAGGCTCGCCCACGCAAACCAACCACCTCATCGGGTAGGGAAATTCTTTCCCTATCCGATGGTTATGTTGGTCTGCGTGGGCGTGCCTTTAGTTCCTAGAAATCATCGATAGAAGCCATTGTTTACAAAAGCTGTTACGCCCTAACTCCAGCTCTATCTAGATTTATATGGAGCTGTCACAAATGTGTAAGTTTGGAGATCCTAAGATGTGTGAAAAATACACATTTTAAGAATGTAGTACCAGCACCGACAAACCGACATGACACTTAATTCTGATTTATGCCCGAAAATCGTAAACGACCGATTTAAATGTGCAGTGATCCGAACTGTCAAAACCATAGGATTTTTTGATCTAGATCAAAATAATTTGTCCAGATTAGATCAGACACGAACATAGCTTATGCATGCGAGTTCATGGCTTAGCTAAATATTTCCCGCGAACACGGAGCCAGATTTCAGTAGTGTGCTTTGGTCAGAAAATTTATTGTTTTTGATATGGTCATTCATGTCGGTTTGTCGGTGGTACCAGTACCAGTCAAAAAATGTGATTTTTTATACTCATTAATGGATAAAAAAAAACTTCAAACTGTGCTGTATCCTGCTTTGTTGATGCACGCCATTTGCTAAATTTTCGACCTGCTGCACCAGTTTATCTCCGCTGTCTATTCCGATGTCAGCCTTCCAAATAGTTCCTTTACTCGTACCCAATAAAATCGGACCGGTCATCATCTCCATGTGATTGGAGTAGTTGAATCCAGTGGCCGTAATCTCCTGATCTTTCAGCTGAAAACAGATAAGCAAATTTCTCACTCACTCCGCAAAATTGACAAACACGGCAACTCACATTGGAGATTAATTTCGGCTTGAAGCTATTTCGGTGCAGATGGAGAACCTCTGGCGTGAAGCTCGGAGACTTCGGTGCCAAAGTAATGAACAAATGCGCCCCCGAATAGAAATTGTAATGTAGAAAACATCAGCAGACATCTTCAATACATTAAATTTTAACGTGTATTGCTGTACCCTTAATGTATTCAGACTTCAGTGTGACGTCCAAGTACATAAAAATACATTAGCCTCAAACGTTACATCAGAATCAAACGTCTTGACGATGTAAAATTTGACATCAGAATACATCCAATGACAACAGAACCTAACGTTACATTAGAATCAAACTTCATCACGATGTAATTTGTTGCACGCATAAAACATCAGAATACATCCAATGACAACAGAATAAAACGTTACATTAGAATCAAACTTCATCACGATGTAATTTGTTGCATGGATAAAACATCAGAATACATCCAATGACAACAGAACCTAACGTTACATTAGAATCAAACTTCATAACGATGTAATTTGTTGCACGCATAAAACATCAGAATACATCCAATGACAACAGAACCTAACGTTACATTAGAATCAAACTTCATCACGGTGTAATTTGTTGCACGCATAAAACATCAGAATACATCCAATGACAACAGAACCTAACGTTACATTAGAATCAAACTTCATCACGGTGTAATTTGTTGCACGCATAAAACATCAGAATACATCCAATGACAACAGGACCTAACGTTACATTAGAATCAAAGTTCATCACGATGTAAATTGTTGCACGCATAAAACATTAGAATACATCCTATGACACAACAATAAAAAGAGGCTTGCAGTGCAGTGATGCCTCCTATGCATAGTTTTGTCACAGACAAACAGACATAACACATTGGATATTTCTCACTGTAAAACATCGTCGCTAAAACATTACCGCCATCTGTTGAGTACACTGTGGTGGGCACTACACTGAACAGATGGCGGTAGTGTGTAAACGTCAAATGCAAGGGAATTGACTATGCGCGCCACATGTGGCGGTACTACCAACTACAATACTTTTAAATTATCCGTTAAATGCTTGTTCGATGAACAACTTGCGAGTGTTATGTCTGTTTGTCTGTGGTTTTGTGACATTATTAATTGCAAATAAAATTGAACTCTTTAGAAGAGTGGAGACGCTAATAAAAGTGCACTTAGACGTTGTATCGTCTTGACGCCTTCTGCGCACTTATTATTCATTCACCAAGGAATAAGTGCGATGAAGACACAACAACAATTTAACGTAAAACCGCACTTTTATTAGTGTTGCACCGTGTTGCGCATGCAAAGTTTGTTTTGTCCGAGTCAGCACTACACGGCAAATGAGAACACCCAAATTTGAGTTTAGTTCACTCATAAATCGCAAAAAGTACAGGAACTCAGTTTTGAGTTAATTTCCCTCTGTTTTTCCAGGTTTTCCAGGTTTTTCCAGGTTTTTCCAGGAAAAATTTTCCGAAAATAAGAAAAGTAAAGATTGGATTCTGTGGATTTTCGTCAATCCTAATTTTCTGGAAGATTTTTGAGGTTTTCCACAGGAAAACATGAGGCAAATCTCGAGGCAAATTTACTCATCGTTGCGTTCCTGCACTTTTTTTTTGATTTTGAGTACACTGTATTCAAATTTGCGTCGATCACATTGGCCGTGTTTTTGCGGTGTGTGTTGTTTTGGCAAATTAGTCCGGGAATCAGCAAGGCTGTTTTTCAGGTAAGTAAATGTGAATTAATGTACCTATTTAATGTAATTAAGTTTTTTTTTTAGAAAAGTGCACCAGTCCGAGGCCGGATCCCGGTAGGAAGTCCGACGCTGGAACCCGGCGGGGAGTACGAAGCCGGATCTCTGCAGGTTAGTGCATGTGTTTTTTTATGGACGAATAAATAAATAAATCCGGAGAACTTTGAGATTAGGGCGTAATTGCTTTTGTAAACAAACACGTCAATCGCCAATTAAAGCTCAATCTAAAAAAATTAACGGCACAAACAGGTAGAGAAACGATTCCTTTATCATTTAGTATGGTTTGTTCGCGATAATAAGTTTCAATTTACGATTAATCGGCGATAGACGTGTTTGTTTACAAAAGCAATTACGTCCAAATCTCAAAGTTCTCCGGAAATACTAAATACTAAGTGGAAGTGGACCCCGTTGGAAATCCGATGACGGATCCCAATGATGGGTTCCGTAATCGGATCCCGATAACGGGTTCCGTAGACGGATCCCGATAACGGGTTCCGTAGACGGATCCCGATGACGGGTTCCATAGACAGATCCCGATGGGGAAACCGAATACGGATCCCGATGGGAAAACCGAATACGGATCCCGATGGGGAAACCGAATACGGATCCCGATGGGGAAACCGAATACGGATCCCGATGGGGAAACCGAATACGGGTCTTGATGGGGATTCCGTAGACGGATCCCGATGGGGAAACCGAATACGAATTCCAATGGGGAACCCGAATACGGATCCCGATGGGGAAACCCAATACGGGTCTTGATGGGGATTTCATAGACGGATCCCGATGGGGAAACCGAACACGAATCCTGATGGGGAAACCGAATACAGATCTCGATGGGGAAACCGAATACGGGTCCCAATGGGGAAATCCAATACGGATCCCGATTGGGATTCCGTAGAAGGATCCCGATGGGGATTCCGAATACGTATCCTGATGGGGAAACCGAATACGGATCCCGATGGGGAAACCGAATACGGATCCCGATGGGGAAACTAGTAGGTCCCGAAGAAACGTGCTCAACTTTTTGGCTCAGCTCTGGTACTATCTTCGGTCTTAAGCTAATCGATTCACCCCTCGAAACATAGGAAAATCCACTAACCCCCTCATTTTATCTGTCAAACTTTCATAGCGAATCAAAACAAACATTGTGAAGTACTAGAATTTTGACTAGAATGGGGTACGTTAATCGTTTGCTTGGGACCAATAGGCTAGTCAAGTATTCAGCCAATTTAAAATCGTTAGTTTCGTATTGATTGTTGCTATTATTGTATCTGCTTCTTGCTATTACATCATTATTTCATACATCAGCTTGAATTACGTTGATCGATATTACATTTTTTTGTGCTGTGTACAGCCATAAGTGATTAATTTAATGAATTCGCTGATTGTGACTCTCTGAAAATTAAATGCCCAGGTTTTATACGTCAAACTCATCCTTTGCAACGTCCTCTTGTAACTTAAAAATACAAAATGTCATCATAACGTATAATGACTTCATAATTCCGAAAAAACATGTTTCCGGGCGGAATAAGTTTCATCAAGCATTATGATGGTACACAAAATGGGCCACAAGTTTATATAAAATTTAAAGTGTGGTTCGCAATCAGGGAAAGACTGAGATTTAAGAAAGCACAATTCTAATGTAAATTTTTCATAAATAACATCAATTTAGAATTCTGTACTATTCAATAACTATTTCTTCGAATTTTTAAGCAGTTCGGATAACAATTTGGCCAACGTATAAGATACTTTACTTTTGCTGGTCCGATGTCCCTCAAGATTTGACCTGTATAACAAAGTTGTGCCAACTAACTCGGTCCCTGGCTGCTTGTCTCCAATTAATCATGTTTTGTGGTTTTTGACATCATCCAAATCCAGAGGGCCAGTCACTTCGAATGTATGGGAATAGGCTCTTTTCATACACCATCAATGTAGAGTGCGCTAGCCGATTTTGAAAGGAAAAATTGCACGAGTACATTACTATAGTGATAAGGTAAACACTGGTTTATTTGTTCCTTCTGTGAAAGCATATTTCAAGAGCAAATTTTCATTATGTCGTAAGTAACATTCGCACCGATCCGAGAAAAATAAAGTTTTGTTTTGATGACCGAAAAGTTATTCCTATTTCCAATTAAACACATATAATCTCATAGTGATAGCAATGTTTAACATATTTAGCCGGGTTTTAATCATACAAAGGCAAATCGCTAGCTAGTTCTTATACGTCGTTTGGTGGCCCCTATTGTTACTTAAGTCAAAGTGTATTTACCAGGATTTTCGGGAGAATTATCGATTATGTCTCCTTACGTGCAGCCCATTCATCATTTTAGGACCACCGAAATCATCTTAGCAACAAACAGTTCGATTTATTCACTTTAATAATGAGAAAGCGAAACGACGAAAGTACACTTTTCACGGGTTTCTCAGTTCTGTTACTTAAGGCAAACGGCATGTCCATAGAAATCGGGTGACGTAAGTAACATCGAAAACTATTTTGATCGGAAGGTGATTACGTCAAAAAGCAATTTGACTGGTAAATAAATTTAAAAATGGGATGTGATCCTATATTCGGACAGTATATAGTGTAATAGCAGGAGCATCGATTGACACTGATAGCTCGACTTTGTTTACCTTTGTTACATTCGACGTAATGAAAATTTGCTCTTGATTTAGTCACAAATCGTGGATTTTCTGATATTCTTCATACTGCAAAAATGATTTTCCTACCACTGAAGGGACGACATCTCTCGGATCTTCAGCATAGCTACTACTCAAATCATATAATTAATTTCTCGAGCGTCCCACCACAAACGAAGTTACAGACGACTTTCTCCGAAGAAATGAATTAAAATAATGTGGTTCTCTGTAATAGAATTTTAGTCCACCTTCCGCTCCTCACCGCCAGGTTCGCTAGTATTTTTGTTTTGAATTAATTCAAGTTGGTTTTGTGTGCAATGATCTGGCAACTCGTGTCCTTGCTCGTGTTGACGGGGTGCTGTTTTCTCACTCATCGAAGGAAATTTTGATTAGAGTGAGAAAGTAAGGAACAGTCAGCGCGGGAGCCGTGTGCGTTACTATAGGTGTGGCAGAAGGAATGTAGTCGACTCTGTCGTTCTCACGGTGTTCTTACGCATGATCCAACGTTTCGTCACACTAGATTATGCATAAGAACGTCGTGATAATGCAAGTGCTGGCTTGTTTCCTTCTGCCTCACCAATCACATTGATCACAGCACATACGATTCTCCGTCGGTTCGTGGTGCATTGTGCATTCTTTGTGCCATACCACCAGTCCAAACACTAGAAGTTTTGGAAGGTTCTCCCTCAGTACCTGTAAGCAGTGTGATACCAGCTGACATTCGCATGGGTAGAGAAACCCGGAACATTTTCTCACTTTTGAGCATCAACGTCAACCCGGTCTCGAATCGCATTTTCGCTTGAGGTGGCACCGTTGGCAGTAATCTATTGCGCCGTGGGAAAGACCTGCTTAGTGCACTAGTGCTGGAAAATTCTGCAAGTTCGTCATTAAAATTAAATCAACTTTTCTTCGCTGTAACGTACTCCGGATCAGACTCGCTGGTGGAACGTTTTCGTGGGACCCAAAAAGCTTCAGTTTGAAATGCTTTCCAAAAGATTTCTGGGCAGGCGTCTTGGGACGCACGATCTCCACCGAGGCATCCGTTAGCGTGTTCGTGTCGGAGCGGATGACCTGTTTGATCGGCTACAATTCTACCATCGATTTTCGGCCCTGCTTTTTGTTTAACTTCACACGATAGTTGAAATCGAACACGGTCGACGATCCGGCGGAAGATGCTTCGTCTTCATTCTTCGAAGAAATCAACGATTTGATCTTTTCCGAGCTGAGCTTCTCGAGCCTTACGACCGGTTTGACTCGAAGTAATTTTTCGACGGAAGTTCCTCGTGGCAGTGGAATCTTCTTGACCAGTTCCTCCAGACTGATTTCTTCGCTTCGAAGAAACGAACGAGGAAGAACTAGATGAAGACGTGGACAGCCGTCATTTCGACGTTGGTTTCTTTCGTGTAGAAACCAGATCGGAATCGCTGTCGTCACTGTCTATTGCGCACTAGCGTGCACAGGAATTTTGTTAAGGAGGGGCAATTTTTTTTCTATGGTGCATTTAATCTGGGATGGGTAGTACTCCAAAGTGCGTGGGAGATGGTGCTGTCCACCCACCACTGTTTCCCTACTGTTTGATTTAGCTAATTTTATTTATTTTTTGCTCCGGTGGTGGTTCATCTTCATTAATGCAACTGCGGAAAATGGCAATTTAATCGCACCGACGATAATGAACCGAATATTCAACATGTTTAAAAGATGATATAAAACACAAACCCGAATTTATTGCAACGCAACAGCTGTAACTTTTTAACCCCGGTAACAAATGACTTGAAATTTTCAGAGAAGATTCTTAGGCGAATTTTTAGTAAGACAACAATAGATCAAGGTTCAATGACAAACTAATACACAATATTCAATAAGGGAATCCAAAAGTTGTCTTTAAACTTTGTACAGTTGCGAAAAAGTCCATCCTCAGAATTCCTTGATGTTCTTTTCAAAATTTTTAAATCTTTATGAGCTCTTTTGAAATTATTCTCAGGGGTCCTCGCGGACAACCAGAAGTCGTATAACAATGTATACACAGAATCGTAAATTGCTGCAGTTTAAGTCAAAATCGCT
This sequence comes from Ochlerotatus camptorhynchus, assembly GCF_037179485.1. NCBI lineage: Eukaryota > Metazoa > Arthropoda > Insecta > Diptera > Culicidae > Ochlerotatus > Ochlerotatus camptorhynchus. The sequence continues at coordinate 1,632,577 of NW_027041039.1, forward strand.
TAAATGAATGACATACATCGTATTATGTTTAAGTCAAATCGTATAGAATGCAAATTTCCGACCTATATGCGATGACTCCTTTTTTCCAACGTACTGTATCACAAATTATATTGGATTACATCGTAAGATTTTTCAAAATGAATTTGTTATTAAAGATTAAATCGTATATGATGTTAAATCTACTCGTTTAAAATAAAATTGAAATACCGTTCCGATTCAAATTTCGGACGATTCAAATTTCGGACGATTCAAATTTCGGACGATTCAAATTTCGGACACTTTCATTTTTAATTAAATATTACATCCAGTTAGAAACAAAGTAATAATGTTAGATGATCGTGGAGGGCACTAGTCAAAAAAATTTAAAATTTACAAGACATGTGGATCATATTCAACCGAGATAATCAACTTTTAAAAGTGTTCGAAATTTGAATCGGCACGGTATGCACGTAAATGCCCTCCACTTTTGTACGTAAAAGCCATTTGTTTGCATTCTATATGAATTGTTTGTTTGTATATATGTTTGTAAATCACGACAACAACTTTGAATAAACGTGCATTCTGGTTGTCTGGGCTCTGGAATTATATGTAGAACTCTTCTTGACTTTTACTCAGAACACCTTGGAACTTAAATTTCCTTAGAGTTTCAGAAGAATTTCCTAAAAAAAAAATGTTCCTGGAATGAGCTAGAAATTATCGGTGCTCCCTTGAAATTTTACTCAAAATCCCTTTGGAATTTCACTCAAAATTTAATTTTCTCGGTATTCTTTTCGGAACTATCTAGGAACTATCTGCAGGATTCACTAGAAATTACACGCAGAATTTTCTTGGAATACTCCCCGGAAATTCTTTGGAACTGCCATCAGAATTCAATATTCTTGAGGTTCTTCTCGGATTTTTTTAGAACTCTCCTTAGAGCTCTTTTGAAATTCTTCTCAAAAGTCCCCTGGAATTATATTTAGAACTTTTCGTTAGTTCGTTCGAAATTATCTTTGGAATTTGCTTGAAATTTTGCTTAAAATCCCTTAAAAATTACACTCAAAATTGGATTTTCTCGGTTCAAAATTGTCTTAGAACTATCTGAAAAATGCACTAAAAATTGTCTGCAGAATTTTCTTTGAACTCTCCCCAGAAATATTTTGGAACTGCCTTAAGAATTCAATATCCTTGAGGTTTTTCTCGGAATATTAAAGAACTTTTTTTCCCCTATTAAAGAACTGAAATTCCCCTAAAGTTTCAGAATAATTTCCTCTGCATTCTCCAGAAAGTTTTCCCAAAATGAGCTTCAAATTATCCTCGGAACTCCCTTGAAATTTTTCTCAACATCTCTTTGGCATTTCATTCAAAATTTTATTCTCTCGGTATTCTTTTCGAAATTATCTAGGAACTCAGCAGAATTCACTAGAAATTATTCGCAGAATTTTCATGGAATCATCCCCAGAAATCTTTTCTTTTAGAACTGTCCTCAGAATTCAATACCCTTGAGGTTCTTCTCGGAAATCAAGTTTAAGTTGTCCGCCCATTCACCAAATCGTTGTAGTTTTTCTACCATAAATGTTCAATAAAGCTTGCCCCTCCATTCACCAGGACTGTGCAATTTTTACATCAGGTCTCTCCATGCAGCAGATTGTTGCATATCTTACACCAGAAATTTTCAATACAAACTTTTCCCCAATTGATTTTACACAAGAAAATTTCAATTGATCAGAACGATGCAAATTTACCACCGTTAATGTTCAATAAAAATTGCTTCTCCAGTCTTCTGATTGGTGCAGATTTCCTTTTTCCATTTTCCACCATTCATTTTAAATACAGCTTGCTTCTTCTATCATCAGAATGTTGCAAGTTTTCCACCTATTGCTCCTGTTTTTATATTTGTCATCATAAATTTTCAGTAAAGCAGCTTCCCTCCAACCATCATAATGGTGCAAATTTTACACCAGAAGTTATTATTAAAGTTTGTTTCTTTATTCAGCACAAGGGGTAAGCCAACTGTACTCAGTGTTAATACTTTTGCAGCGAGTAAATTTGAGTAACTCATGTAGTCGCACATTCATCAACAAATAAGAATTACAAACTGTTTTAATAAACATCAATGAATGATCTATTTCGTAATATTTTCATATACTGATAGTAATATTAACCACGCCGGTGGTGTAGTGGTAAGCGTGATTACCTCTCACTCCAGCAGGCCTGGGTTCAATCCCAGTCGGCGCCGCCGGGATGTTCTGAGGCATAACATCTCTGATCACGCCTTCCTTCGGATGGGAAATAAAGCCGTTGGTCCCCGGTTCATGAGTTGATGGGTCGATAGGTAGGGTCCAGGTGTGGGAGCTGCCTTTCTGGCACGTCGGTAGCATTGGTGCTCAGCACGGAAAACAAGATCGACGGAAAAAACAAACCAAAGGAAAAAAAAGTAATATTCACCAGGCAAATTTAATTCCTTCACAGCCAATTAGCCAGATATGCTAGATCTTGAAAAAAATATATGTTCAGCTTGTGTGACGTTAAGATTATTCAATCCAAATGAATCAATTCACAAATCCATCTTCAAACTGCTGCGAAACCGTGTGAGGGTCGCTAGGGGATATTTGAGCTTGGATTGGATGATTAACTTGGAGAATTGTATAGTCAAGCGTAAGCCTTTAGGTAAGAGTGGACAATAAAATAGAAAACTAGCTAGATGCCATTAACAGTGAACTCGTTGTCGAAATATCCAGAAAGGTGTGCATAATGATGGACGTTTTAAGAAAATTTGGGATCTACAATTGTAACTGTAAACTACAGTAATTCAAATTACATAGATCGAATTTATGAAGAATGAAACTCAATATCCTTCTTGCGTTTCCTTCTTTATTTGAATTTACCTAGCATAAGTTTTTGAATAAACAAATATGCCTAGACGATGAAAAGCTTCTTTTCCATCGATTCCGTGATAAACTTACTAGAAAATGGAATTTCTTTTAATTAATATTCCAGAAAAGCATGTGAATCCAAGATGTGAATCAGGCATTCCTAAATAAATGCAGAGGTTATTTTCTTAGTACCACTAATCTATAGTCGTGATGATGCCACATGATGTAATACTAGAGAAGTAACGAGTTGCCTACAACATTTTTTAAACGATTTTCAATGGAAAGAATAAATCTATGTTTAATTTTTTTTTTAATTTACATTCATTTGCCTCTAAATTTATCAACAGAATTCCGTTTAATGATGTCTGAAGCTTTTGTAGGTTTTAATATTAACTCTAACTTTCGTTCATAATTCAAATCTGTACCTCTTATGCATGACGAACTAGAGCGGGCATAACTTGTTACTATTTTTCAGTGAATGTAATTTACATTCACTGAAAAACATTGGTAAGTTCTGTTCGTTCCGGTTCATCATGCATAAGATAAACAGATTTGAGTCATTCAGAAAAGTTGTAGCTAATATCAAAACCTACAAAAGTTTCACACATTATTTCATGGAATCCTGTTGATGAAAAAAGTTAGAGGCAAAGGAATGTAAATGAATGCACGAAATTAATGTAAATGATTTGCCAAGCCTGACGAGGAGCATTATCTAGAATAAAACAAAGATTTTTTTTAATATTACTCTGCTAAAGATATTATGACAATTTTATTTACTATTCTTAGAGACGTTAAAATACTTGGATTTTTTTACGAATGCAACACTCTAAGCTAAGATTATCTTAAATTATTGGTTATTTTACCGATAAAAATCGTTACTTCTTACATTAAATTGGATATTTTTTACTATAAATTAGTACATTTTTAACGTTAATTATTCGTAATCCATAATAGCCGATAATTAAGGTATGTGCACTTTCTTAGATTATCGGTAGTTTTTACCGATATCTAGGTATTCTTTACCAACTTTTAGGTATGTGCATCTTAGCGTGAATCTTCTCCATGTTGATGGTGATCATTGATTGATTGTCTGCAATCAATTCAGGTGAAAACTACTTAGTAAGGTTTAACAAAAATGTACGAAAATTAAAGGATTTGAGCATAGTGATCCAGTATGATACGTCAATGGATGGTGATGGTGATTTGCTTCCCAAACATCTGACGGCAACATTTGGGAAACAAACACGTACACAAACAGGTTGCTTTGCTACCGAGCATTCAATAATGAGCAACTCGAGTTACACAGAGTTACTCAAAATTAACTCCATTATTACTCATGATTAAAAGCTGTCTTGCCCCTAGATTCAGCAGAAGGATGCAAATTTAAGACCAAATTTTTTACAAAAAATTGCCCATCCGTTCACCAGAACGGTGCAGATTTTCCACCAGAATTTTTCAATATAGCTTAATTTTTAAAAAAGCTTATGCCTTCATATACCAAACCAGTGCCAGTTTTTCACCAGAAATGTTCCGTTCATTTCATTTATCAGAGCGATGCAAATTTTGCACCAGAAATTTTCAATAAAGCATGCTTTTTCATTCACTAGAACGGTGCACCAAAAATTGTCACTGAAATTTGTTTCATAATGCACCTTTGTGGTACAAATTTCAGGCTTTGCCTCTTCATGCACCAGAATGCTGCAAATTTTCCACCAACAAATTTTCAATGAAGCTTGCATTCATCAGAACGATGCAAATTATGCACCAGAAAAATGAATAAACCTTGCTTCTACATTTACCACAGTGTACCGAACTTTCCACTAGAAATTTTCAGTTCAATGCGCACCTCCAAATTTTTAGCGTGATTCAATGTTTCTAGTTTTCATTTTGATTAAATAGTCCCTCCATGCACCACCTTGATGATATGTTTACACCAGAAATATTCAATAAAAAGCTTTTTCTTTGATCTATCATCACGAAGGTGAAATTTTTCAACCTTAAATTTACCCTCTTCTTTAAACCCTCCATGAACCACCTTGAAAAAAAAAATTACACCAAAAATTTTTTGTATGCACCACTGTGTTGCAACTTTTGACCAAAACATTTCTTTGAAGTTTGTTCCTTCATGCACCTTTGTGGTGCAATTTTCAGGGACCATCGCAAAGGAATTGACGCAATAAAAGGTTTTCCGTGCTCTTATTTTTATGAAATCTCGATGAACATTTCAAATTTTCCAATCTGCTTTGATCGATTCTCTTCATCTTTCTCTTTCTCTTTTGATAACCACGGCTACGCAATGCATTTGGTGCTAATTTTGCCACACAGTTTGATAGCAGCAGTTCATATCTTGTGCTTAGAACGTTGAACACAGCAGGGAATGCTTTTGAAGTTGAGTTATTAATGGAAGAGAAAGTCGATGAAGAGAATCGTTCAATGCAAATAGGACCTTTTGAAATGTTTATCTAGAAATGAAGTTACTTTCAAATCAAGTTATCAAGAAATCAAGTTATTTTATATCATAATTTTGTAAATATGAAAATAAAAATCTTATTTATAAAAGGAGGGGCAATTGCCCCACCTTGCCCCACCCTGTGCACGCCAGTGCTATTGCGGTTCGTCTTTTCTGAGATTTGCGTTTGGTCGTCAATGCAACTGACTCTTCAGAATCTGAATCATCCGATTCAATCTGACGTCTGCCACTAGATCGGCCCCTAGAACTCCCCTCTCTGCTATCGTTACCGGCTTCCGCCCATCTTGCTGCTTCCACTCTTCGGGAAGCCTCGGCTAGCTTCAAAACCGCTTCCGGCGTCTTTCGGGCAATCGGACGACAAAAGGTGAAAACATAGTTCTTCGAGGGAACCTCCATGCACTGATCTTGGCGACAAGTCGAACCGCACGTTGCACAAAGGATCAGATCCCAACGCTTGCAATCGTCGTAATCTCGCCCATACCGACAGCGACACTCTTCAGCGTCACACTCCGAAGGACGTTCCAACTGATCGTTGAATACATTCGGTTCCAGCTCCCACGAGACATCCCTCGAACAATTAAAATAAAATATTCAGTATTCAAATACCGATTCACCCACCTCCGCCGCTTCACTTAATTTTCCGGAATATAATTGCCACACTGATGGATCTGCTGACTAAAGTCGTCCTTGTTGCACAAAGGGCAATTGAAAAAGTACCTCGCCGATTGGGCAAACTGTGCCACGTAGCTCCGATGGAACCAGCCATTCTGACAGCACGGGGCACGAATCGATTCGATTCTAGGAGTGTTTCACCTTATCCACCAGCGCTACGTGCTTATCGCACCACGACTGGAACGTTTCCACGTAATGCGACAGGCACTCATTCTGCATCCCACAAAGCGTATGGAATGAACGGAAGCACTTCTTCGCGCAACACCAAACGTTTGCATACCGTTCCTTGCAGATGTAACACTTTTGTCCTCGGATACGAGCTTCCTCATTTCTGATGTCCTCCTCCATGAATCCGAAGATTCCCTCCTCGTCTTCAGGTAACAAGGTACACGTAGCAGGTATAATGACTAGTTTTACCACGTCTAGTAGCCCGGTCCAGAATAGAGCATCGCACCATCGTACCGCAATCATGCTCAAACGCGTGACATACAGCATCTTTAGCCGAAATAAATAATAAATTGAACAAAATTGGTTTCATCCGATCCTCCTTCATTCTCACCATCTCACCTTCAGCACGTCGATCGATTCGATGGATTTCGGCATGATTTTGGAGTAAATTTTCCTCCTTCAGATCGCCCTCGTCGAGAGCTTTCAGTTTCTCTACGGAGGAGCAAATGCATACCGAGTATGGCCACCCGAAAAAAAAATAATTATAATAAAATAACGAAATTACAATGATTTTTACGGTTGAATTTCGGGCACATTATAAATTTATTGTTAAATTATTGGACGGGTGAAAAAATAAATTTCGTTTTAAAAGATACAATTCTCAATGAAAATTAATTTGATGAGATCAAATTTGTTCGAGAAAAATCAGTTTTTTTATTGTTAAGATGCTTAACAACCCCCCTTTTTTACTGTACATTTCTCATATACCATGATTTTCGTTTTGATTTTATGATAATCAACAAAAATCTCCATTCAAAATCATTATATTTTTATTGGATTTTTTTACGGTCGGGTCCTGTTTGGCGTCCAACAACGATATCTTCTCGGTCGCGAATGACCATGGCTTTGGTTAGGAGCACCGACTGATGAAATCTTTAGCAACAATTGCCGCCAAAAAGCGCGAGTCATTGACAGCTCAACATTGTTTACTTGTAAGCAAATGTTAACCCGATGTGTTTACTCCTAATCATTTTGGCCTAAGGTCTTTCATTATACAAAAGAAGTGCAGATAACAATGAACACAACATAGTGACATGCAGTTTGACAACAGGCTCTCCCTTTCAATTTTCGTTAGAGAAAAAGAGATAACAGGCGGTGCCCCAATAGCATCAACTACTTTAAGCTAGTACATATGAGTAGATAGTGTTGCCGTGAGGTACACTCGAAAATTTCAAATGTAAGTGCGTCAAACCAAATTTCGAGCCGCTCCGTCTGTCACTTCGTTTGTGGTCCCACACTTCCTACATCTTGCTCCACTTGGTCTAACCACCTAGCACGCTGTGCTTCTCTGCGTCTTGTACCGGCCGGATTTGAGGAAAACACAATTTTTGCGGGATTGTTGTCCGGCATTCTTACAACGTGTCCCGCCCATTGTACCCTTCCACCTTTAGCGACTTTCTGGATATTGGGTTCGCCATAAAGTTACGCCAGTTCGTGGTTCATTCTTCTCCTCCATACACATACACTTCATATACCCTGCCAAAGATGGTCCTAAGCACGCGTCGTTCGAAAACTCCCAGTGCTTCTCGAGCATTGTCTATTGTCATATTTTTCGTGCACAATAATTTTGTTTATTATATATTTGCAGTTCGTCAATAAGGCAGCCCAAAACTTTCCGCATTTTTGGATCATCTGTGGAACAGGCAGCAATTTTTGGAGCGATCCGTGAAGGGGAAGGCTTGCCACTTGTAACAGTGGACCAAACAAGCCAGCAACCCCGTCCAAAGTGTCTTGCATTATTGGCAAATTGGCACAGCGGGTCGATTTAAAGGGAGATCTGGAGGCGCAGCTATCACATTGTCATGATTGTCTGGTAGTTTACTCAAAAATGCTATAACAATCGCTAAGCTCGCTGTAATGTCACCAAGTGCCTCGTCACCTACAAATTGGCGCCTATGTCAGTGGTCTAATAACTCTTAGCGTGCTAATGGCATAGTTCCCCTGCCGCATAGAGAGTTGCCACAATGATATTAGGTTAGCTAAGGTCAGTTAACTGACTGGTGGGAAACGGGAGCTTAAGCAATGGCTATTCTGTATGCATTTAAGAGATAATCTACCAGAATGGATGATTTTTTTTGTACAATTTTATGTTTTCTGATGGTTTTGGTTGTGCAAAACATGAGAATTAACTTTTCCAATGCTTTCAATTAACCACTTCATTCGAGCAGGTAAAATGACGTTTACTACCACTCGAACTTTGAAATGAAACATTATTTTGAGATTTTTTCTTCCAGAACCTCGAGAAAAGTAGCCAACATTTGTGCGTTTCACAAAAAAATAGAAATTAGTTGGTCCAGTTTTGTGAAATCGCTGATAGAAAGTCACGCCAAAACTGCTTGACAAAGTGGTCAATTGTACAAAGCATTACAGCTAGGAACATGATCTTGTAAACACCACAAACCTTAACTGGTAGTTTGCTAAAAAAAAATGCTGCAACAATCGTCAAGCTCGCTGTAATGTCACCAAGTGCCTCGTCACCTACAAATTGGCGCCTATGTCAGTGGTCTAACAACTCTTAGCGCGCTAATGGCATAGTTCCCCTGCCGCATAGAGAGTTGCCGCAATGATATTAGGTTAGCTAAGGTCAGTTAACTGACTGGTGGGAAACGGGAGCTTCAGCATTGACTATTATGTACGCATTTTTATGATGTTATCTAACAATTATGGTGTGTAGTGTTTACACAATCATGTTTCTAATTGTAATGTGCTGTAAATATAATTGAAAGCATTTGAAAAGTAAGATTCTAGTGTTCTGTATATCTAAAAACATGTTCTCTGATTGATATACAAAACGTTTAAAGGAAACGTTGTTTGAATGTTTTCAAATGTAGATGTTTATACATTTGAAAACATTCAAACAACGTTTACTTCAAACGTTTTGTACATCTGAAAACATCAGAGAACAACAAACACGAAGTACAATTGAAAACATCAGAACCACGTTTAGTTCTAACGTTGTGTACATCCGAAAACATCCAAAAAACGTTTGGTTCTAGCATCAGGAAACATCTACGTTAGAAAACATCAGAATACATTTACATATAAAAACATACCAACAACGTTTAGTTCTAACGTTTTTTACATCCGAAAACAACCGAAAAACGTTTGATTCTAACATCAGGAAACATCTACATTAAAAAACATCTGAAAACATTTACATATAAAAACATCCGAACAACGTTTAGTTCTAACGTTTTTTACATCTGAAAACATCCAAAAACGTTTGGTTTTAACATCAGGAAACATCTACATATGAAAACATCAGAAAACGTTTACATATAAAAACATCCGAACAACGTTTAGTTCTAACGTTTTGTACATCCGAAAACATCCTTAAAACGTTTGGTTCTAATGTCAATAGATTGAAATTTTTGACGTCAGACCGACATTAGAATGGCAAAATTTTGTTCCAAAATTTCTGATGTATACACCATGTTACGTTGCTTAAATACAACTAAATCATAATGTTTTCTAATGTTTGACATCAGGCATACATTTGATTTCGATGCTGATGTAGACATCAAAATCAAACGTTGGGCTAATGTAAATTTCTATTCGGGCCCCCAGTGGGTTCAGAAAAAGATTGCACGATTTGAACCCATCGAAGTACTTGTCGATCGGGACCTCGGTGAACTTGTCCTGTTTGATGTTCATCCGCAGAATCGTTAGATAGGTCATTAAAATTACAATCCAATCGTTTTGCACCGACAGGAACTGGATCCCGGACGGGAAAATGGGAAAAATCGCGAAAATGGGAGGTTCCTTCTTGATGCGAACGCTTACGTAGTCCGACGACTGCGGACGATTCGATTGATCCAGCTCGCTGGTGTTTTCCCTGATTATGGCCGAGGAATAATGATCAAACATGGAAGCCATTTTGGCTGTTTTAAGTGATTTTCTTCAACACTGGATTTTACAAATATTACCTTTTGGGCAGGAAAATCAAATATAAACTGGAAAATAATTCACTGAATGTCGAATTTTCACTGGCTCAATTTGTTGGACCGAGCACTGGAATAATAATGACAGTTCCTTGTCTCAAACGTCAGGTCGATCCGCATCAGTGCTAAAAACCTGGCATAGTAATTAGATGTCATATTGCAAAATATTAGTGTAATATTACACAATTATTTGTTGAATGACCTATGTGCAGCTGTTGCTGTGTAATAATAAATTATGTTATTTATTTGTGAATATTACACACATGCACAGCAAAAAAATGTAATATCGATCAATGTAATTCAAACTGATGTATGATTGTACACACAAAGAACAAAAATTGTATCTATAAAAAATAGTCCATTTTCAATTTAAAAGTTCCCCTCAATTCCATGAACTAACTACAAAAACAGTCAACATAAAAGTTAAATTTTTGGCATAAATTTTTTTTTTTTCACGATCAACTTGTAATTTTAAAAGTTCATTTTTCAAAATTAAACGTGTTTAACTGTCAAAAATACCTCTTCAACGATGTGATTACTGCGTTTACTGGCAACCCGGGTAACCTACAATTGCCGCCTTTTCCACAAATTTTATTCCAGAAGGAATGAAAAACAGCGGCCGTAATGTAATTCTGTAATTTGCCTCGATTGTCTATTAAATATGAGTGTGTTTAATATAATCATTGAACTGTCTTCAAAGTGGTATGTGGCTGATGAGGATAGTTTCGTGGTTGGTGTGAGTAAGAAACTGAATATTATTTTAAATTTCAGAATATGGTTGCTCGTTGGAATCATCGAGAATTCATTCAATCTGATCTTTGCCTTCGACAAAACCGTTACCTTCGGATTCAGGACTTCACGGGGACAGGTTCGACCAGGTTGTGCGACAAACGAAGGAAGGGATCGACCATACGGTGAGGGTAGATCCGATGGAAGTAGCTTGATCGGAGACATGGTTTATCAATCAGATATTATGATGTCGTAGTTTGCTATCGACGACGGCTGTACCCGCTGCGTGAGTTAAAATTAGTTGATAACGAAAGTCAACACACTTAACGTTAAATTTAAAAAACAATTTTGTATTTGCAGAAAACCGGTTACTCGTAGTGGTCCCTGGTGTTCCTTTTCTGTGTAAAGAATGGCACAAGCAAGGTACAATGGATCAATGAAAAAGCAGAGTTTTTGACAGAACTGTGCTGTGGCTACCACAGTATTTTACATTTGATCGTCCATATACAGTAGCGCCAAAAGCATGTTGTGGTGGGTTCAAAACTTGACCATCTAAAATGATCAATTGCAAAATGCAGACCAACGAGGCACTCGGCGGGTATACACACATTCCAATGTATGGCAGTGTCCAGAACCGGATCATGCGTTCCGGGTATTCTTCGTGATGACCATCACCTGTCGTGATTCCTACCAAGTGTTCTATCAGCACGAGTACTTTCTAGACGTCATTTTATAACATAATTGTAAATAAATATTTTTTCTGTATAATAATGCTTTTTTTAACGTTTGTTAAAATTCAAATTAAGAAACGCTTGCTCTAAAAATGAATTTATTTTATTTCCGATTAAAAATAGCCCATGTAATTTTAACTACACCACACTTTCCTGGTAAAAGTTTGTTTTGAAATGAGAATAATCCACTTTTAATTTCAACACTGCAACGTTTTTCATTTCACAGTACTTCAATTCGTTTTGAAAGTTTCAACTTTTAAAACTAGAGAGCGGGCAACTTTTGAATTGAGAGTTGACAGACTTTTGTTTTGAATGCTTTCTACCAAAAAGAACCAATGCAAACTTTCAATTCTACTAATGGATTTTTTAATTTTATAAACGAATATTTTTTGTGTGTATGATTGTATTCAAGATTGTATTTGAGCAATCTTTATTTTATCATTGACACAAATAAGAAAATTCCGAAGTTAATAAAAAACCATGCGCACCCATCATATTTAAGTTCTAGAAATGATTTCTTTTTACACATTTTGCTGTAAAAACCGTTTTTGAAAAATGTGTAAAAAATACACTTCTATTGACGTTTGCTGGATTTACACATAAATGTGCAAACGCACACACTTAGAAAATAGTACCGAACTCGGTTCAATTTCAACCGAGTTTTTATCTGCTGAACGCTCGGTAGTCTGTTCGGTTCAAAAAGAAACAACCGAGTGTTCGTTAAAGTTTCTTTTCCCACAACCTGTCAAACTAACCGAAAAAACTCGGTTGACAAAAAGTCAATTCAAGCAGGAATAACCGAACATCGGTTTACCCAAGTATTACCGAACGCTGTCAAACAAACCGACTCACCGGTTGCAATCACGGGATTCGGTTCTTTTTGACAGCGCTCAAATCCAAAAACTTACGATGTTTCGAATCAGAAATAAAACTAGTTTTTTTTTAATGAGATGCATGATTTATATTATATTTGTCAGATGTTGTTTTAATGCATAAATATGCTTTGTATGTACTAACTATTGACAACAAACTTGAGACGAACCGGAAAATTATGGCTCACCTGTGCGGGGGGAAAGAGAGGGTTAACCCCCTTGAGGGAAACAAAAAACTTCTCACACGTCGTGATAATGCCTCCTACATGGAATTCAATCAAACATGCAGTTCCTCCAGAAGTTTTTCCATTTTCAAATCAATTCACCGTGTGACACTAACGAAAAAAAACGTCTTGCGAAAAAAAAACACAACGCGCACCCGCGAGAAAAAATGGCTGACGATATTTGGTTTAGCTGAAAACCGAGTTTCGGTTAAAATTTCCGTCGTGAAGTTGAACCGAAGTTGTGAGTTTAACGTTTGAGAAAGTTTAGCGAATATTCGGTTCAGTTTACCGAGTTTTCTCGGTTTTCAAGTACCGAACTGGTAAATATCGCTACTTTACCGTACTTTTCGGTTCAGTCTTCATTCCTATCTGTCAAATTTAACCGAAATTTGGGTTTGACTCGGAAAATACGCCTAAAAACATATTTTTACACGAATTCTTCGGTTCGTTGTTGGTAACCGATGTAGTTCGGTAGAAAATTAAACCGACTTCGGTATTATTTTCTAAGTGTGGCAGTTTACATATTTTATAAGTTACCCGCATAAACGCGAACCATAAATTGACCTTACCTAAAATGGTTAAAAATTGTTTATAATCCCTGCTAAACTTTAACTGAAATGGTTATGGAACTTTACATGAACGTTTAATGATAAAGTTTCAACCTTATGTATTATGGTTTTTTTGGAACTTACAACCTTACAAATAATGGGTTGTTAAGAACCATTATCATTCCAAATTCTTGTTTTCTCCATACATTTTCAGAAAGAGAACTATATAAGAACGTTTTTACTTATGATTTGAGAACATTAATGGTAATGGTTATGGTAGTCAGTAAGGTCCATTAATGGTTTTGTATTATCGCTCAACTTTACGTGGAATATATCGTGAATTGGTAATCAGTAAATTACAGGCAACCAATTTGCGATATATTCCACATAAAGTTGATCGATGTTACAAAACCATTCGTGGACCTTACTGACTACCATAACCATTACCATTAAAGTTCTCAAACCATAAGTTAAAAGGTTCTAATATAGTTCTCTTTCCGAAAATGTAAGGAGAAAACAAGAATTTGGAACGGTAATGGTTCTTAACAACCCATTATTTGTAAGGTTCAGTTCCACAAAACCATAATACATACACACTTAGAAAATAGTACCGAACTCGGTTCAATTTCAACCGAGTTTTTATCTGCTGAACGCTCGGTAGTCTGTTCGGTTCAAAAAGAAACAACCGAGTGTTCGTTAAAGTTTCTTTTCCCACAACCTGTCAAACTAACCGAAAAAACTCGGTTGACAAAAAGTCAATTCAAGCAGGAATAACCGAACATCGGTTTACCCAAGTATTACCGAACGCTGTCAAACAAACCGACTCACCGGTTGCAATCACGGGATTCGGTTCTTTTTGACAGCGCTCAAATCCAAAAACTTACGATGTTTCGAATCAGAAATAAAACTAGTTTTTTTTTAATGAGATGCATGATTTATATTATATTTGTCAGATGTTGTTTTAATGCATAAATATGCTTTGTATGTACTAACTATTGACAACAAACTTGAGACGAACCGGAAAATTATGGCTCACCTGTGCGGGGGGAAAGAGAGGGTTAACCCCCTTGAGGGAAACAAAAAACTTCTCACACGTCGTGATAATGCCTCCTACATGGAATTCAATCAAACATGCAGTTCCTCCAGAAGTTTTTCCATTTTCAAATCAATTCACCGTGTGACACTAACGAAAAAAAACGTCTTGCGAAAAAAAAAACACAACGCGCACCCGCGAGAAAAAATGGCTGACGATATTTGGTTTAGCTGAAAACCGAGTTTCGGTTAAAATTTCCGTCGTGAAGTTGAACCGAAGTTGTGAGTTTAACGTTTGAGAAAGTTTAGCGAATATTCGGTTCAGTTTACCGAGTTTTCTCGGTTTTCAAGTACCGAACTGGTAAATATCGCTACTTTACCGTACTTTTCGGTTCAGTCTTCATTCCTATCTGTCAAATTTAACCGAAATTTGGGTTTGACTCGGAAAATACGCCTAAAAACATATTTTTACACGAATTCTTCGGTTCGTTGTTGGTAACCGATGTAGTTCGGTAGAAAATTAAACCGACTTCGGTATTATTTTCTAAGTGTGTAAGGTTGAAACTTTATCATTAAACGTTCATGTAAAGTTCCATAACCATTTCAGTTAAAGTTTAGCAGGGATTATAAACAATTTTTAACCATTTTAGGTAAGGTCAATTTATGGTTCGCGTTTATGCGGGTAGGCCCCTTTTTCACGAAACGTGTGAAATTTTACACATTAATGTGTTTACGCTGGTTACCGTGTTCCGCATAATGAAGCCCCTGTATATCTGGCAGCTCTGTTTGTTAGAGACGAACACGAATGACCCTACTGAAAAGCGAGTCTGTTGACTAAATACATCAACAAAACAAGGGACGTCAAAAGTAGAAGAATCGAAAGGATGAGCAAAAGAGAGAGCATCATCGCAGTTTCTTGAGTTTTCTTCGCACTATCGCACAGTCGATGGACCAGCCAAAACAAAGAACTGCGTAAAACCAATTTTGTGCAAGTGAAAAACGATTTTTTCGGGTGAAAATTCATTGTAAACATTGTGAAGTTGTCAGCAAACGATATTGAAATAGCAGTGCAACAATGCTAGACTTGGAAGTGGTTCCGGAACGATCGCTCGGATGCGATAATTGGGAGTTTATTCTCGGTATGTATGGCAGTGTTTAGTCGACCATTTTTTGTCCTTCGGGTATGATTGTGCAAAAGTTACTTTTGCGTGATATCTTTGCTAAGTAGCTTTCGAGAAGTAAAAAAAAAAATCGCTATAGCAGTTTGCCTGGGCGTTATATTTGTTTAGCCTTGAAACTTTTTTTTATGGTCAAAGCTTTTCCGTTGTATAATGCAATGTTCTGGATTGTTTCGTCAGATTTTTTTATGTCGCCTCCTGCCGTATCCCCTCTGTGTCATGTCTTGGAGTGGTTTGTTCCTGTTTGTTTTTCATGATCCACTCGAAAAGCTTTGTTTTGTTTGTTATTTTGCACTGTCTTCGTTTATCTGCTGCGCATCATATGATTGTGTGAAAACGAGACAGCAAGGAGCGAGCGCGCGAGCAGTGTGGCACGTTTTCTGCCCGCGTGTGCAAAAGAGATGGATGTAGCATAAAGCTTAGGGTAAAAGAGACCCCGAATACGATGTTTTCTGTTTTTCTAGACGAACAAAATCAGCTGTTTATGATTTCGTGGGCGTCGCGACAAGGGGTCCTTTGATGGGGTATAGGTTTAGTAGGATGAAGCGAAACTATTATTAAATAATTTAAATTTTAATGCTAAAATATTTTTTGTTAATTTGAATTTCTCTTCTAGGCATGCATTTTTCCCAAGCTGTGGCAATCATACAGTCTCAGGTGGGAATCATCAAAGGAGTGCAAGTGTTGTACTCTGATACGGTAAGAACTTCGCATGCATCAGTCGTGTTTTCTTGTTGCTCATCGCGCCAATCGTCAATTTTTCAAACCTTCCAGACCCCACTCAACGTGGACATCATCATTAATCTGCCGCAGGATGGTATCCGTCTTATCTTCGATCCGGTTCAGCAGCGCTTGAAAGCGATCGAAGTGTTCAACATGAAGCTGGTCAAGCTGAAGTACTATGGTCTTCCGTTCAACTCGCCTGAAGTTGTTCCGTCTATTGAGGAAATTGAACATTCCTTCGGTGCTACTCACCCGGGAGTGTACGACGCTTCCAAGCAACTGTTTGCGCTGCATTTTCGTGGTTTGAGCTTTTACTTTCCAGTGGACAGTAAACTACAACCGGGGTACGCCCATGGGTTGGGTTCGTTGCATTTCCCTAGCGGTGCATCCCCGATCGTATCCAAAATGGCTCTCTATTGCGGTGGAAGCGTTGCCGAAAGCCGACCCCCGCCATTGCCGTTGTCTTGCTACAATCAACAGTTGTATTTGGAATCGGCTACTGTACTAAGGAATTCTTCCGGAACACGCGGAATTCGGCTGCAGCTCTATACGGAAGGATCGCCGCGTGCACTGGAACCTAGAAAGCAATGTATGACCCGTGAGGTCATGTTTGGCGATAGCTGCCAGGACGTGGCCAGCAATCTGGGTGCTCCATCCAGGTTTGTATTTTTAGGAGTGTCTGCAAGATTTTTCACATAAAGGCCAATTACTTTGCAGAGTGTTCTTCAAGAGCGAGGATAAGATGAAAATACATTCACCAAGCGCACATCGCCGAGTGCAGTCGAAGCGTAGTGATTTCTTCTTCAACTATTTCACCCTCGGGATCGACGTCCTGTTCGATGCCAGAACGCAGCGCGCGAAGAAGATTATTTTGCACACCAACTACCCGGGTCATTATAACTTCAATATGTATCACCGTTGCGAGTTCAATCTTCAGTTGGCACCAGACAAGTAAGTATTGTCACTGAACAATGTGTTATAGTTAGATCTCGGTTTTGGCAGCACGTAGTTTTGGCTGTTTTGAGCTTCATGGGGTTTACTAAATGTGAATATTTATGTTGGTTTTCTGCAAGCCCTTCCTTTGACATTCCAAATGCTTCAAAACATAAGCAACAACGAAATGGATTAGGCTAGGTATGTTGTGTATTTTTATATTATTGACCTTTGTGTCGTGTTGCCAAAATCTAGATCTCACTGTAAACTAATTTAAGTGTTAACAAAAAAGTCATATTTTTGCCATATTTAAACACGTAATTGATTTGTTTTTCCAACTCAATCAGGGTCACTGAGGACACTCCACTGGATTCGCCGGTGAACATAGCGGCGTACTCGAAGTGGGACACCATTTCGTCCCGTTTGGCTCCGGCCGAGCGCCCGGTTGTGTTGCACCGTGCGGGCTCAACCAACACGGCCAACGTGTTCGGATCGACCTTCTGCTATGGCTATCAGGACATCATTTTCGAGGTGATGCCGAACAATTACATCGCTTCGGTTACGCTGTACCATCCGGCGCCGTACTCGAACGAGTACGCGTTCGGCAGCGGAAGCAATGCCAGCAGCGTTAGCAACAGTACCCGAAATCTGCTGCAGGACAGCAACAAAAGCAACATCCGGGTCAGCGCATGACCGGCTAGCAGCTTCAATCAACTGATCCTGGACGGAAGTTATCTAAGCTGTGTTAACTAGATCAGGTACGCGTACGTGAGCTGACAGTCTTTCTCTTAACGTGCATGCAAATATAACTTTGCTGGGTTGGCAGGTGAAAATTGGATTGCGATCATCAAAAGTGGTTGACTGTCTTTCCCTCTGTCTAAGCTGGTAAGTCTATATTTTTTTACTATGTTTAGACCATTATATTAATATGATTGGCAATCGAACGCATGTGTCGAATGTTCCAAATTTTTCTCTTGATATGTACGCGCATATTTCATGTGTAGCACTTCTCAATAACAGTAGCATTATAACCTATTTATAAAAATAAAAAAAAGCATAAGCGCAAAAAAAGTTAAAACAAGTATTTAAATTACTGTCATTGCGACAGTAGTGTAAGAAAAAAAAAGTATAAATGTGATTCAAAATTCTTTTATTTTTAAAAGAAAGCAAAAATATATTACTCAATAAAGTTCGAACTAAGCTGAAGCGAAGAAAATGATGCGAAAGAAATGTCCTTTGTTTATTATCGTCCATCATACGCAGTTACGCAGCATTGGCGTAACTAAAGATACATCCTTGGGGAGGAGGGGCATCAATTAGGTATTTAGCGAACAATTTTCATGTGTAAGGAAAATTAGTAATTGTAATAACAATTCAAGGGTTAGTTCCAATATAATTCCTTTACATTCCTTAGGTTGGTTCTAATATAATTCCTTTACAAAAAATGTATGGAGAAAACAAGAATTTGGAATTGTAATGGTTCTTAACAACCCATTATTTGTAAGGTTCACTTGCAAAGAATCATAATACATGAGGTTAAAACTTTATCACACAAACGTTCATGTAAAGTTCCATGACCATTTCAGTTAAAGTTTTTAACCATTTTCGGTAAGGTCAAGTTATGGTTCGCGTTTATGCGGTTAGCCGTGATTATCAAAAGAGAAAGTCGAAGAAGAGAACCGTTCAAAGCAGATAGGCCCTTTTTTCAGCTCTCTATAGAACAAAATTAAGTTCTTTTCTCTAAATTCACGGGTTCAAGCCCACACGGAAAGACGAAATAACTCAAAATCGAGATGAAAAGTACTTAAAAATAAGTACTTCTCTAGCACTACTGTTTTGGATACAATTTTGTTTTCATTGATGAGTACTTTAAACTTAATCTTGAAGCACCGACAAACCGACATGACACTTAATTCTGACTAATGCCCGAAAATCGTTACCGGCCGAATAAAATGTGCAGTGATCCGAACTGTCAAATCTATAGGATTTTTTGATCTAGATAAAAATAATTTGTTCAGAATAGATCAGACACGAACCAATTCATAACTTTTGCATGGGGGTTCATGGTTTACCTAAATACTTCCCGCGAACACGGAGCCAGATGTCAGTAGTGTGCTTTGGTCAGAAATTTTATTGTTTTTGCTATGGAGCATTTCTAGCTCAAATCGTTAAAAAAAATGTCAATTTTGTCTCAACCCCTTCTGATTTGAATGAAACATTGCTCACGTGTTCGCTGCTACTAATGGTTGCATTTTTCATTTAAATATGATTTTTTTCCTCCAGAGTAACTTTTGAAAAGGGTGTAGCCGGCATAAAGTTGGCTAGCCTAAATCGGTCTACTAGAGTGTTCCGTGGATTGGTTTTTAAACAAATGGCTTAAGCGCCACCTCCATAGAGGACCACTTGTCGTTTCGGATGCCCGGCAAACTCAAAACCCCAGGGCGAGTTCAGTCTAATGCAAAAGATTGGAACGCGCTAGTAGACGTTAGGTACTTGGGATTCAAAGAAATACACTAAATCCAACCGAATGAAAACTAACCAGAAACCGTCTTTCTACCGGAGCGAATGCACTGGACGACCTGTTTCTCATCACAGGTCAAGCTCTTCCCCAAACACAAAATCTACACGCTTCAGGACAGAAATGGTGGACTGAGATTCCCAAGCAGTCCGACTTGGAGTAAAACCAAACAACGAAAACTACAACAACGAACGAAACGTGAGAAACTTCTTTAGACCAGTGCACTCATTGAACGGGAAATTCTAACCTAACAATCAACACAATTATTTAGCAGAATAGAAAAATATTTATTTAGAAAAAACTAATAGAACGATAATTTTATTATCTAACATTTTTATCCGGGAACCCTCATTCTTCTCTTACTCTCTCTCTAATTCCCTACCTAACTGTGCGGATTTCTAAATGGCTATTTATAACTGGCGCTTCATCCAGATTTAATGCATGCATGCGGACATTGTACGGTTCTACTCACGCTTCTGCTTTACCGACTGCTCCTCACCATCGTCTGTCGCCCCTGCGACGCTCGCTGCACGGAATACAAAAGATTCACCAAATTGGGTGTGAGTCTTGATTCTCTAATTCACCAACTGCTTTTCGTGGTGATATCCCGGTGGGTGGGAAAATTGCTCACCTGGAGCGCGATATTGACGGCGCAGCTCCCTTCTAACTCCGGCCGAAGTTAGGTCCTGTAATACCGACGCGTGGGGTCAGGGTAGTGGTAATAACGGGGGGCGCGGTATGCCGAGCGGGAGGTGGTGGGACGAAACTAGAGACAAAAAGCCGTCAAACGGCTATACAACTGGATGAGCGCATTGTTGCAAAACCGCATAGTAAATCATTTACCTTTTTGTTGAAACTTAAATCGCGCACAGTACCGCACTAGCCTACTAAACTTATTCAGTAGTAACTACACCTAATCAAAAGGAATTAACGAACAATTTATTACACTGAACTTAAAGACACTTCTCACATTTAAATATACCTCTACAAACACACCGCGAAACTATACCAAAAAACTTCACAGTCCTGCCTCTTCCACGGGTTGGATTAAAGTGGACGAGAAAGATCTTGGGATTCCTCAGAAAGGCCGCTAAAACAATTCTTGGCCTTCGTTCCGGAAACCGAAAAAACGATCTTATCAAAAGGCGATCTCCGATTACCTTCCGATTCGATTAGAGATACTATCTCTTTTCCTCCCAAGTATCCCACATCTGTCTAGCTCATTCCAATCTTTAACTTAAAGTGTTTTTCTTATTATTAAATTTCCGACGACAAGTAATCCTACTGGGAGATTATACTCAATCCCACGGATCAAATTTCATGCCACCTCAAATGAGAAAACTTACGCGCCTAGTGAGCGGATGAACAAATAATGAGTGAAATTTCATGCAGGGATAATTTACTCTTGATATGAGTTCACCAGTTGCATACAAGTGAACTGGGATAGTGCGTGTCGTTTCGAATAGTAACAGTGAACATTTGTAGCATTTGAACTTCATGCTACATTAATTTAATATCTAATTCGAATACCGCTACATAACACCGGGCTTGATTTACGAAAATTTGGTTGTAGGAGTACAACCAAATTTTCGTAAGGGCAAACCTTACGATATCACAGCATATATATCACCGATCAATATAATAAATTCAAAAAAAATAAATAAATAACTAAATAAATAGATATATCTCTAAATAAATAAATTTCAAAATAAATATGTAAATAAATAACTGTATAAATAAATAAATAAATAAATATTTGAATAAATAACTTTGTAAATAAATATCTAAGAGTCTAAGTAAATAAATAGGTAAATAAACTCTTCAATAAATAATTTATAAATTACAACAACAACATCCAAATTTCGTCAATTTATACAGTTACTGGAAATAATTGACAAAATTATTTACAAGCTCAACCGTTATCATGAATGGAAAAATGTCCTAACATTCCTGAGTCATCAGAGTGATCCATATAATAATTCAGCAGCATTAGTTTCAACTAAAAATCAAAATGGCTTTAATATCAATATTCCTAGAATTTTGATAAAAACCGAACCCGAAATTAACCCCAGAAACGTAACCGGATCATTTAGCAATGAAACTAACCATTCATAACGATGGATAAACCATCCCATGCTAAATTCACCTTACTGTCTGCTCTTAGATCGAACACCAAGGCTCTTCCTTGATACAATGTCTTTCTAAGCAACAAACTATATCTCCAAAACTACTTCAACATCATATGACCTAACGATCTCTTCAACACCAATAAAATTGGCTAGAAAGAGAGTTACATCATATTGAAAACTAACTCAACATAATAAATATGCTTAAATAGTCACTCCAAACATCGCTTCTATCATGTTTCTCACGTCAAGCAACAAACTCGACCAACCGAAACATACTAGAAATGAACTCCATGACACAACTCATGAACGCTGAACGTATATGGATGACTCGCAATGATTCATCAAGAAACGTCAAAACAAAGTGGCAAACTTTTGATTATATCGTAGCGATAACGAAGAGAAAGTTTATTTTAATCATATTTCCTGTGAATTTTGATTGTTTCGTGTAAATATGGATTGTAAGTGATACGGAAATGGTGCATTTGTGTGGAAAACATCAAATTAGTCCGGTTACAACAGGTTACAATGAAAATCGACGAACCTGGACAACAAAATTCTGGACTCTTCGGCAACAATAAATTGGATTTGAATTTATTTACGATGACCTACAACTTGAAGATTATGGACGGATCGACGGAATAATTGATGGAAACCGAAGTTTCGAACGGATGAGAGCGTTGTGGATCAGAGATAAGTTGGATTCCAGTTGCAGATCATTGTGTGAATTGGAATTAATTGCATGTTTTCTTTTTAGGAACAATCAGATGGGCAACAACAAAAAACAGTTCTAGCGATGCACAGATTTGCTTGCATCGCTTTGGCAATAAGCCCAAAATTTTACGTCACGATGGGGATATTGGACATTGCTCCACCATTCGAAGTTGGTTTCCAATTGGATAAATAATAAATAACAATTAACTATCAAATAGGTAATAAATAAATAAATAAATAAATAAATAAATAAATAAATAAATATGAAAATCTGTAATTGAATATTCTAATCAAGGTAAATAATGCATCTCTTAAAGTAATAAATAATGCATCTAATAAATAATAAATAAATAATCAAATAAATAAATAAATAAACATCTTCATAAATAAATAATATGATAAATAGAATAAATAATATCTCTATACATGTTCATCATAAAGCCTCTAGCATTAAGTACTAAAATAGCTTTAAGACTCGATGTGCGCTACATACTAACATGTATCAATTGAAAGAATTTACCCATCGTTACTATCAACATAAACATTATGAAACTTTGGTAGAGTGGGGAAGTACATTAACAACCTAAAGGATATTTTTACAAAGCAAATTATTTCTACATTGGTCCTTAGCTTCTTATTTTCTCATCAAGTCAGTTGTTTTGTAAGCTCGATTGACTAAGATTTGCTCTTCATCGTCGATCCATTTATGGATGACCTCCGAACCTTTGATACGATCAGCATCTGAGAGTCCCCAATCTCAGACTCCCGCTTTATTATTTCCCTTTAAGGTACTCCTCGTCAACGCTTTTAAGCTCGGAGTTTATGGAATATAGCTCATCGTCCTGATGGAACCATCAAGGACTCGCTCTGTCTTCTTGTCGAGGGAATAGGCATTAACAGAACCAACTTACTTGCGGAGATAATAGTCTTCCTAAGGCGGTCAAAAGATAACCGTTGACCAACTCATTTGTGAAGTTTCGAACGAATGTTCTTGCACCAAGGATGCTCCCAGTAAGTAAAGTTTTTGTGGGGCAGCATCAGACTAGGTCTGAGCTAAACTTCACAAACGGTGGCAAAAGGTGTTTGTTGCAACCAGAGCAAAAGCATCATGGTGCGATTGTTACTACTCAACAAAATTGAGAGCGACATAGCTTGACCATCAAATTAGTTCTAGTGGACTAATTTCTTCAAAAATTTACAATTAAATATGCCTAACCTTTTCCCATTTAAATCTTCTAGGTCGTAACAATGACTTCCTACCAGTCTTTTAACTACTACCTGGACATATTTGGGTGCCAATTTTGAGCAGAACTGTTGCCCCTTGTCTGATTGCTCCGTATTTTTTTTAAGGACTTTCTCCCCTACTGCATACGTAGGACAATTTATGTTGGAGCGTAGGTTGTAATATGAAGCATGTTTATCATATGCCTTTTTTAAGTTGCTTCTGACATCTTCGAGTAATTTTTGCCTTTCTTCATTTCCCAATTGTTGGTTATTCGGTGCATCTACATCTCGTAGCTTTCTGTACTCTCGGCCATCTGAAATTATGTTCCGACCGAACAATACAAAGTACGGTGTATAATGCGTTGCTTCATGCACTGAATTACGGACAGCACTGGCAATTTGTTGAAGGTTATTTGACCACTCCGTGTGACCCTTCCGGATGGATGCTCGAATTGCAGTAGTAATGACACGGTTCACCCTTTCCGTATCATTAATCTGTGGATGATAGTTCGGTGTCCGCCAATGGTTAACATGGTACTTGGCTAGCAACGATTGAAATTGCTTCGAAGTAAATTGTGTCCCGTTATCCGATAGGATTACTTCTGGCACTCCGAATAGTAGGAACAAGGAATTTTCCACAAATTGTACCAATGACTCGGCGGTCGCTTGTCGAAAGGGTTGTACTATTACAAACTTAGTGAATAGGTCCGTTACCACTAAGAGGCATGTATTTCTGCTTCGGCCTGATGCCGGAAGTGGGCCAACATAATCCATGGCCAGGAACTGCCACGGATATTGTACCACCTTTTTTTGTTCAGCCATAGGTGGAGTCGTATTCTTGTTAGTGGCTTTACTAGTTTGACACAGTAGGCAGCTTCGACAGTGCTTTTTGACTTCAACCCCCATCGAAGGCCAAAAATATCGCTCCTTAATGGCTTTCAATGTTTTCTCAGAGCCAAGGTGAGCCTGTTCGTGTACTCCTTTGATTATTTCAATTCTTTTTTTTTCGGCGGGTAGGACTTCCATTGAAACCTGCCATCCTCCAATTTTCCTGCCACTTTGACGAATTTGTATATTTGATCGTCCACGATCCTGAAATCTGGGAACTTCGTAGGATCTACTCTAATTTTATCGAGTAACTCTTGATATTCGGGGTCTATCGTTATCGTAAAGATGGTTTCGACTGACCTTGAAAGGCAATCGGCTAATATATTGTTCTTCCCCTTTCTATATTCTAATTCAATATCGTGTGATTGAATTTTCAAAGCCCATCGTAGCAATTTTGAGTTTCCCGATTCTACGCCTATGGTAAATAACCAAAGAAGACTTCTGGCATCAGTAACCACCTTAAAACGAGTCCCCTCAACGTAATGGCGGAAATGTTCAATCGCTAGAAGAACACCTAAACATTCCTTTTCGACGCTCGCATACTTCTTTTGTGTGCTACTAAGCTTTTTGCTAAAGTATGCGATGATCTTTGGCTGGCCATCTAGATGTTGAATTAAGGCAGCTCCTACGGCGTTGTCCGATGCGTCTGATTCAATTACAAATGGACAATTGAAATCGGGATTACTGAGGATAGGAGCCGATACTAAGGCAGCTTTAAGGTCACCAAAGGCTTTTTCCGCTGCTTCTGTCCAAACAAACTTGCTTCTTGTCTTTTTCAGTAGATCGGATATTGGTGCTACTATAGCACTGTAATTGCATATAAAACGCTGATAAAATCCAGCAAGTCCTAGTAGTCGTCGTATATCCTTTATGTTTTTTGGACGGGCGTAGTCGAGAATTGGGGAGATTCTGGAATTGTCGATTGAAACACCTTCTTCAGTGAGAAGATATCCCAAGTATGACACCTGTTTCCGACAGAACCTGCTCTTATCGAGTGAAATCGTCAAGTTCGCTTTAGTTAGTCGTTCAGCTACTATCTTTAGCAGCCGGATATGTTCATCAAAAGTTGTCGTTGCGATAACAATATCGTCTAGATACACGAAGACGTTAGGTTCTAGATCAAACCCAATGACTCGGTCCATTAAACGACACATTGTAAAGGGTGCGTTGGTAAGGCCAAAAGGACAGACCTTGAACCGAAATAAACCTTGTGGGGTCCTAAAAGCTGTATAGTCTCTAGATTCCTCTTTTAGAGGGATCTGAAAATATGCATCTTTAAGATCCACTACTGAATAGTATTTCGCACTTCCTAGGCGATGGAAGATTTCTCCCATGTTTCGCATAGGGTACGAATCCTTTCTTGTCCATGCGTTAACTCCTCTGGAGTCCAAGCAAACTCGTAGTTTGCCATTCGATTTACGAACTGGCACTAGAGCGCTGGCCCATTCGCTGGCACACTCTTCAATGGCATCTATTTTCCGGTATCTCTCAAGTTCTGTTTCCATTTCGGCTTGAACCACTGGTGAACATCTATACAACGGCTGTCGTCTGGGTTTGGCTCCTTCCTTCAACACTATTTCGTGTTCTAACAACGATGTCCTTCCTAAACGATGTTCAGTAGTGTATGGGAAAGTTTTCATAGTCCTGACTAACTCTTTACGTTCCTCTACCGTCAGTTCGTGTTCGGTCTCGATCGTATCGGGGGTTGTTCTGGAAGCCTCCGGAAGCTCCAATGCTGGGATATCCAAAGTCTCATCTGGTTCCATTTTTTTAATAATCGGTAACGCTTCAATAGGGAAACACGAAAACTCAATAGTCTCGACCGACTGTCCTCCATCTATAATCATTGTCGCAACTTGCTCAAACCCGTTTTCACCCAAAACCATTGGTTTTATACCAAAAACTTTCCAAAAATTATAACCTAATATCAAATTCCTGGATATCTGAGGAACTACTAGAGTGGGTATAATTTTAGTAACTCCTCTGAATACTATGGGTAGGTGGACATACCCTAAGCATTCGTGCACTGTCTTGTCTGCTGTAACAATCCGGAACGGGCTCTGATGCATTTTCAGGCCGTGTTTCTCAGCAATGTCAGATATATTAGTTACGCTGACACTTGCACCAGAGTCGAGTAAAGCATCATATTCTTGGTCGAAAATTTTAACTTTTACATGTGGGCAACTTTCTGTATGAATCTTGACCTCACATATTTGAAGAAATGGGTCAATAAAAGGTTCAGAGTGGGGAACATCTTCAGTATTTGGAGTGATATTGTTCCCAGCTTCACACCCCAAATCTAGTTTCCCGAACGCTGGGTTGATTGTTGTGGATCTCTGATATGGTTGGGACATGAAACCGTAGTTTTGCCTGGATTTCCGCAAGCATAGCAAAAAATCCGCTTTGGTTCTTGGCAGTTTCTCCAAAGGTGGCCATTTTTGCTGCAATTCCAGCATAAAGGTATAGTTCTTCCTTCTGTATTCTCCTGGCTAACTCTTGGTCGCTGTTCCGGATGCGGTCTATCTCCTTCCTTTATTCGCGTATTCCTGTCGAACTTTTTCCTAATTTCGTTCACTTCCTCTGATTCCGAACATGATGAGTAAGATCCCTCTGCCGTCACTTCTATATTGTGTACAGCATTGGTAGGCCTGATTGGACCTTCCCTTTGCTGTTTGAGAGTTGGATCGTTAGCGTCTATCCGGTAAGCATAGTATTCCAACATGCCAAGTTCTCTCACAGTTCTGCAAGCCAATCTTGACCTATAATGAGGACGCATATTATCCCAGATAATCTCAAATAGCCTTCCCGGATCCAATGGGTTGGAAAGCAGTTTGTTTAGGCGCTCGACCTCCATTTTAAAAGTTAAGAACGTTTCACTACGTTGCTGCTTCCTTTCATATATCTTCTGTCGATTCCCTTGGTCCCTATTCGGATTCCCATACATGTATCTAATACGTTCCTCAAAATCTTCCCAGTTGACGAATTCTTCCGAATAGCATAAATACCAATCGTAAGCTTCGCCTCTCAGAATAGTGTGAATACGTTGAAGTAAGATATCTTCTGCTATATGATCCATTCTAGCAAGCCTACGGACTTTATGAAGAAAGTCTTCTAACGATCGTTGACGCGAATCACCACTAAATGATAGATGCCATTTCTCCATACGCCTGTCTGCTGTTATTATTTCTGTTTCACTACCAGTGTGGCTCCGGTTATTTCCTCGTTCATTATTGTTCCTGTGATTTCGTCCACCTCTACCATTCATGCGATCCTGTTCCCTTTCCCTGCTCATAGACCTTCTTTCTGAGTTTCCTCGACTATTGGGGTACCCTGGCGAACATTGTCTTTGTTGCTTCTCTCGCATTTCTGCCAATTCCTGCTCTAATTTATAAATTTGGTTTATCAGGAACTCATAATCTTTTGTATTCTGTGTCTGTTGTGATCCACCCTGTTCCTTGGGAATTGCACCTGTACCATTGAAATTATTTGTGTCTTGTAACACTTCTCCACCTACCGCTCCCTCTTCTTGTCCATTCTGTTCGTTAGCGCTAGGGTTGTTACGGTCAAATTGTAACAAAAATCCTTTAATTTCTCTTGTCAAATCTTCTCGCATCATCACAGATCTAGAATCCTCTGCCACACAACGCTCTACCCTCATCAAATAATGTTTCAATCTTGAAATACTCCTCTCGTCCCGACCTTTCTCCAATCTTCTAGCAAGCATGTCAATTTTGTTGGCAATATAGTCATATTGTTGGTCCATCGTGTAACTACATAAGTAAGTCCTATTTCCTTTAGCATCTTCGTGAAATAACTTTCTAAGTAATCGATATTTATCATTAAGTTCATCTTTTGTGCTTTCTTTTTTTCCACGAATAATTAGTTCGTAATCCACTTCTTCACTGGTTAAATGATCTACTCTAGGAAACCTGGTAGCCATGTTGAATATTTTCCGTTAAATTTCACGGTACTTTAAAAAAAATGATAGTGTAATACACTGCACGAAACAATTCCCAAATTCACAACAAAACGAATATTTTCTTTTAAACAGTTCACTCTACATGCAATACTACGTAAACTATCGAAACGATTCACTTTATATTAACCCAAATATTAAATTTTATTCATCAACAATTTGCCAAAACGCAAATATTCTCAAAATTTTGAGACCTGCAGTTGGGCGCCAAATGTAGCCGGCATAAAGTTGGCTAGCCTAAATCGGTCTACTAGAGTGTTCCGTGGATTGGTTTTTAAACAAATGGCTTAAGCGCCACCTCCATAGAGGACCACTTGTCGTTTCGGATGCCCGGCAAACTCAAAACCCCAGGGCGAGTTCAGTCTAATGCAAAAGATTGGAACGCGCTAGTAGACGTTAGGTACTTGGGATTCAAAGAAATACACTAAATCCAACCGAATGAAAACTAACCAGAAACCGTCTTTCTACCGGAGCGAATGCACTGGACGACCTGTTTCTCATCACAGGTCAAGCTCTTCCCCAAACACAAAATCTACACGCTTCAGGACAGAAATGGTGGACTGAGATTCCCAAGCAGTCCGACTTGGAGTAAAACCAAACAACGAAAACTACAACAACGAACGAAACGTGAGAAACTTCTTTAGACCAGTGCACTCATTGAACGGGAAATTCTAACCTAACAATCAACACAATTATTTAGCAGAATAGAAAAATATTTATTTAGAAAAAACTAATAGAACGATAATTTTATTATCTAACATTTTTATCCGGGAACCCTCATTCTTCTCTTACTCTCTCTCTAATTCCCTACCTAACTGTGCGGATTTCTAAATGGCTATTTATAACTGGCGCTTCATCCAGATTTAATGCATGCATGCGGACATTGTACGGTTCTACTCACGCTTCTGCTTTACCGACTGCTCCTCACCATCGTCTGTCGCCCCTGCGACGCTCGCTGCACGGAATACAAAAGATTCACCAAATTGGGTGTGAGTCTTGATTCTCTAATTCACCAACTGCTTTTCGTGGTGATATCCCGGTGGGTGGGAAAATTGCTCACCTGGAGCGCGATATTGACGGCGCAGCTCCCTTCTAACTCCGGCCGAAGTTAGGTCCTGTAATACCGACGCGTGGGGTCAGGGTAGTGGTAATAACGGGGGGCGCGGTATGCCGAGCGGGAGGTGGTGGGACGAAACTAGAGACAAAAAGCCGTCAAACGGCTATACAACTGGATGAGCGCATTGTTGCAAAACCGCATAGTAAATCATTTACCTTTTTGTTGAAACTTAAATCGCGCACAGTACCGCACTAGCCTACTAAACTTATTCAGTAGTAACTACACCTAATCAAAAGGAATTAACGAACAATTTATTACACTGAACTTAAAGACACTTCTCACATTTAAATATACCTCTACAAACACACCGCGAAACTATACCAAAAAACTTCACAGTCCTGCCTCTTCCACGGGTTGGATTAAAGTGGACGAGAAAGATCTTGGGATTCCTCAGAAAGGCCGCTAAAACAATTCTTGGCCTTCGTTCCGGAAACCGAAAAAACGATCTTATCAAAAGGCGATCTCCGATTACCTTCCGATTCGATTAGAGATACTATCTCTTTTCCTCCCAAGTATCCCACATCTGTCTAGCTCATTCCAATCTTTAACTTAAAGTGTTTTTCTTATTATTAAATTTCCGACGACAAGTAATCCTACTGGGAGATTATACTCAATCCCACGGATCAAATTTCATGCCACCTCAAATGAGAAAACTTACGCGCCTAGTGAGCGGATGAACAAATAATGAGTGAAATTTCATGCAGGGATAATTTACTCTTGATATGAGTTCACCAGTTGCATACAAGTGAACTGGGATAGTGCGTGTCGTTTCGAATAGTAACAGTGAACATTTGTAGCATTTGAACTTCATGCTACATTAATTTAATATCTAATTCGAATACCGCTACAAGGGCGTATAAAAAAATGGATTATTTTTTTTTCAAAAAATCTTAACTTGAAAACTATTGATCTGATCAAAACGGCATATGAGAAGAAGTTTTAGGTAATTAAATTATCTTTGCGAAAAAAATACAATGAAAGAAAAAACTTTGTAAATTAGTATTTAAAAAACTTAAAACGATGATTATCTCAAAACACCCCCCCTTCGATCTTTATAATTTTTTTTTCAAGAAAATTGATGGAATACTCTTAAATTTCGTGAAAAGTGTATGCTGGTAACTTTCTTAAAAAGAAATCTATAAATTTTTAAATTTTTGTTGGTTTTTACAAGTTGATGAAAATGCATATTTTTTTATAAAATAATAATTTATTTGGATTTTACGCATAATTTTCGATAACTTTGCATATAGAAACTTTTTTCCTAAGTCCAGCCGTTCTCAAGTTAATGCGAATTAAAGAAATATAATTATAACAATTTTCAACATATTAGGCCATTTTCAAATGTTCGTCGAGATGTCCAGTAACGAGATTTTATTTCATGATTGTATATTAAAAAAACAAACAATTCATTCTCAGATATGGTAGCTGTCAGACTTACCCGTTTCTATCTAGAGGCAGCGGAAGAGAAGCACGTTGATGTGGTCAAATGAAAGATTTGTTGAGATAAGAAACAGTATATATTTATTATTTTATTTTACAACTCATATTATTTGAATAGGTACATTGAATAATTTGGGTGTATCGTTTGAATTAGAGAATATTTTTACTGAAATTTGGTTGTTTGAAACTGGAATATAGCAATGATATTTCCGAGTTCCAGGAATTGGTTTCACTTTCTTAAAAATTGGATCAAATTCCGTGTCAGCCTTTTTGTATTCTTCCGTAGAAACATAACAAAATTACATTTTTGTTTGAAGATCTTCTTTACGACTATTTGCCCAGTCGTACAGTTGTTTAGGGTTCGTTATAGGGTGCTCGTGTTGCTTAGCTAAACTTGCTCTGGTTGCCATTCTCTTAAGGGTACCGCCAATCGCATCACAAGGACCTTTGCCGTGTGAAGTTGCAAAAAAATGCCATTCAATTTCTACATTATGCTTATCTTTAAATCCACAAAGGCTAGCAAATTTTTTTATGTTTTTGTATTGTGATGCTGCTCTATCTAACATAAAAATACACTTTTGGACTGTTATTTGCGACTTTAAAAATTCTAATAATTTTGAGATAAACAACTGAACTGCTACTGTGTCATGCTTTGAAATTGATTTAGGTAGAGGTTTACAACACTTGAAATTGTTATCCATCGTAAAAAACTACTTGCTTTTTAACTTGAAACGCTAAGAGAGATGAACTGAATGGAACAGGTGAAGAACGTCCCAATATATATATATATATATATATATATATATATGTAACAGAATAATTACAATGTTGACATTATACCTATCTTCATTAGGTACAATTGATTATAGCAAACTTTTTTAAGTGTGAGTGTAAGAAGCCTCCACGGGGTGCCTTTTTATGTAGTTGTGATATCGCGGGATGAGCTCTTAAGGCACAATATGGTAAACATCAGAGAAGTACCTAGAGAATTTATCTCAATTACAGGTTTAATAACATATTTGTTTACCTGTTTATGTTTTGAGCCTCCGTTATGACATACACAATTCTATCCAGGTATACAACTAATAGAGGACAGAAAAAAGGCACATGAGTGGGTTTGTTGATTATTTGGGTATATTTGAGAGTATTTACTTATAAACTTGTTTCTTTTCCGCTGCGTCTAAATAGAAACGGGTAAGTCTGACAGCTACCATATTTGAGAATGAATTGTTTGTTTTTTAATATTTATTCATGGAAAAACATCTCGTTGCTGGACATCACGACTAACATTTGAAAATGGCCCAAAATGTAGAAAATTATTATAATTATTTTTTTTTAATTGCATTAACTTGAGAACGGCTGGACTTAGGAAAAAAGTTTCTATATGCAAAGTTTTTGAAAATTATGCGTAGAATCCAAATAAATTACTATTTTACTAAAAAATATGCAATTTCACCAACTTGTAAAAACCAACAAAAATTTCAAAAATTTTAGATTTTTTTTTAAGAAAGTTACCAGCATACACTTTTTATCAAATATTAGGGCATTTTTTCAGTTTTCTTGAAAAAAAAAATTATAAATATCGAAGGGGGGGGTGTTTTGAGATAATCATCGTTTTACGTTTTTTAAATACTAATTTACTAAGTTTTTCTTTCAGTGTATTTTTTCCGCAAAGATAATTTAACTACCTAAAACTTCTTTTCATATGCCTTTTTGATCAGATCAATAGTTTTCAAGTTATGATTTTTTGAAAAAAAAATAATCCATTTTTTTATACGCCCTTTTCAAAAGTTACTCTGGAGGAAAAAATCATATTTAAATGAAAAATGCAACCATTAGTAGCAGCAAACACGTGAGAAATGTTTCATTCAAATCGGAAACACTCATGACCAACCGGTTTGCGTTTTGGGCTGGAAATGCTCTATGGTCATTCATGTCGGTTTGTCGGTGCTTGAAGTACAACAATAGCTCTCACTCTTCGTTAATTGTATTCAAACTCTTGAGAGAGTTCTTATTTTTGCGGACTTTTCATCTCGATTTTGGGTTGTTTCATTTTCCGCACTATGAATGTATCCAAAATCAAGTGTTGCGATTGCACTTGGATTTGAATGAAAAATCACGCGTGCGCCATATGCATTTTGGTTTTTTTGTCGCCTGGTGGAAGCAGTTTTAATTTAGTTAATGTTGTTCGGAAAAATCAGATTATCTATATCTCTCATATGGAAATTAAAAAAAAAATATTGACATTTTCAATTCCCAGGATCCCAGGAGATATGCAATGGTGTCCGGATCTGATTATGGAAGTTTCCCGTGTACCGCTGGGCATACGTTGCTAGTCTAGTATTCGCGTCACTTATTCGCAACACATTTGCCAGCGAGTGTTGTATGTCGTGTTGTATGAGTATTTATAAAAAATATAAATATATAAATAGAAACTACTAGGGTAGAGAACTACTTCGGCTTAATCGCCCATTTTGGGCCCATCGAGCAAAAAACTTCAAATAAATCCATGATTTCAGAGTTAATAAGTCAATTATGCGTTTGGTACGATACTTAAGTTAATAAGCTACCGAACGAAGTCAATGAGAACGCGTGATATGAAGGTTTGCACCCATTATTCCCAAAAACAAAAGAAGCGCTCCGACCGAATCAATTTTTATCTCCATCCGATAGGCCGAAGTGAATTCATTGGCGTTTCAGTTGCGTTTCAATGCGTTAGGCCGAGTTTAGAATCCGTAGGCCGAATTTGGCGTCAAGAAGCAGTGTTAGACTTTTGACAATATCTCAACGATTGGTTTCTCTTTATCAAATCTTACTGTACGTACTGAAGGGTAAATAAATTTGGAAGCCATCAGTAATAATAACATTCCGTTTGGTGCTAAACTGTGCTAGATTAAGAAGACTTAGTGCGGGTTGTGCTTAATAGGCCGGAAATGGGGTAGTTAACCCTATGACTGATTTGTAATGGTTTTTAATTTTAACATTGAAGAGAAAAAAATTAACAATCAAATTTTTAACGGTATTTTCTAAATCAATGCTCGATTTTAAGTACTTTTTACCCAATATTCGCTCTTCATGACTCAACACGAAGTCTTTGCAAAATACTCAAAATTGGATGTTTCGCAAAGAACTCAATTTTGTCTGGTTCACGGTGTTTCACAAAAACCCATTAATGGGTATAAAAACACCCATTTCCGCTAAAAGTGTCAATAAATGGGTGTTTTTTACCCATCTTCTTAAATTATGTTTTTCGTAAAATGGGTAAAAAAAACCCATTTCTTCAAATGGAGGATGCTGGTGCTGGGTTATTTGTCCTCATGATATAAAAAACTTTCAAATATCTACATAGAAAATAAATGCAGGTGAAGCGAAAAAAAAATATTACAAGAGATATTATAATACCGTATTGGATAAAACTGTATAGACTTATCCGTAAGTCTCTTCAATGTTTCGGAATCTAACCTTTTCCGGAGATTGTCCATTTTTGCTAAAAAAAAAAGCGGACAGAAACTGGTTTGCATTCCCAATGGTCGGTGACGGAATGAGACGATACAATTTCCAAGTGTTTTTTCACCCATTAGTGGGTAAAAAATATATACCCATTATGCAATCGTGAACTGATTCTTTAAATGGGTATTTTTCACCCATTTTAGATTTTCGAATTCCCCCATTTTGACGTAGAGCTACGTCTTTGTCGACTATACTGGGGTGCAAGTCAAAAAATATGTGTGGTGAAGGAGTGTTAGGTTTTGAACGCTTGTAACTTTGTCATTTATAGATGAAATTAAAATCCAAGTACGCCAATCGATAGGATATTACATTACGAACCTGTTGAAATAAATATTTTTCCAATTTTTCTGTAATTAAACTTTTGAAAATGTACAAATGATAATTTTATCACTGATTTCATGAAATAAGCCTTTTTCCCAAACCCAGTCATCATAAACGAATACCACTTGGTTGCACATCATTCTGCTTGAACCTGAAAAGATATAAATCAGCGCTGCTCTCATGCCACTGCTCATTACCGCTTCGGACGGCGTGGCGCTAGGTCCTGCATCAAGCAGGACTAGGTTAGCGGTTAAAGGTGGATCACGGCGTGTCCACCACAATGATGAATGATACTTGTAAAAACGTGCATGAAAAACTCCCTCCCGCTTAACAACCCCCTCCCCTCCCCCTTAACAATAACCCGAATAAGACATGGACTATGTATGACGATCATTTTTTTCGAGAAATAAATTTTAAGTAAAACCCCAATAATGTATGAACAATTAATTTTTTACATGCAGAGCCAACATTTTCAAAAAAAAAAAAAAATATTGCTTAATAGGAGACATACACTTGAAGAATTACCAACAACTGACTGTAAAACATATCTGGTACCTCTATATATGCAATTATATTAACATACAAAGTCCATCCTTTATTACATATTCTGCACAAAAGAAACTTTTTGCTCCGCCCCATTAATAAAAAACTGCGGGAAATCCTATCAGGTTCTGAACCTGAAAAGATATAAAACAGCGCTGCTGTCATGCTTTTGCTCATAAATCATACCTATCCGCAAACCCGGGAAGGACCCAACGCTAGCTTCAAGCTACAGACCAATCAGCCTCCTTTCAGCGCTGAGCAAATTGTTCGAGAAACTTATTCTCAATCGTTTGCTCAAGTTTGTCGAGGAACACAACATTCTCCTACCGGAACAGTTCGGGTTCAGGAAGGGGCACTCCACAAATCATCAGCTAGTACGGGTGATGAATAACATCCGAAGTAACAAGGCTGTATCCAAGTCTACAGCCATGGCATTGTTAGACGTTGAGAAAGCGTTTGATAATGTCTGGCACAATGGGCTTGTATACAAGCTTTGTAACTTCAACTTTCCTTTGCATCTTGTTAAAATCACCCGTAGCTACCTCCAGCAAAGGTCGTTTAAGGTATCGTTGAATGGTTGTCTTTCAGACACGTTTTCCATCCCAGCAGGAGTCCCGCAAGGCAGTCTGCTGGGCCCCTTGCTTTACAGCATTTACACTTCCGACATTCCTCCCCTTGGAGACGGTTGCGTGTTTTTCCTGTTCGCAGATGATACCGCAATAGCCGTCAAAGGAAGGATGCCTCGCGAAATAACGAACAAACTTCAACGATGCCTTAACGCCTTTGCTGATTATGCCACCACGTGGAAAATTAAAATCAATGCTTCCAAAACACAAACAATCATGTTCCTCCATCGACAATCACCCAAACTAAAACCGGCTCCCTCTTGTACTGTAATCATGGATGGCACAAGGGTTGAGTGGTCCGCCGAAGTAACCTATCTCGGGATGTTGTTTGACGAAAAGCTCCTATTCCGCTCGCATGTGGAGAAAACCGTAGTCAAGTGTTCCGCCTTGGTTAGGAGTCTGTATCCGCTGATTTGCCGCAGATCCCGCCTCTCAAGGGTAAACAAACTGGCCGTCTACAAACAAATCATAGCACCTGCGATCCTCTACGCAGCTCCGGTGTGGGAATCATGTGCACAGACTCACAGGAACAAAATTCAGGTAGCTCAGAATAGAGTGCTGAGGATGGTTCTTGATCGTCCTTTCGACACTAGAAATTTACATTATTTTTTTTACATTTTACATTTTCAATTTACATGAAGAGGCAGGCATTGCCAAAATAGATTCCAAAATTAACGAAATTAAGACTAAATTTGCACAAAAATGTAATTTATCAGAACATGCTTTGATAAGCAATTTGTATATAGTAGGTTAGGTGTACATAGTAGTTATAAGTAGTCTCCTTTTTCCAATTCAAATCAAACCAATCCCACCAAGGTGGTCATACTTTAAAATAGACCTGATAGGACTAGGAACTGTAAATAATAATTAAAATCTCAAATGTACTAAAGTTGAAAAGACGCATCTGTGTCACTTAAAAAATTCATACATGTAAACCACACAATCACAAGAAATAAAGATCATTTAAATGGCAAAAAAAATGCTTTTGCTCATTGTCGCTTCGGACGGCGTGGCACTTGGTCCTAGCAGCAGTAAGCAGGTCTAAATCAGCGGCTTAAGGTGGATCACGACGTGACCACAATGAGGAAAAGCAATACATGTACCCCCTCCTCCCTTCATAACAATCCCTCGCCC
The DNA here is from genome assembly GCF_037179485.1 of Ochlerotatus camptorhynchus. Classification (NCBI taxonomy): domain Eukaryota; kingdom Metazoa; phylum Arthropoda; class Insecta; order Diptera; family Culicidae; genus Ochlerotatus; species Ochlerotatus camptorhynchus. The sequence goes on from NW_027041039.1 coordinate 1,669,850, forward strand.
CCCCCCTCAACCTCTCGCCCCTCCCTCAACAATCTCTCACCCTCCCCCCCCCCTCAACAACCTCTCGCCCCTCCCTCAACAATCTCTCACCCCCCCCCCCTCAACAACCTCTCCCCCCCCTCAACAACCTCTCCCCCCCCTCAACAACCTCTCCTACCCCCCCCCCCCACCACTCATATACCACTCCTACCCCCCCACCACTCAACAATAACCCGAAAGCGAGACAGACTTTGATGATCCCTTTTTTCCGGGAAATAAATTTTAAACAAACCACTATCATTAGTAAAACCAAGTTTTTCCCTTAATTTCTTCCCTCACCAAAACTTTCAAATTTTAACAAAAAATTGAACGGCGCCGGTGGTGTAGTGGTAAGCGTGATTACCTCTCATCCCAGCAGGCCTGGGTTCAATTCCAGTCGGCGCCGCCGGGATGTTCTGAGGCATAACATTTCTGATCACGCCTTCCTTCGGATGGGAAGTAAAGCCGTTGGTCCCCGGTTCATGAGTTGATGGGTCGATAGGTAGGGTCCAGGTGTGGGAGCTGCCTTCCTGGCACGTCGGTAGCATTGGTGCTCAGCACGGAAAACAAGATCGACGGAAAAAACAAACCAAAGGAAAAAAAAAAAAAAAAACAAAAAATTGCTTGAAAGACATGTTTGATGCATTCAGTTGGTGAATTACACACAACTGACGGTAAAACACATCTGGTGCCTCTATATATGCAATTATAATAACATCCAAAGTCCATCCTATTTTACATATTCTGCACAAAAGAAACTTTCTGCTCCGCCCCATTCATACACGCAGAAAAAAATATTTTAAACGTAATAATATTTGACGTAAATTTAATAAGAATTTCATTTTGTTTTGGCTGCAAAATGAAATCATTATTATTTCAACAATCCAGTATCTTTGTTTTTAAAAACCCAGGGATTGTTAAATCAAAAAGAAAATCTTTTCGAATTTACAAGAGCTTTTATGATTTTGACGTAAGCTGTCAAATTTGGCAGCTGGGTCAACAAAAAAATATGTTTGTTTTTAAAAGAGATTTCTTGTTGATTCAATCATATTTATTTTATTAAGCCTAAAAATATACGCAGTAGAAATAAAAATATGTTTATTGATTCAATTTTTAATAATTTGCGATTATTTTTATGTTTTGTTTTCTATTTGTTACCAACAGAATAACAATTAAATTAAAAAAAAAAACTTTCTGAGGCATAAAATCTCTCCGGTTCATGAATTGATGGGTCGATAGGTAGGGTCCAGGTGTGGGAGTGGCCTTCCTGGCGTTGGGAGCATTGGTACTCAGTACTGAAAATAAGATCGACGGAAAAAATCAAGGAAAAAAAGAAAAACTGTTTATATTATGCAACAGCAGCATACTTACTTACCTCTAGAGCTGAATCAAACGAGAATTTTTTTGTTATTGTTTACATTTTTGTCCGGGTTTTCACGAGGGAATGGTTGGTAGTTATTTTTGCATTCATGACCCGGGGAATTGACACAAGAAATAAATGTTAAATTAAAATTAACTATTGTTGGCTTGATAAAAGAATATTGTTATTTTTACAATAGTTGCAGTTGAAGAGTGGCTTATGAAAACAAAAAGAATCTTATTTTGAATTTATTTGAATAAATATTATCGAAACAATAAAATGCAATATAATTTCAACCGGAATTGTTTGTGTAAATACAAATAAAGTTTTTTTTTGTTCAATGCAAACCATTTTCTGTCCGTGTAAAAAACTGTGGAAATCCTATCAGGTTCTGAACCTGAAAAGATATAAAACAGCGCTGCTGTCATGCTTTTGCTCATTGTCGCTTCGGACGGCGTGGCACTTGGTCCTAGCAGCAGTAAGCAGGTCTAAATCAGCGGCTTAAGGTGGATCACGACGTGACCACAATGAGGAAAAGCAATACATGTACCCCCTCCTCCCTTCATAACAATCCCTCGCCCCCCTCCTCCTTTCATAACAATCCCTCGCCCCCCCCCCCCCCCTCAACAACCTCTCGCCCCTCCCTCAACAACCTCTCCCCCCTCAAAAACCTCTCCCCCCCACCATCAACCTCTCCTACCCCCTCACCATCAAATGTGTAAATTGTTTCGAGTCAACCATAACCGAAACATTGAAATACTTGAAAATTTTAAATTAAAGTATAATAGGCAAAAATGCATAAAAAACATCAATTTTGTGTGGTTCTACGTCATACTGCGGTCGTGTCTAGGACACAACCCTTTAATTTTTTCTCTAACGAAAATTGAAAGTGAGAGCCTGTTGTCAGACAGCATGACATTATGTTGCTTTCGTTGTTATCTGGGCCAACATTATCAGGGGTGAATACTTCGGGTTAACATTTGCTTATAAGTAAACGATGTTGAGCAGTCAATGAGTCGCGCTTGTTGGCGGCAATTGTTGCTACAGATTTCATCAGTCCGTGCTTCTAACCAAAGCCACAGTCATCCGCGACCGAGAAGACATCGACGATTATTTCAAAAGAAAAATAGTTAGCTTGCTATTAATGTTTGAAATTACAATTTCTTTTGTTTTGTTAGGTTTTACTTCTACTAATTATTTATTTTATTCGACACACTGTTCTTTCCGTCGCGTAGCTCTATTTTAATGCTACTGTAATGTAATCCATCAGGGCTATCGAGCAGCAAAATGTGTTCCAACATGTCGCTCCAGTTGATGATACAGAAGTCATCCAGAGGACGGCGCGTGGTAGCGTGACACTTTAGCAACTCCGTATAATCGCATTTGGAAACGCCTTTTCCGGATCCCGTAAAATAGGCCTATCCAAGCGACAATTCTTGGCATCGATGCGAATTTTGTATTTTAGGTAAATCACACAGCTTCTTCTTCATCGCTTCCCTTCTGGCATAAAGGGAGGATCTCATGGATCAGCATTGGGTCATAAGCAGGTCTTTGTGGGGAATGGTATTTGATGCCTTATAGGGAAATTTATTCGATCGCTTCGAAAGTTATTCATGGCACCTGGGAAACCTTGAGTCAATGAAGCGCTTGGTACGGTACTTTATTTAAAAAGATATTGAAACAAGTAAATAAGTATGTTTGATATGAATGTTTATACCCGCTATTCTCAAAAACAAAAGCGCTCTGGTGGAATCAATTTTTTTCTTTATTCGATAGGCCAAAGTGCAGCGCCATTGAATATCAATGCGTTCAGAAGCAGTGTTAGATTTAAAAAATATCTCAACAATTTGCTAATCTTTTGCAAATCTACCGCTACGAATGAAAAGTCAAACAAATTTAAAAGTGATCTTCGATACAAACATTCTATTATTTGTTAAAACACGTTCGTAAAAGAGAGGTTAAGAGAGGGTTGCGCTTAGTATACGGAAATGTGATATTTAACACTTGCATAAATAATCTTTTATTATTTTCTGGGAAATCCATTCCAAAAAATGTGAAAATATGATCATCTACATAGAAATGTCCAGACTTCCCGCATATGTCGAACATTTTCAAAATGGCTGAAAGTTATATGTTTAAATCTCCGAGCCCCACACCTAAATCATACTTTTCACTATTTGTGTAATATCTTCGGTAAATTTTATTGTATTTTTTATGTTGTTATCTTGTTGGAAAGGGTATATTAATAGATATTAATGTTACGTTTTGATAGTTTGATTGAGCATAGCTGATTGGTTTTTCAGTTTTTGTCGAGTCGGTAGACATGTCGTTTCAGCAAGTTGAAGTTGATCGGTTTCTCAATGTGATTGGTGAGGCGGAAGGAAACAAGTCAGCTCTTTCACTATCACGACGTTCTTATGTATAATCTAGTGTGACGTAACGTTGGACCATGCGTAACAACACCGTGAGAACGAAAGAGTCGACTACATTCCTTCTGCCGCACCTATAGTAACGCACACGGTTCCCGCGCTGACTGTTCCTTACTTTCTCACTCTAATCAAAATTTCCTTCGATGAGTGAGAAAACAGCACCCCGTCAACGCGATCGAGAACTCGAGTTGCCAGATCATTGGCGTTGACGGCACCGTTGAAAAATTTGCTCTTTCAGCAAATATAGACAGTTTCTTATAGAAATTTTCGGTGGAGTGAAAGGATAGTACAAAGTCCGCCATGTTTCACGCACAGTCTGACGTTTGCTTATGGATTTTCTCATAGGAGTAAAGAGCTACAGAGTCGCCGTCAACGCCAATTGCACACAAAAGGAACTTGAAATAATTCAAAACGAAAATACTAGCGAACCTGGCGGTGAGGGGCGGAAGGTGGACTAAAATTCTATTACAGATAACCACATTATTTTAATTAATTTCTTCGAAGTAAGTCGTCTGTCACTTCGTTTGTGATAAAACGAGTGCAAGTGAGAGGCTCAATTTAAAATTAAATAAAAAGAACTCACATTTTGGGTAGTATTTTTTCTCCGTGTAAGCCGTCAGCTTTCAAAATACGTCGAATGTTATCACGGCGAATGAGAACGACCCAAATTTGAGTTTAGTTTACTCATAATCGCCAAAAGTGCAGGAACTCAGCGATGAGTTAATTTGCCTCATGTTTTCCCAGGTTTTTCCAGGATTTTCCAGGGAATAATTCCTGAATTTGAGAAAAGTAAAGATTGTCTATTGGTACTACTCCTAGACTGAATAAAGTTTTCGTCAATTTCCTCATTTTCCGGCAGATTTTTTAGGTTTTCCACACTGATAAATTAAACTATTCCAATTTTGCTTGAAATTTAATCAATTTGGCATTGAACACAGTTTAATCATATCGAATGATAAACATTAATACTGTTTGATGATTTGCGCATCCCTACTGCGCTCCCCAACCACAAGACTTTGGCACACCCTGTGCGATAACAATTCAATTACAACACAGTCCTTTTCTGTTCTTTTGTTTGACCGAATAAAGTTAGTTGTGCTCCATAGTCAAGAGAATCGAGACGCTTTTTTATTAGATTGACTACGGAAAAAATACTCGTTGATTGTTCGTAGAAACCGAACCCTCAAAATTTACAGTCCACTCGATACCGTTAACAAATACTCTCTTTCTAAAAAAATAAGCATCTAACATTAATCCCAGTTTAATCATGGTTGATTAGATTGAAGATTATCTCTTTTGAATAAATTTTAATCATTTTTGATTCTATTTTAATAATTTTTGATTGAATTTTAATCTTTTTTGATTATATATCAGTATTGAAAAAGAATAAAATTTAATACTGGAAAGATTATTTCGAATTTAATCATGCATTACTACTGCCAAAGTAATCATGTCTCGGACTCAATAAGGTGAAGCGGGAATCTGCATACTTTTTAAGCTTTTTTGATTTAATTTATCTCTGAGTGCACAGGAAACCATGCGACAAATTTAACTCATCGCTGAGTTCCAAATTTGGGTCGTTCTCATTCGCCGTGATGGATAACAGGTTCCAGCAATGTGAATTTGTCGTCTCTTTCATTCTTGCACTGTTCTTATGTAGCTCTGAGTGCGACATCAAACTCTTTGTTGCCTTAAGACAGCGCGCGGTAGAACGAAAGAGACCACATTGTTGGACCTGTAACCATTGTCATACGTTAGGTGAATGTCGACCTGGTTGAGTCACGGGATCAGCAGTGAAGAAGAAAATTATAATTCCAGCGGCCTGGAACCATCTGATTCGTACGTTGTGACCACTTGTGGAACAGTAGCAATCCGAATCATCCAGCAAGCAGTAAGAGTTGAACAATTCCGCAAAGAAGGCAGTCAGCAAGTGCAAACATGAAGTCTGCCCTGATTCTGCTGGGACTGGCTATGCTGGTCTCTAGCATCCGAGCTTCGGCAGTTCCCGTCTTCGTCTGGGGCAAGCCATCGTAAGTATTGGTTGAGTTGGCCGCATTCGTTTGTGGGGGCGGATTGTTTAAATTGAGCGTAATTGGGCATAATTGAATGGTGACGAAAAAGGCAATATAAGAGGGAGGTCATGTGATGCTAGTTTGCTCAAGTCGGAGGCGAACCAGCCTAAGGCTGAAAGCCTCCTAAATAAAGCTAAATTAATTAATTAGTTTGCTCAAGGCTCTATTCATCTGTGCTACTTTCAGTGTTACGTATGTTCCAGCCCTTACTCAGTATTCGGCTTCTGAATTCTCTGCCCTGGTTGAATCGCAAGCGGACGACAAGACCTTCACATTGGTATTTGCAGAGGAACGCGTAAGTATTCTGGACATTATCCGGATGAATAATTTTGTCGTTTTATACGTATTGTCTATTACACAGCTTTCCACTGAAGACTTCAGCCAATGCAAACTGAAGACCCAGACCTGTTTCCGCAATCTTGCTAAGGTGGAACGTAAGTCCTATCTTCCGAATGTGGAGGAGCCTCTGACAGCATTCGAACGGGAATCAGGTGATATCCAGAGCGTGCAGCTTTCGGCCGATGGCTCTCTCAGCGAGCGAATTGTTCCGAAGGGTGGTGCTGTTGTTATTGTTAATCTCAGCGGTGATGATTTTGCGTCACATGATGCGCTCATCGATAGCTTATATAATCGGCTCCACGCCGAGTTTCCCAATATCCTAGCCATCTACACTGGCAAGACTCCTTCCTTCCGCTATTCAACCCTTATCCGTCACACTCGTCAGGCTAAACAGGATGATGAACAGGTCCCTGTCAAGATCCTGAAGATTGACAACAACTTCCTGATGGCGTACGAAAGCTTCAAGGCAGGTGCTGTTGATGCATTGGTTGAGGTGTCGCTTGAAACCGTCACAAAGAATGATGCCAACAGCAGCGAATCTACCCTGCAGATCGACATCAAAGGGCCTAGTGCCTCACTTACTATTATGTTCGAGGCTACTTCCGGATCTTGGGAAATCACAGGTGTAACATATGACAACACACCATACTACCTGCGCCACCGTGTCCATCTGAACCAGCACTTCTCCTATCGCTGCTACAGCCTACGGTACTACACCCTCGACATGAAGAAAGAGATTGTGCTCGAGCAGGTTCAGATTCAACCCTTCTGGGCATCGGAGGATGTCACCGAGTTCAACAGATTCGGTGATTCGTGGGATTGTATTGGTTTCACCACTCCAGGAATTCTTACCGGACTGTTCCTGGTGTTCATCTTTATCTTCATCGGTGCCTATGGCATCACCTGGATGATGGATATCCGCACAATGGATCGTTTCGATGATCCCAAGGGTAAGACCATTACCATTAATGTTGCTGAATAAGTTGAGAGGCCGATTATGGTCCAGCGAGTGAACAACGCACAAATAGTTCATTCCAGTAATGATGCAAAGTACGGTTTTGGAAATTTGATTTGCTTAATTTAAAATGTGTTACCTACTGGAAAAATAGAAAATTCATTTTGAAACAAAGAGTTTCCCATTTGATATCACAGCTATCCAGTGTCCACAAATGTCAGGTTTCCAAAAATTCCTTCAAATTACCCGAATCCTGCGAGTTCTGTGGCGCAGTAATGAAAACCTTTAAATTATTAGAGAGGTTGACCCAAGCTATCGAAGCAATCCAAATTTGAAAACGATCTACTCATATCCGTCACAAGTAGGGCTACTCAAAATTGGGGAAAAAATTGGGCTGACAAGATGATGAATGAACAACCAGCGTTGTCAGATTGTTTTCAAGCTTATCGGTATTAAAGGCACCGATAAATCGACGTGACACTTAATTCTGACTTATGCCCAAAAATCGTAAACGACCGATTTAAATGTGCAGTGATCCGAACTGTTTTGTCCAGATTAGATCAGACACGAACCAATTTATAACTTATGCATGCGGGTTCATGGCTTAGCTAAATATTTCCCGTGAACACGGAGCCAGATGTCAGTAGTGTGCTTTGGTCAGAAAATTTATTGTTTTTGTTATGGTCATTCATGTCGGTTTGTCGGTGATATTTCCAGTGGAAACCAGAAGAAGCTCGGGAAAATCTTCCAATAGATGCCGGTAAAAACCTCCGGGGGAAGCATATTGCGTGTTGCGTCAATTACTGTTACAGTAGAGTTTGCTCGTTCTGATGACCCAAAGCTTGTCGAAACAATTTCCCTACATCTCCTGTTATGGTAAACTAGGAAGCTAGAATGGACGACGATGTTTGGAAAAGATCATTCAAAGGGAGCGGTTGTAAATCTTGTAAGGTTTTAAATTGTGATTAAAAAAATCGGTTTAATTCGGTATGAAATTTCCAAAATCGGTATATCGGCATCGAGCTTGGAAATCGGTATAAATACCGATAAATCGGTATATCTGGCAGCGCTGGCTATTAATCTCCCTATCAAAATGCAAAATTTCCGCACCGTAGAGCCACTCTCTGTGAATGTGCACTCGAGAGCGCTTTCAAGTGTACCTTCAGTGAAAACACAAAGCGGAAATCTAGCATTTTGATAGGGAGATTTATAACATTAAGCTATCTATTTTACGAGGGGTTAACAGAAAATTCAATTGGATTTAACATAAGCGGGTCTATATTAAAAAAAGTAATGAACAAGTCCCAAAAGAGCGACCCATCCCTGCCCAGGGTGAATGAAACAAGAGACTTTGATTGACTTGCAACACAGATTTATTTTTGTATTTCTAATAGTTTATTGTCAACAACATATCGACATACACATTTGTATAGATTGATAATGCACACATTTATTAAAAAAACAGCGTCATGAACGCAAGGAATTTCGGTTTCAGATAATTTATTTCAGGTAAACTTAACGATTTCTTTTCTAATTCGAACTAACAACAGATAACAAATATGCATACGAAAAGTGCGCGATCATCACGATATCACAATGAATCCAGAATTAAGGCAATAATTGCATCCACCTCATTTGAAAATAAATTAAACTTGAGTAGGGCAAATTTGTTTTTGATCAAACTCTAAGTTAGGAGATTTTGTGTCTTTCGATTCTGACTTTCTAACTCTACAGGGACATTTTGGATGTGGCTGCGATATGCTGCTGCACTGTTGAACATTGAACGTTGTACACCATTCACCAATTTGTTTCCGTCATGGAATATTTAGTAGCGTAAAAGAAGCTGATAGAGACCCAGCACCCGGAAGGAGGAGTAGCGCGCGGTTTCGCGTCTCCTCCTTGTGTAGCATTATTGCGCGTTGCATGGTTTTGAGGGCTTAGTTTGCAATAGCAGCAATCTGCGGGCAGTTTGGAATCTGACAATTGAGTTCAGCAGCACAGCTCGCCTTGGTGCGAGACTCGAAGCGATCGAACAGCAACGGTTTGCGGCAGAATGTACATTCCTGTTGATAGATGTGGAATAAAATGATTATTTAAAGAATCTTTGAAAAATGCTAACTTGAGAACTCACCGCAGTGCACGTTGAGCCATTCAGAGGCATTCCGAGATCTTGCCAGACCAGCTTCATGTCACGAATCATGACATCCATCATTTCCTTGGTGTGGTGTGGTGTCGGAGCCAGACGGAGTTTCTCCTCGCCACGTGCTACCGTTGGGTAGTTAATGGCTTGCACATAGTGTCCAAAACGTTTGATCATCAAATCCGATACCTCGGTGCATTGGGCTGGATTGCCAATCTTTACTGGAATGATATGACTTGGGGTATGTTCCACCGGGAAGCCCTCTTTTCGCAGCAAACCGCGAAGGTAGCGAACGTTTTCCTGGTGACGAGCACGCAGTTCACGCCCTTCGTCCGAAGCCAGGATGTCGATCGCTTTCAGTGCACCGCACAGTACCGTCGGGGGCAGCGAAGTGGTAAAGATGAATCCGGCAGCATACGAACGCACCATGTCTACCAGGAGAGAAGTACTGGCAATGTAGCCTCCTACGTTACCAAATGCCTTGCCCAGTGTTCCGGAGATGATGTCCATCTTATGGAGTAACCCTTCCCGTTCGCCCACTCCTGCGCCGTGATCGCCATATAGACCCACGGCATGCACTTCGTCCACGAAGGTCAGAGCACCAAACTCGTGAGCGACATCGCAAAGTTCCTCCAATGGACAAATGGCTCCCGTCATCGAATGGACAGTTTCAAATGCAACAATTTTGGGCAACGATCTGTCGACCTTCGACAGCAGTTCCCGCAGGTGGGCAGGGTCATTGTGACGGAAGATGTGCTTCGGCACACCGCTGTTCCTAATTCCTTGAATCATCGAAGCATGGTTTCCAGCATCTGAGAAGATATGACAACCGGGCAGGGCCTTGGCCAGCGTAAACAACGTAGAATCATTGGCAACGTAGCACGAAGTGAACAGCAGAGCTCCCTCCTTTTGATGAAGCTGTGCCAGGCGGTTCTCGAGATTTTCGTGATTTAGCGAATTTCCGGAAATGTTCCTGGTTCCACCGGCACCGGCTCCGTAGGTCTCCAGCGCATTGGCCACCGCATTCTTGACCTCTGGATGGCAGGACATTCCCAGGTAGTCGTTCGAGCACCACACCGTAATCGGGCGCTCACCCCAGGAATACTCCATTGCACGCGGGAACTGGCCGGCTTCGGCCAAGCGGTTCACCTTCTTGAACACACGGTACGAGTGGTCCTTCTTCTTGCGCATGATTTGCTCATGGAAGAATTCCTCATACTGGAACGGACGATTGGCGGGAACATCCACGCTCTCCGCACCGAGTTCCTTAACATGCGGAGCAGCCGAGGTCAAGAAGGGACACTTCTTTGCCTCCTCCTTGGCCTTCGGTTGCTGCAGCGAGCTCAGGCTACGGCTCGGGGTTTTCATCTCCAGTTGTTGCTTGGGAGTCGCAACGGATTCCTTTTTGGTGGCCACCATTTTGCCACCAGCATCGGCAACGGCCGGCGGGTTCTGCAGGCTCGAAATGGTACGGGCAACCACCGGGCATTGGGAACCGTACGCCTTCAGCAGGGCCGGGGCGTAGTTGCGCACGTAGCTGGTGCTCAGACGAGTTAGGAATGGGCAAGGCATCTTCTTAATGCTGCTTACCGAACGGAACAGAGTTGGTGTGGCGAAATTTAGGAGCTGTAGGGGGAGAAGAAGAAGAAGAAAAGAGATGGGGTTTTAGAGTTATTTCAACACTGCAATATGAAAAGTTGGGTTGGAACTGAGTAAGGTACACTGGGGCAAGTTGAAACGCGCGGAGAAGTTAAAACGGAAAGCGTATCTCTCTTCGTGGAAGTGAATAATCCCTGTGGATATTTATAAATCAGTTGTTTGCGTTAGTGTACAATGCGAGAGGCGCGCAATGCACAGGACCGGATCGTAGGAGATAAATTACAAGCAAAAGTACTTAAGGACAAGATTGATAGAAGACACGAATGGCCTGGTTTTACAAGGCAAACTAGCCATGACAACGGTCATTTGTGGATTCTAACATCCTTGTCTTTAATGTAATTAATGCACAAGTTATGCCAGTTGTGATGTAGCGGACCAAAAGTTTGTTGGAATTTAACTACAAACCAAAATTAAATAATTGTGTAGTTTACCGTATGCGTGATAATGTTTGCACCATCGTACAAATAAGGTTCCCGTTTCAGCTGTGCATACAATGACTTGGTTTTCTTTGCATGCTCGTAACCTATAGCTCATACCGTAGTAGGCTGTGTATAAAAGAAAATGATTTACTTAGTTTGACAGTTGCACCATGCCGAAGTGGCAGCGTATTCGTGATTTGTCCCACGCGCAAATGTCGCAAAAAGACATTTTAATCGCCGTGGGAGTGTCCCGGTGGACCGTCAAAAGGGTTTTAGACCGAGAAAAGAAAGGACAACTATCCGCGAAGGTGGCCACTGGTCGTCCGAGGTCAGCTCGGGCTCCGAGGGTTATCGCTGCTATCAAAAGGAAGATTCGGGTGAATCCAGTGCGTTCAATAAGGAAAATGGCAAAGGAACACGGGATCAGTGACTTTACGGCACGGAAGATCGTAAAGGAAGATTGCGGGGGAAGTCGAGGGCACGAAAAAAAAAACACATGATTACCAACCGCATCCGGGAGCTACGAGACGAACGATGCAAGAAAATCTTGAACTTCCTTAAGCGAAAAAATCCGGTAATCCTGTTCACCGACGAGAGCATGTTTACCGTCGATCCCGTATCAAATTCCAGAACCGACCGGTATATTAGTTCTCTTCCGGTAAAAGACGTGGCCGACGAGCACAAGAACGTGTATCTGACCAAGCATCGTGCTAGTGTTATGGTGTTTGGATTGGTGGCTTCAGATGGCAAAAAAAAATTGACCCGGTGTTCATTCCAGAAGGCGACAAGGTTAACACGGAGGTCTACATCGGGATTTTAAGTAAGTATGTTCTTCCGTGGATCAAGTACGGTCCGAAGCCAAATGTTGTATTTCAACAAGATGCTCCGTGCCATACCTCGAACCGCACTCAGAAGTGGTTGCAGGAACATTTTCCGTTCTGGGCGATGGATATGTGGCCGCCATCCAGCCCCGATCTTAATCCGCTGGATTACTCAATATGGCGCGTCATGAAGGCCAAGGCCTGTTCTAAATGCCACCCGACTACAGCAAGCCTAAGACAAACATTGACCCGTACCTGGAGAGAAATGGATCCAGACAACATTTTTAGAACCTGCCGTGCATTCCGGAAGCGTGTGGAGGCCATAATTGCAGCAAGTCGAAACTCGATCGATGATTAACATAGTTTAAGACTGTGAAAAACATCCCCCCTTTGAATAAATAAAAAAAAACATGAAAACGAAATTTTTGAGAATTTTTTTAATTTTGACATTGTTTAATGGTGCAAACATTATCACGCATACGGTAGAATTATGATTTTAAGAATGCATTGTTTTATTTTTCTAAATAATTGAGTCTTATGACTGCAAAAATAAAAAGATTTTTTTTTATTATTCATTTGGTTCAACGCTTTTGGAATGCGATATCACATTTACCTTTGAATTTGGCTTGATCGAGTGGCGATTTTCATTTCTTTAGATCAAGACGATGAAGTTTTGAAGAAGACAACGATCATAAATCACAGGGAAGGAAAAAGTTGGTCGCCATATTACCACAAACGAAGTGACAGACGGAGCGGCTCGAAAACTTTGGTGACTAACCTGCTATTTCAATTTTTCAGTGTACCACATGGCAACACCACTACTACTGGACTGTACCACATGGCAACAACACTACTACTGGATTGTACTAGCATTTTCACCAAATGTATTAGAATGTTTTGGTTCTATCTCTTTCACTCTACTCAAAACTGAAATGCATAAAAAAATGACAAAATGATACACTCTTTGCACACTGTCAAAGAATCATTGTACACAAAATCAACTTTGTTCAAATCAAAACAAAAAAACTAACCCATCTGGTGGATGATGGCACAAGCTTCCAAGAAAATTCTATTACAGTGAACCACATTATTTTAATGGATTTCTTCGCCAGTTAGTCGTCCGTCACTTCGTTTGTGATATTACCATAGAGGTAACTCTAAGACTAGTAGGTCCCGAAGAAACGTGCTCAACTTTTTGGCTCAGCTCTAGTACTTCCTTCGGTCCCAAGCTAATCGATGCACCCCTCGAAACATAGGAAAATCCACGAACCCCTCATTTTGTCTGTCAAACTTTCATAGCAAATCAAAACAAACATAGTGTAGTACTAGAATTTTGACTAGAATGGGGTACGTTAATCAATTTGCTTGGGACCAATAGGCTAGTCAAGTAGTGTGAGCCAATTTAAACCCGTTAGTTTCCACCGGTTGATAGTATCATGTTGATATGAGGGCCAGAAAAACGGTTTCTCAGCTTTGTTATTCTCCCTTTTTATGACACAGACCTATTAGTCCATATTTGAGTAGCTTTGATATTGTTTGACCTGATTTAGAGAATAGACGTTCTGAACTTCAAGTTGGGATGGAACATAGTTCAATCGATGCTCTGTTGGCTTGGTGGTCTATATACACGGTAAGAAAAAAGTACCCAACGGCCAGTTCACTTTTACCTACTTTTGACTAGTTTGTCTCCTTTTCTCCTACTAATGTTGTCAAAATCGAAGGAGCAAAACCACCCAACAGGGGTAGTAAAGTGTGGGAACCCAACGTTGAGTATAATCAACAATCAATACGAAACTAACGATTTTAAATTGGCTCACCACTTTAGTAGTCTATTGGTCCCAAGCAAACGATTAACGTACCCTATTCTAGTTGAAATTCTATTACTACACTATGTTTGTTTTGATTCGCTATGAAAGTTTGACAGATAACATCAGGGGTGTGTGGATTCATGCAGAACATGCAGGGGTGAGTGAAATAGCTTGGGACTGCTTGGGACCGTTGTTCTGGTACTGAGTGAGCCAAAAATAATAATGATTTTCTTCGGGACCCAGTGGTCTTAGAGTTACCTCTATGGTATAATCATATTTACCTACTGTTGGGTACAACTAACTTACTTTTGGTTAAAAAGCCAGTGGAAAATTCCATACGAACTGCACACAAGTAAATGAAAATTACTTTGACCCGCTTTACCTACTTTTGGGTTCCTGCACTATAGTGCCGAGATGAGTGAAAAGAACTTAGTTTTGGGTACTTTTTTCTAACCGTGTACACTAAAATTAATTCAACTCTTCCAATGAAAATTTAAAAAGTCGTACAATAATCGTAGCCAATTAATCGATAAGCAGATAATCAGAGAATCATTGAATAATCGATTGAAAATTAATCGATTATTTTAACAGATAATCGACTAGCTCGATTAATCGAGTAGTAATCGGACATCACTATCTGACAGATTTTGGCCAGGAAGCACCTTGAGAAAAAACACTCGTTATGACTACCATTGAATTTGTTTTCGAAGTCCCATGTGATTTGAGGTGTCGCTTGATGTCTTTTGGTCAAAGTTAGAAACTGACCATTTTCCGGGGGTACCCGGAACATGTCCGGATGTGACCAATTGCTGATCACCTGATTCAATTGAATTGTCATGTGGTTTGAGGTGTCGCATGATGGGTTTCGATGCATGTCAAAAAATGACCACTTCCCCGGAGCAACCGGAACACGTTCTGGGCACTTGATGTGACTACAACTGGTTTTGGTCCAAGTCAGAAACTGGCCACTTCCTCGGGGGTACCCGGAACATGTCCGGGTGTTATCAATGTGGTCGTGGGTACTTGATATACCTACCATTGAACTTGTTTTAGAATTCTCATGAGATTTGAGGTGTCGCATGACTGGTTTTGGTCCAAGTCAGAAACTGGCCACTTCCCCGACGGTACCGGGAACGTGTCCGGATGTGACCAATGTGGTTCTGGGCACATGATATAACTAGCATTGATCTTATTTTATTATCTAGCGCACACAAAACGCTTGTAATAGAAACTTACAAAGTTAGGAGGCTGAAGAAGTGTCCAGAAGCGAAATCATTCAGTCTTAACTCTTAACAAGGCGTTTCTTCTTTTTGGGAGTCAATCAAAGTCTCGAAAGTTTTCAGTCGTCGGCAAAATTGTGATCGGAAACGGATCACTTTGCACTACTGCAGCAGTGACTATCGAATGTACACACACACACACACACACACACGGACACACTGTTGCACAGTTCAACGAAAATACTTAACGATCACCTTGCCAAACGTTCACGTTCACACTTGGCTAACTCATCATTTGTACAGCAAAAAAGCATTCTAATTAGTAAGAGGTCCAAGGGCACACCCGCAGTACACTGACACACGATTGCAGTTCTGTTGAACCATGGCTGGTTATTTACACAGAAAACGATCGACGGTCTTGAGCTCCCTGCTATATGGAGGTGCTCATGCTCAATCAAAGAGACATCGTATCATTTTGAATTGCTAATCCACTACCGGCGCTGATTGACTGACAGATGATCCCATCGACCAATTTATTGAATTTAATCCGATTTGCTATTCGAACTTATTATTCGCACCTTATTCATTTTGTCGACAAAACCTGGAGCGGATTTCACTGAACGATGCGAGGTGACGTTGATTGATTTATCTCGTCGTTTCCTTGGTCACTGCCAAAACTAGCACCGGATCATTCCGTCACACTGGCTAAACGAATTTACTGAAATTTGAACGCGGTCCACGTACTGCTCGCACACCAATAACCTCGTCGTCGATAGATTGGAGATCAACTGCTGGCGGACTGCGCAACCCGGCACCGTAGTTGCTCAAAGACTGGATATTTTCGAGATAATATTTGCCAGCGGTTCGAGCGGTTCGAGAGGAAACTAGTTCAAACTGTTGTATCACACTGCCGACCGCACAGTGGCAGTTACTCAATGCTGTCTCAATGCTCTCGTTAAGGGTAGTGTGGTTAGTATAGTAGCTATACTCCGGAGTCCGGTCATTTACTGATGCAATGTACACTCGCGCGCCCGAACTCCGAACAGAATTCACACCGAATAGGCCCCCTTCCAGAGCAATCGCACCTTTTTATACAGCACCACCGCTATAGGTCAGAGGTATATAACACGGTGAGATTGAATTCTGCGATAATGTCGTCGTGCTGCTATCAAATCTTGCCGGTGGTTCAAAGGATCTTCTCCGGTGAAATGGAAAAAAGAAACCAGGTGAAACTGAATTCAAATTGCAACCCTTCCTCGCAGCAGATCTTGCAAATTCAATACGAGCTACTCTCGTCAGAATACGCGACACCTCTTGTGACCTTTTTGGGTCAATTGGTGATTTGCGTGTTCATCGACGACGGCACGAAGTATTAACTTTCTCGGCATTGATGGGATGAATTCTGACGAAGAACAACTGTTAAATAAACAAACGGCATTAACACGAACGGCGATGATTACCAGCTGCGAGGAAGTCGTTACATTCCTGGATGAGTGCATCTGATAAGTATTGTTTAGAAATTCTCGTTCGTGTCTATTGATAGTTGGTTGTCGGAAAATGTATAATTTACAGCTCCGTTTAAATAAGCAGGTATGACACCAGGCTAATTCTCGATAAGCAGGCAGTATAATCGATTTTCTATTGAACGTAATTTAACCTTTCAGCACCCGTGCCGAAAAAAATAATTAAAAACCTACTGACTTTGGAAATCGCTCATGTTCCATGAAATTTAATATTCATGTTCAATAGATCAATAGGGTACTACCCCATATCCGGCCTATTAAGCACAACCCACACTTAGTTTAGCAACAAACGGAATGTTATTATTACTGATGGCTTCCAAATTTATGTACCTTTCCGTATGTACCGTAAGATTTGATAAAGAAAAACCAATCGTTGAGATATTGTCAAAAGTCTAACACTGCTTCTTGACGCAAAACTCGGCCTACGGATTCTAAACTCGGCCTAACGCATTGAAACGCCATTGAAACGCCAATGAATTCACTTCGGCCTATCGGATGAAGATAAAACATGATTCGGTCGGAGCGCTTCTTTTGTTTTTTTTTTGGGAATAATGGGTGCAAACCTTCATATCACGCGTTCTCATTGACTTCGTTCCGTAGCTTATTAACTAAAGTATCGTACCAAACGCACAATAATCTTGTTAACTCTGAAATCATGGATTTATTTGAAGTTTTCTGCTCGATAGACCCAAAATGAGCGATTAGGCCGAAGTAGTTCTCTACCCTACTTGAAGAATATTATGGAGAATATTAGGGTTTAAGAAGTGCCCTCAAGGTGAAAATAGCATACTGTTGTATTTTGTACAGCACGCGAGTGCTCCTGTCACAAAAGTTGGCGCGAGTACTGCAAGGTTAATAGTGGGAAGTGTTTTCGATTCCACTAAGTGTGTTTCGTGTATTTATTAGTAATTATGATGAGTTACCTAATTTGACTTTCACTTTGGTTAAACAAACTAAACACGAAACAAATTTCTCTCCATTCTTAGAATTTGAATGCCACGACATCAAAAAGCTAGCTACTGTGAGATTGTACTTTTCTTATTCTGTCTTATAGGTACATTATTGCAATTTTTCAAATGGAATATTTCATGCGATATATACCGTGAAGGTGGGCTATTGTGATTCCGCACACTTGACAAACAATTTGATATTTTAAAAGTGTTTTTATGTTACTTCATACGTGAAGTTTACGATTTTCAGAGTTGGTTGGAAATGCCATCTACCGTGAAGCTTTAGTATGATAATTTATTAGCTAGTCTAGTCTGAAGAGGCTAGGTAGATAGTTCCACTAGAGTACGGCAGTATGAAAATTGAATTCAAGAGCAAATTTTCATTACGTCGAATGTAACAAAGGTAAACAAAGTCGAGCTATCAGTGTCAATCGATGCTCCTGCTATTACACTATATACTGTCCGAATATAGGATCACATCCCATTTTTAAATTTATTTACCAGTCGAATTGCTTTTTGACGTAATCACCTTCCGATCAAAATAGTTTTCGATGTTACTTAAGTCACCCGATTTCTATGGAGATGCCGTTTGCCTTAAGTAACAGCACTGAGAAACCCGTAAAAAGTGTACTTTCGTCGTTTCGCTTTCTCATTATTAAAGTGAATAAATCGAACTGTTTGTTGCTAAGATGATTTCGGTGGTCCTAAAATGATGAATGGGCTGCACGTAAGGAGACGTAATTGATAATTCTCCCGAATATCCTGGTAAATACACTTTGACTTAAGTAACAATAGGGGCCACCAAACGACGTATAATAACTTTTGACTCAAAAACCAGTATTTTTTAGCATGAAAGCTAGCGATTTGCATTTGTATGATTAAAACCCTGCTAAATATGTTAAACATTGCTATCACTATGAGATTATATGTGTTTACTTGGAAATAGGAATAACTTTTCGGTCATCAAAACAAAACTTTATTTTTCTCGGATTGGTGCGAATGTTACTTACGACATAATGAAAATTTGCTCTTGAAATGATAATAGAGTGAAGGGCCCAGCGTTGCCAGATTGTTTTAAAGCTTATCGGTATCGAAGGTATTAAAAATCGGTATTTATCGGTATTTACTATTTAATTAATTTTATATTTTTGCCGTTTTTGAAAGCAAAATTTTCAAAAACCTTTGGCTTATGGTCAAACTTCCAAAAGAAGACGAAAGAAATTTCTGGGAGAATAAATTGAACTTCCTGGAGAAGACGACAGAAACTTCCAAGAGACGCTGACAGAAACTTCCTAATGTAGATTGGAAGAAACATCTGAAGAAAGTCGGAAGCCAGAGCGCTTACGGAACAGTCGAAAGAAACAAGTACATTATTCATAAAACATCCCTGAAGACTCCGAAATTTCCTTAAAGTTTTCGGAACAGTCCTGAAATGCACTTAGGAATATTCCATAATTTCTCGAAATTCATTAAAAGTTCTTGTAATAATTAGGGACTGTGACTACCGGAATATCTCTAATCATCTTTGAAGGTCTCTGGACTTTCTGGAAGATTACAGAATCTCTTAAGTGCTCTCACAAATTTCTCGAATTTATTGTAACATCAGCATTGAAGCTCTCTGATCTTCCCGATTTTTTAATTTTTAAAAGTTATCGACACTGCCATTAAAAAAGCATAGAACTTCCCATAAAATGTTTTCGAAATAGTCTACTGCTCATGTAACTTCCCTTACGTTTCCTAAATTTGCATGAGCCCCTCAGGACATTGCTGAAGTTTTCGGAAACTGCCTGAACTCCTTCATAATTTCAGCAATTTCATTGAAATTAATTTATCTGTCCTGATGTTCTCTGAGCTTCACTAAAGTTGCTGAAAACCATTAAATTTCCCTGAAGTTCTTTGGACTTGTGAAGATTCCAAAATATTTATGATGTTTCCTTAAGTTCACTGGAGTTCGCTGGACTTTTCTAAAATTTCCGGGTTTTCGAATTGAAACAGAAGTTTTTGAAACTGTCTTTAATTTATCGAAACTTACACAAAAGTCTGGACTTTTCTGAAGTTTCAGAACTTCTTAAATGTTCCTGCAGCTAGTGTGAATTCACAATAAAAATCCGATAGCATCCTTGAAGTTCCGAAAAAGTTAAAAAAAACTGGCGGGAGAAGATGAAAGAATTATTCGAGCAATGTCTGAAGAAGCTTCCAAGGTAAGGTGGAAGAAGTTGGATGAAACTTCAGGAAGATAAAAAATGAACAAAAACTTCCGGAAGTTAAATAATGTTTAAAAAATATTTCTCGATTCCCTAGGAATTACCGGAAAGAGCCATCAACTATTTCTCGTTTCGCCAATCAAAAGAAGGAATTAGTCAAAAAAGTATCAAGCATAAGGCATCTTTAGAGATGATTTTTTAGAATATTGAAGGCTAAACAAATATGAGGTATTCAAAAACATACAAGTCTCTCACCGAGGGGGACGAAAGTAATCTGTTCTACATTTATTTTAACGGATTTCAATAAAATTTGCTTAATTTGTTTTGGATAAATTCGATTCGTTATGAATTAACGCGTGCCTTTCGATATTATCCGATTTCATCCACTATTCATCGATAATCTTGAATGTGTTAGAATTATCGAGCATTATGCTGATATTATTTTTAATGTGTAGCATGATGTGAACTGTCACTTCCTGAGCACCTGCTTTTGTGATTGTTTCAAACCCTTCAAGCTTCAAGTACCAACTCTGGAAGCAATGAAAATATCTGCAAGAAGGGTTGGTGACCTAATTGACTACCGGCATTGATGGCCAAACGGGACCAAATCATAGATGCCGTATCGATGCTTATGTTCATCGGATGCCAGAAATATTAATATTAGTCCAAATCATAGTCCATTGATTTTGAAGCGACTATTCCTAAGGCAAAGATGAATGCAGTTTTTTTTATATTTCTAGAAGACTACTTCCTTTACATTATGGTTATGTTGGTTTGTGTGGGCGTGCCTTGAATTCCTAGTAATCATCGAGAGAAGTCATTGTTTACAAAAGCTGTTACGCACTACTTCCAGCTCTATCTATAGATTTGTTTTAGAACAAAGATTTTCGAGCTCGACCAACAATACAGAAGGGCGGATCAAACAACTTGTAATGACCTTATCTCGCATACCGAAGATCACCTATCCAATCGAACACCACTATCGAATAGCAGAAAATTTCCCCTACCTGATGGTGTCGTTGGTTTGGCAAGGCAAGCTTCGGGTCACGAGGAAAGAGCATTAAAAGATTGATTACAAAAGCTAATTTACCTTTGTGTATTGTTGGTCGAGATTTCGCGATGTTCCTTTCTTATAAACAAACGGGTGTCACCGTTACTTGTCATGATTATTATAGAGATGTGATCCGATAACAGAGATGTGAACGATACAAACAGATATTATCCGTTTTTAGAGATTTAAGCTCGATTATATCCGATATAATCGATCAAATGGATTTGTTCGACTATGAACCGATTCATCGAACTTTAGAGTTAGTTTTGGCAACATTTGAATAAATCTGGGAATTTCTCTCACAAAAAAATTCTCCGAAATTCGAGCGGAGGCAGGCAATAATAATTTTGATTATTTAAAAAAAATCGGTATAAAATTTTATAAATCGGTATTCTGAGGAATCTTATCTGTACATCGGTATTTAGATCGGAAATCGGTATAAATACTGATAAATCGGTATATCTGGCAACGCTGGAAGGGCCATTGATGCGACAGGAGGGTAGCGCGCTACTTCGTCGTTATCGCCCATTTCCGTTCTATCGAGCAGAAATCATCAATAATATCCATGATTTCACCGTACTCAAATCAATAGTACACACTACCAAAAAGTCATGTAAATTTCCGTGCCCTGAGACCGACACATGCAAGCACCTACTGACATAAGAATCAGTTGAAAGAAACGAGAAAATAAATTCAATCAATCGTACTTTTCGTCGAGTTGCGTATGTTTCGGTTTGGGAACACTTAATTTTACATGACATACTTGTTTACGTTCCATAATTTACGTCAAAGATGGATTACGTCTCGTGTAAAAATAGTTATTTTTAAGTGTGTAGGTTCGTTTCGATGCGTTAGCTCATAAGCTACAACACAAAGCCTATACGAGTGCGTTGTATGAATATTTAAACTCATTGTTCTCAAAACAAAGAAAGCGCTCCTAACAAATCCATTTTTTCTGTCTTCATTCGAAGAACGAAGAAAAACCTAGAAAAATCAATGGCGTTTCAATGCGTTAGGACGAAATTGAAACTCGTCGATCGAATTTGCAATCAAGAAGCAGTGTTAGATTTCTTACAATATCTCAATAATTTGTGACTCTTTATCGAATCCAACGGTACACATAGAAAGGTAAATAAATTTGGAAGTCATCCATTCGAAAAAGAGAGCTTAAGTGTGGGTTATGCTTAGTAGGACGGAAATTAGATTCAAAACCCTACTAATCAAACGCTCACTTCATTAGTCAGGAATAGGTACCGGGTGAAGACTAGAATTCTGACGCATGGTCATTATCGGTGTGATTGCTTGATTTTGTTGCAAATGAATCGGTTTTTGACTGCCACAGGGACACGCCTTTGGAGGGTGTTCCAACACTCCGAAGGGTATAAAGAGCGGGACCTTACAATTAGAGTCGGATCCTTGCGATAAAGGCAAGAATGACAACTGTATCAAAACCGAACACTTCAAGAGCAAATTTTGATTACGTCGAAAGTAACAAAGGTAAACAAAGTCAAGCTATCAGCGTCAATCGATGCTCCTGCTATTACACTATATACTGTCCGAATATAGGATCACATCCCAGTTTTAAATTTATTTACCAATCAAATTACTTTTTGACGTAATCACCTTCCGATCAAAATATCTTTCGATGTTACTTCTATGGAGATGCCGTTTGTCTTAAGTAACAGCGCAGAGAAATCCGTGAAAAGTGTACGTGCGTCGTTTCGCTTTCTCATTATTAAAGTGAATAAATCGAACTGTTTGTTGCTAAGATAATTTCGGTGGCCCTAAAATGATGAATGGGCTGCACGTAAGGAGACGTGATTGATAAATCTCCCGAATATCCTGGTAAATACACTTTGACTTAACCAACATTAGGGGCCACCAAACGACGTATAATAACTTTTGACTCAAAAACCAGTATTTTTGAGCATGAAATCTAGCGATCTGCTACGACCACAATAGATTAAATAACTGATCGCAGCAGTGGATTTATGTCCCGAACAGAGAGTGAAAAATATGTATAATAATATTACCACAGACAAACAGATATAACACTCACAAGTTGTTCATCGAACAAGCATTTAACGTTCAATTTAAAAGTGTCTTAGTTGGTAGTACCGCCACTTGTGGCTTGCATAGTCAATTCCCTTGTGTTTGACGTTTACACACTACCGCCATCTGTTTAGCGTACTGTCCATCACTGTGTACTCAACAGATGGCGGTAATGTTTTAGCGAACGATGTTGTACAGTGAGAAATAATCATTGTGCTATGTCTGTTTGTCTGTAATAGTGCCCTATGTATGTTTTAGGCAACTGTCAAAAATATACAGCTTATTTTAGATTGTAAAAACCAAATCAAAAATAAATTGAACGAGTGAGGATCAGCACGTCGAACAGTGGCCGGAGCCCGAACAAAACTTCTAAAAATTATGTTTTTATGTGTGTTGTGGGTTTTCCACACATTGAATAAGGTTTTCTCGTCAATCGCTCGCCATCTTCAAGAGATCGATTCCCTTTCCCATTATCAGTCCTTTGACGCTCAAAATATTCCTCCCCCCGCCGATCTTCCCTGCCTAAAACTCCTCTCTCATCAATTTTGCTTGTACCCCCACCACATCTAACAAAACCCCTCCAGCGATCAAATTCACCGCTTCTATCTGGAGCAAACTGAGATACCAAAAGCAGAACGGAACCAGCCAGGCCTGAACTGGAAGAAGATATGGGCAAACATTTCATCAAGAAGACTGTCGATCTCTAGTGAACGAAAAAAAACCGAGCACCGTAGACTGATGAACATCATCGGCCGTGCAAACGACCCATATTGTCAGCACTGCATGGTGGTCACCGAATCTTTGCAACACAAGTTCTGTGAGTGCCCCCTCTCGGTACTCTCGGTGGGTGGCAAAGACCTACTTTCGAAGACCTTCTACGCCCGATCCTGGGTACTATTGCAACAGAGACAAGAATCCGTATCTGTTTGAATGTGTTATTTATTATTAAAAGCTAAGGCTGTGTTCCATTTGGTGAATTGTCACTTAAATTTGACGCTTCGAAAATAAATTATAATGTTCGAACATCCCTCTGTTGTTGATCTTCCGATTTTCGAAGAGGTTTTTGTCAAAATTGATTTCTTGTCTGTCAGAAATAAGTCCATCTGTCAAATTTAAGTGAAAATTCACCAAATGGAACGCAGCCTAAATAAACAATATTTTAACAAATTAAAAAAATGTCGGATAAGATTTAGATTTTTATTTATTTATTAACGATCACCGCCTTCGACTAAGTCGCACAGACTGAACTACTTAATACTATTTTCTAGACTTAATTCCTAATCCTATGTGAAAATACAGTTTTGGACATGTTAAAATCGAATTTGTCGTCAACTTCATTAAAAGCCTGGAGACACGAATCAAGTTGATTGTGATGCCCATAGTCCGTCCTGTGGCACGGAATTGCCAGTAGAGGTGAACTGCGGAAGCGACGTGGAGGAATGTTGATCGGTATCTGCTCAAGAAGTGCAGGACAGTCAATACCTCCTGACATGACAGACTTTCTAAGTTGATCAATCGGCATCGGTCGGGGTAAGAAGGAAGATTTTCTGGGTCATTCCAGGGAAGCTGGCGTAGAGCGAATCGCATGAATTTCCTCAGCACACGCTCAATTGCTAAGATCTGCGTCGCGTAGAATGGTGTCCATACAGGAGCAGCATACTCCAGGATATTTCGCACTAACGAACAATATAACGTTTTGATGGCGTACACATCAGTAAAATCTGAAGCATGTCGAGGAATAAATCCGAGTGCAGAAAATGCTTTGGCGCTTATAATAGCTACATGTTCGTTAAACTTCAATTTTGAGTCAATAGTAACGCCCAGATCACAAATCGATAGAACTCGCTCCAGTATGACGGATTCCATTTTAAATTGATGGACAATGGGTGGTGCGTCGCGTAAACGAAATAACTTTGCATTTGTCCCTGTTCACGCGCATTCCATTATCGCTACACCAAACGAGCATAACGTTTATGTCCTCTTGCAACGCCATGCAGTCTTCTGAAGAAGTGATGACACGATAAATCTTCAAGTCGTTGGCAAAAGAAAGGTTAAGAGAAGAGAGCAGCATACACAAGTCATTTACGAAGATCAGCGGCCCAAGAACGCTTCCTTGGGGTACACCGGACGTGATGTTGAACGGCTGGGATTGTGCCGCATTCACTACAACACAGCCGGTTCTGTCCGGCAGGTACGAGAACAACCACTGCGTTATCCATTCCGGAAACCCCATGTGTACCATTTTGTCTATGACCAAGATATGTGGTACAGTGTCGAAGGCCTTGGCGAAATCTATATATGAAACCACGTTGAACGTTGCTAAGTCAGCTGATTTTTAAGATTTGTATGTTCAAAAACCAATAATTTAAGGCTCACATAAAATACCTTGCTCTATGACCGGCACAATCGGTCCACCTGCGGCGCACTTGCGGCCAGGGCGTCACAATATCAGCTTCAATCGACCAAATCGATGCGACGAAGAGACTGCTGGCTTTCTTTTTCTTTTAAAGTCGAACAACTTCACAGCAGTCTAGAACCTCATTCGGCGTGCACAAACAAATATTCAATCGCTTGTCTCTCTTTCTCCCGTCGCTCCATTGGTCTTCCTTTCAAGTTTCGGTGAAATGGATGAGCGAAAGAGCGCTCGACTTTGATAGTTTTCTCTTTCATGAAACACATCATGACGTATATGACGGAAAATGAAATAACACATTTAAAGCATTTCTCACGTGAAAACACGTGAAGATTACACGTAATATTTTTAATTTATCTTCCATCCATATGTATCTAAAAAAAATTGATCGAAAACGGGACATAACACATTTTAAACAAATTGAAAGAGCGGTGATAGAGAGTTCGTGAAAGGGGATTGAAAGCCATAATGAGGTTTCGTTTAACTAGAAAATCGACGTTAGTTACATTGAAAGCGATGAGCAAAGCAACGACGAGAAGTTCCGGCTGTTCCTTCTAAGCGTCCTGCTTTTTTATTTTCGTTTCTTGCTGATAGTCTAATAGCTAGGCGTTATAGAAATGAAGCGTCGAACACGTATGTATGAGAGAAACAAAACACGAGTTCATTTTAGAGCTTCGAAAATGTAGAGCCCTGCTTGCGGCACACTGACAGTAAAGATGACCCAAGATAAGTGTGCGGAGTGACCTACCCCTGTGGCATATTTAGGCTCTGAACCATTTGGTGGATTATTTTAACTTTTGGTTAAAATTTGACAGATGGAAAGTTATCGATTAACCCTGCTATCCGAGCATGGTTATTTCTGACAGACAAGAAGTTAAATTTTGACAACCGTGGCTCGAAAACCGGTCGAGCGACAGCACAGGGATTTTCGAACATAGAAAATAACTTTCGAAATGTCACTTTTAACCACGAGTTAAATTTAACTCGGCAAATGGTTCACAGCCTTAGTAAATTTTCACTTAAATTTGACAGATGGAAAATTTTCAAATGCACCAGACTTATTTCTGACAGACCAGGAATCAATTTAGACAAACTATTTCTCGAAAATCGGACGATGAACAGCAGAGGGATTTTCGATCATTATAATTTATTTTCGAAGAGTCAAATTTCAGTGAAAAATCATCAAATGGAACACAACCTTAGACTGAAAGACCTAGATTGGGAGCATATTCTAGATCCTGTAGACGTCAACATTGCTGCACAAACCTTTTCTCACATCTTGGCATATGTCATTGACAGACACGTTTCCAAAAAGATCATCCATATCGACTCTAGCGTCCCGTGGATGACGAAAGATCTTCGCTCGTTGAAAAGAACTAAGAAGGCTGCTCTCAGAAGATTTACTAAACTCCGCACACTGCCACTGAAATGCTACTATGTCAGACTCAACCACGAGTATAAGCGGTTAAGTCGTCTCTGTTTTCAACGCTATCAAAGGAGGATTCAACGGCGGCTAAAATAACACCCGAAATCCTTCTGGAACTTCGTAAATGAGCAACGCAGGGAAGTCGGCCTACCCTCTTCCATGATTTTTAATGGTGAAACTGCTGGAAATCAACAAGACATTTGCAACCTGTTCTCAACCAAATTTGCTAGTGTGTTTGAAGCCGAGCAACTCTCCGCTAATATCATTACTTCCGCGGCCAGTAATGTTCCTTCGATCAACCAAACGCTCAGCATGGTCGAAGCCACTACAGATACGATTTCTAGAGCAGCATCTAAACTTAAGACTTCAACTAAGGCTGGACCCGATGGTGTTCCGTCGATTATTCTTAAAAAGAACATCACTTGTCTTTTAGATCCACTGCGCCGCATATTCCAGCTCTCTCTTTCCAGCGGCATCTTTCCGTCTTGCTGGAAGACTGCGGATATGTTTCCTGTTCATAAAAAGGGAAGCAACCGCGACGTAAACAACTACCGGGGAATCACGTCGCTGAGTGCTGTATCAAAACTTTTTGAATTGGTTGTCATAGAGTCCCTAAATGCGCATTGCAAGCAATATCTAAGTACAGATCGACACGGATTCATAACTGGGTGTTCCACAACTACGAACCTGCTGTGCCTAACGTCTTACATCACAGACAGTTTGATTGCTCGGACCCAAACGGACGTTATCTACACAGATCTTACGGCAGCCTTCGATAAGCTGAACCACGAAATTGCGATCGCTAAGCTTGATAGGCTAGGGATCGGTGGAAATCTTTTGAGATGGTTTCGTTCATACCTCACGGAGCGCCAATTGACAGTAACTTTGGGTACTTGTCGCTCAGCAAGCTTCTGCCCAAAGTCCGGTATACCTCAGGGCAGCCATCTGGGACCATTGGTATTTCTCCTCTACTTCGACGACGTTCACCATGTTATCACAGAGCCACGATTATCGTTTGCAGACGATCTGAAAGTTTTTCTGCGCATCCGCTCACTCGCCGACTGCCGTTTCTCTCCAAAATCAGATTGACATCTTTGCTGACTGGTGTAGTCTAAACCGACTGGTGGTCAACCCAGCTAACTGTACAGTTATTACTTTCTCACGCAAGAAACAACCGATTATTTTCAACTACAAACTACTAGGCACGACTATCGAACGGGTGCACTGCGTGAAAGACTTAGGCGTTTTTCTAGACTCAAAGCTGACATACTCACACCATATATCGTATGTCGTCGACAAAGCGTCCAGAACGCTTGGCTTTGTCTTCAAGATTACTAAGAACTTCACGGACATTTACTGCTTGAAAACGCTCTATTGCTCTCTCGTACGATCTACGTTAGAATACTGCTCTGCTGTCTGGAGCCCGAACTACAATAATGGGGCCGAGCGAATTGAATCTGTTAAACGACGTTTTCTTCGCTTCGCGCTCCGTAAGCTACCATGGAGATACCCACTTCGTCTTCCAAGCTACGAGAATCGCTGCCAATTGATCAATATCGAGCCCTTACGTATCCGAAGAGATGTTTTCAGAGCCCTAACCGTCGCCGATACTCTGCAAGGAAGAATCGACTGCGAAGCAATTCTGCAACAAGTGAACATTAATGTTCAACCTCGATCACTACGCAACAGTCTTATGCTGAGACTTCCACTTCTTCGAACTAATTATAGCATAGGGAGCGCTATTTACGGCTTGCAGCTAGTGTTCAACCGAGTAGCGTCGATGTTCGATTTCCACTTGACACGGAATATGCTTCGCCGAAGATTCTCTGCCTTTTTTGCTGACCGAAGGCGCTTGATGCCCAACAGCTAAGTGTAAAATTTAATACTCCTAGTTATTTTCGTTTGTAACTGTAGTAACTGTAGTATATGTATGTAGTCTGTATAATCTGTACTTTTTTTACAACACATCATTGGGACTATTTCTAGTCTGTTGATGCAACCATAACAAATAAACAAATAAACCTTAGACTTAATTTTTACATTTCGAGAATATCTTATACTTATTGATTGGTCAATTTTCGAGAAGGTGTTTGTCCAAATGGATTACTTGTCTGTCAGAAATAAGTCTGGTGCAAGACCAGGGTTATTTGAAAATTTCCTATCTCTTAAATGTAGGGGAAAATTAACCAAATGGAACACAGCCTTAGATTGAATCCAGCATGTGTTCGATTTCGACATTTTGGTTCTATGGGATTTTAGGTTTTGGTTTAAAGTCCTATGCTGAATGAATGGTAAAATTAATAATTAGCTTAGAAGTTCCTTTTTCATGTTGGTTTCAATCAGCAATGACGTGTATCCTGATTTCTGTACATGATAAAAGTTGGGATGGTTTTGAGACTGTAAAGCTGTAGTTAACATGCAAAACAGATAGAGTAGATCATTTCCAAGTATCAACAATGAATTATGAAGGCTATTTTGATGCATATTTCAAAAGTATAACGACAAGATGAATTGAATTATTCAAGTCAAGTTTTTGATATGGCAAACCCTAACTAAGCACTAGTCGTACCTCTCTTGAATCTCTCTTTTTCGAAAGTGTTTGGACATAAAAGTGAAATATTTCTATTAGAGATGACTTCTAAATTAATTTACCTTTCCTTGTGTACCGTTGGATTTGATAAAGAGTCTCTAATTGTATAGATTGTGCTAAAAATGCAACACAGCTTCTTGATTCTAAATTCGTCCTACGACTTTCAATTCCTCACAAATGCATGGAAACGTCATTCTCTCTGATGAATATTCAACTTAAACCTAAAATTTCGATCCATATCAGTGACCTTAACGATAATAAGTCCAATGCTGTAGTAGCGAACACCAAAAAGTAAGAGGTTGTAGCCAAGACACGACCGTATATTTGACATAGGATTACGAAAGGTAGTTATGATGTCACAGCAAAAGTATAGTAAATATCAAATTCATTTTTTAACCCGTTATCAGTGAAAAATTCCGATAGGTTGAAATTCGGAAGCAATTTGAGATTTCTTTTTGTAAGGTGCTCTGTCGATGTTCATGTAGTACAAGCCAATCCTGGACGATATGTCTTGGATTCAAGCTCTTACTCTTTAGTTTACTCTTTTATTAGTCATTTGTGGCCCTGAAAAGGACCGATAGGTTGGAAGCTTGGAAGCTAGTTAAGAACGATACTGTGGAAATTTTTCCTCGATGTTTTTGGAAATGAAATATGTAGGGGAAATGGATGTATTGTCGGGCCCATACATATAATTTGGGCCCATACATAAATTCAGCAATCGACCCAATGACGCGTTCAGCTAGATAAGATTGATAAATAGCAGATTTTTTTTGCAGTGGGCCCAATCTTAGATCCATAGGCCAACATTAGAGCCATTACCCCTATTAAGGCTTGAAATTTGCACCAAAAGGCATAAAGATCGGTACCGTCTGGCATGCTCAGTGCTTGGTATCAATATTCGGCGACTGTGTTAGGGAAACCACTTTTCCCATCACGGAGACGCCTCGTTTTCTGGTGATAAAAATATGCATTTACGTGCACAAAACGCACGAAATTTTTGTTTTATTCAATAGATTAAAAAAAGGGAATATTGATT
Source organism: Ochlerotatus camptorhynchus (assembly GCF_037179485.1). Classification (NCBI taxonomy): domain Eukaryota; kingdom Metazoa; phylum Arthropoda; class Insecta; order Diptera; family Culicidae; genus Ochlerotatus; species Ochlerotatus camptorhynchus. The sequence goes on from NW_027041039.1 coordinate 1,700,335, forward strand.
GGAGAAATTTCTTGCTCAAATTTTTCCAAAATCCTGGAGAAAACCTTAAGAACGTTCAATGAAAATTAACTCTTAAACAACAATAATTTATGGTGATCCTAAAAAGGACCGTTTTGTCGTAATGGTTGAGTAATGTGGGCTCTGCAGCTCGCTGCTTGCAGGCAGTGATGCCACCTTTTTCCAAATTTCAATCTGTATTTTCATCGTAAAAAATCTTTTTAATCTGTATCTGGCTGACAAAAATCAGTCAAAAAAAAAAATCTGTATAATTTCTGTATTATGGCCTCAGTGTGGATTTACGTAAATCGCCATTGAGAAAATTCTAGAGTAACATTTGAAATGGGCCTATGTCCAAAACGTAAACAAACCAGAACATGAAGTTTAAATTTTTCCGCCACTATTCATTTAATATGTAAGAAAATTGACGTATTTTAGGCCTTAATGTTGTTCACAATAACAATAGTAACTGTATCTTAGTACACAACATCCAAAATATGCGAAAAGCTTTCAAAAATATATTATGAAGTAACTATCACAATTCCCTTGAATTTGTGTTTTTTAATGTCTGAGATTACGAAAACCTTTATATGGAAATTGGACATAACACAGAAATTTTACCGGGAGTATTGTCAAATTACATGCAATATTCTGTATTTCTGTTATTACGCTTTTGATATATAAAAAATATAAAGGTATAACCACTTTGTGTATTTTTTTTTCTAAAATGGCTTGTTCACCGATTTAACAAAACATATATTTAATTAACCTTCGTATCTGTCACCATGTGACATGGTTAGTTAAACAAATAGAAAGGGAAACTAATATCCCTGCAACGAGAAATCAGAACATCTGAACATCAGAGGTCCATTCGAAGCTAATTATTTATCGAAATTAATAAATATTAAAAAATAATGTAAAATACATTCTCTTTGTTTGAAAAATCTGAAAAATCTGTATATTTTTCAAAAATCTGTAATCTGTATATACAGATATCTGTATCAAAATAATGCCAAAAATCTGTATGATTACAGATAAATCTGTATATGTGGCATCACTGCTTGCAGGCCGCCTTTCGTTGTGCTGCTGGTGCTGCTGACACTGACGACCGGACACCACCACACACGGTGATTGAATGAGCACCGTTCAGTGAGACAGGATCGAATTCGATTTTCAAATCTGTGTTAGGGAATGCGCTGTTTTCAGGCAAACGGTGATAATTAATAAAGTGTTCATTTAAGCAGATTGGTAGATAAATTTCCAATCGTTTGGCTTTTTTAGAATTAAAATCCATCTGCTATTGACAGATTTATATGTGGTCAAAACCTGACCTCTTTTCGTTACGCGGTCGATTTTTGTTTTTTTTTTAATTGCACCCCCACTATGTAGCCGAAAGACGTAATCCTACGTCAAAACATATGTCTGTACCTAATGTAGAAATTGTACCTATCAATCTGATACTTAAAGGAGTTCGAATGGTGAAAACTAGCAGTTGGTCACAAAGATTGCTTACTACCGCATATATCTTGAAAGATATAACGATTTTGAAGGCAAAACATTACATTTGGTGAAAATTCTAGAACAATCCAGTAGTAGTGTTGCTGCCGTGGAGGCACCATATTCGATGCGGTTCCTAAATTGACGCACTCAATAATGTTCGACTATTTTCAATCATTGTTTTTGAAATGTTACTTCTGCACATATTTGTTCCTGTGCTCTAGGTGGATGATGGTGTAACAAAGTTTAAAAAAATATCCTGTCAAAATCGAGATGCGATAAAAATTAGACGAGTGCGTCATCATTAGGGACGCGTCAAATATGGAGCTGGCACGGTATGTGGTACACTGAAAAATTGCAATAGCAGGTTCGTCTCCAAAGTTTTCGAGCCGCTCCGTCTGTCACTTCGTTTGTGGTTATACCAACCACTTGTTTAGACATTTTTCAGATTCTATAATTTTTTTTGACTCCCAGAAGCTCCGATATCGAAATGAAATTTTTCACTTCTGAATGAAAGTCATCCGATGCTAACGCAAAAATCTGGTTGCCGTTTACTCTGGCGAAAAAAAAAATCACAAACAGTGCTGATTGTTCGCAGCATTTTCTCTTGGCGGGACTCTTATTACAACATCGACTCTGTACAAATGTACCATCAGCGACATCAGTAACTACAATTCAATCGTACCAGTAATTCACTCAACCAGTCAACATCGACCGATATTCAACCGAGGTATTGCAAGAATCCAGATATCACCGATAGACGTGGGAAAGCTCAATTACGTCCACCACCCCGAAAAGAAGCACCGTGAAATCCACGAAGGTATTAGGAAGAATCTTTTAGCCGGCGCCGTATGGTGTAGTGGTAAGCGTGACTGCTTTCTCACCCCAATGGGTCTGGGTTCAATCCCAGCCGAGGTCGGTGGGATTTTTCTGAGGCATAAAAATTTTCGGAAGGGAAGTAAAGCCGTTGGTCCCGGCCCATGTGTGTTCAATGGGTGATTGGAACTAGATTGCGAAACAGTGCCGACGTTAAATAAAGGAAGAGCGAGGAAGAATCTTTTCAAATTATAGCCTGAAGATGGTGAAGTGAATGAATCCAACGAAGTTATACAAAACATGAAGGAAAATTTTGCATATCCTAGTAGATATGTTGAGACAGTGGCTAAGTTGATAAAAGAAGGTTATTCGTCGAAAACCGCAAGATATGGCAAAACCTTAAGTGATGAAACAAAAGAGGCAGTCATACATTTTTTTGGAGATGATGATATAAGCCGAGCAATGCCTGATAACAAAAAGTATGTTTATGTGCAGAAAGAAGGAAAACGACAAGCCATTCAAGTAAGCGTGATTTCCTCTCTCCCCAGCAGGCCTGGTTTCAATCCCAGTCGGCGCTGCCGGGATGTTCTGAGGCATAACATATCTGATCACGCCTTCCTTCGGAAGGGAAGTAAAGCCGTTGGTTCCCGGTTCATGAGTTGGTGGGTCGATAGGTAGGGTCCAGATGTGGGAGCTGCCACTATCTACGGTATTGTAAAAACCGTCCAGACTCTTCTGCATTAAAAGACAATTTATTAAATCAATTGGAGGAAAAATGCATCTATATGCTCTCATTTGAACAGTGGGTTACCACTGATAGATGTGATGTAGAAACTATTGTAAAGCCGGTAAATGAGTTTGTTTCATTTCCCTGGCTGGAATTAACAAGTTTGATATCGCACGATTATATAAAACAAATTTTTTGAAAACTACACGAAATAATTTGCAAAAAGGTGAATTTTTAGCTATTTGCGATTTATCCGAAAACTACAGCTTTGTTTTACAGGATGATGTTCAATCTCATCACTGGAATGTGCAACAAGCTATCATTCATCCGTTTGTTATATATTTTAAAGAAAATATGAAAGTTAAACATTTTAATTTTATAATAATTTGTGAATAGTTAAAGCATGAGTCTGGGGCAGTAATCTTTTATATTTCTAAATTGATTAGATTTTTACGAATCAACCAAAATAAAAAAAAATCAATAAGATTTATTTCATAGCCGATGGAGCTGCGTCACAGAACAATAATCAGATTTTTTTTCTAGCCTTTGAAAATTCAAATCAAAGTACGGAATTGAAGCCGAATGTCATTTCTTGCAACATCACATGGGAAAGGTCCTTGTGACGCTAAAATGGAACAACTGTGCAACATTTCAGCTAAATTTAAAATGATCGTTCAGATGACATTCGAAAAGCAATGTCGGCAGTAGTTTCAATGGCCAACTTTTTTTTGATAATAAGGCAACCGTGACCGAACATCTATTCGTCGACTGCACTACCCTACTCAAGCACCTTAAATCAACCGTATTAACATTTGCAGCCGTCAATTTTCGACACTTGTTCGTATAGCGAATAAATAATTAACACCTAAACCGGGCTGTATGACGTTACCGCCCTGTATGAGGTGCAGGTTGTGAAATTCAAAAACTTGAGCGCCTTTATCTGCATTATAAATCGAACGGCGAAGGTAACGTGCGTCTGGTCGTTAATTAACATTCTCTTTTCGAGGTCATAGGTCATCTGATTCGGAGAGAACGTGACTGACTCACCCCGAACGTATCAAAATCGAACTTACCGAATTTCAAACTTTTTTACACTGACTTTCGATTCCGAGGATGGCGATTACGTGATGTATTTGTCAAAGTTGTGTTTTTCACACTGAACTGACCGTTGTTGCTGGGCGCGCACTTGATTGGTTTCTCAACGTTGCTGACGGTTCGAGTGCTTGAATTGAACTGAGTGGACTCGGGTGGAATAAAAAACCTGATCTTCGATGGCGGTGCTTGATTTATACTACCGTATCGAAGTATAAGTCGAGGATTTTTGTCCAGTTCAGACAAACCCACTCATATATAACTTGTCGTGTAGAGATAGGCGCAACGTGCCAACCTTTGTCGAAAGCTCTCAACACCAGGGATGCCAGCAATGCCAGGTTTGATTTTCAAAAATCTGCGGTGAGAGATCCAAATGTTTGTAAATTTTTCAGACATGTCTGCAATTGGACTGTCCATAACATTTCCAAGATGTATAACTGTATAACTGAAAGTGAAGAGCGGGGGTGGGATTTAAGCCCACTGATAACACATAACTAAACTGACGTCGACATCAAAGTGATGAGCCGGGGACGGAGGATGGGAAGGGCGCTCATTGATCAAATTATGTAGATAAGACATACATTCAGTTCTTTTCGTTATCCACGAAAAATCTAGTTTTACAGACATATCTGCACACCTGGCATCTCTGCTAAAAACTGGAAAGTCATCTATGGCAGACAAGTCGTTTAGAGCGGTGCTTAATGACAAACAACAACTGAGCACTCGATGACAAACGCTTTTGTGTGTGTAATTCACCTAGCGGGATTGCAATCACTTATCTACCCTTAGCCATATATAGAATATAGCAATTTAATATCATACTTTCTATGTACCTACTCTCCGTCTTAGTAAGGTTTCACTTATCGTTTTTGTGGTAAAATTTGGGGTTTAGCTTCAAGCATGAAGGAGTTTCCAAGCGCTAACCCGGAAACTCGATATGGCTATCAATAATTAACGTTATCGAATTTTCTTATCAACTTTAGCGCTTTTGCCCTTTTTCGGCTAATTACGTGCCTAAATGAAAGTTGCCGACCGTAATATAACATCAGACGATGTAAACTCAAATTTATTACGCTAGTGTGTATGCGTATGTGCGGTTGAGGACGATTAGTTCTACACACTTTTGAGCTCAAACCTGTATGGGGGAATTTTGCTGACTAACGATGAGCGTGTTTGTTCAAATTGTTTATCATTTTTCAGGTGTAACATTGCACCCATTGCACAAAATCAGTTCGTTTTTACCGCCAAAGCGGACATAACCTTTCGAAGCCCGCGGGGTCATATGTTGCGTATATATGAGGCATATTTTGTAATTATAATTGAACCTACGATGCTTTATGTAAATGTGGGTGAAGTAATCCAAGAGTTGCTTTGAGATACTGACTTCTGTATGGTTTTAGGTGGTTATTTTGAAAAAAAAAAAACTGTAGATGGCGCTAGTTCTTCCCTCAGGAAGGAAAGATCGAATTTCATCTAGGAACTCACTCAATAGGTAGCGCAATATGTATACGGACTTACTTCCCATACTAAATTATAGCTAGGGTCCTGACAACAATGAAGCATGCTGTCTTTGGTATACATTGTTCATTCAGAAAAAAAAGTCTAGTGGGTTGATGGTTTGGTTCATAATTCAATTGCTACACACACAAATTATTACCGAATTCGGTAATGTTTTACCGAACTTTCAACAGCTGAACGTTCGGTAAAACTTTGACCCTCATTTCAAAAACTGTTGCACTAAATTTCAATTTCAAAACACTGTCCGTCTAAATCCGTTAAATTATCGATAATGTTTAAATACTAATTAAAAAAATGGCAGATTTTTACCAAACAGTTAAGCTGTTGAAAGTTCGGTAAAAATTACCGAAGTCGGTAATGTTTTCTAAGTCTGTATGAGGCGCTAGCTAGTATGCTTCTTATACTAGATGTATATCTAAATACCAAATAAAATATATTTTCTGCCTTCGGCAAATTTGTTTAAGACTACTGACTGACTGTTAGTGAATTTAGATTGGAACAGTGTATTACCATAGAGGTAACTCTAAGACCAGAAGGTCCCGAAGAAACGAGCTAATCGATTCACCCCTCGAAACATGGGAAAATCCACTAACCCCTCATTTTATCTGTCAAACTAATCAAAACAAACATAGTGTAGTACTAGAATTTCAACTAGAATGGGGTACGTCAGTCAATTTGCTTGGGACCAATAGGCTAGTCAAGTAGTGAGCCAATTTAAAATCGTTAGTTTCGTATTGATTGTTGGTATTACTGATGTGAATGTGTAATTACTTACCGTGCTTACAAATTTTCGAAACAATGATCAATCAATTCATTTAAAATTTACTTGCTAGGCTGCTACTGTACAGTGCTAGTGGAATTGTTTTGTTTATTTATTTATTTATAACTTGATATCAAAAGGTAAGCATTTTAGTTCTTCAATGATTTTTCGCGCAAAAAAAAAATGACGGCGATTTGAGTAAGCAAAAACTGGAAAATGTTGATTTTCACAAAATTATATCTTTTTGCGAAAAAAAAAAACATCTAGTACCGTAAAACAGGATGTAGTTGATCACTAAACCGTTAAATTTCCGTTTCTCAATCTCAATTGTTGTAAGATAATTTGTTTAGAATTTCATTAAGTAGTTTTACATAGTACTTTTGAAATGGTGAATTCAACCATTCTAAATGTACAATTTTGTTGAAGTGAGAAATATTCAACATTTAACTATTCCTAGACATCCTATCAGAATTAGTAATTATTCTGGTGCAGTGTTCGACAAAATGGCTTATTCTCTTATTCTTAGTTTTGGTTCGCTGAATCTGAATCTAAAATCAGCTTTCGTTAAAATGTACGAATTATTACAGACAATCAGACATAACTTTTGCATGTTTTTCGTCGAACGCGTGTTCGATTTTTAACGATTTAACGTCTGTATCGCGCATAGGTAAATCCCTTGCGTTTGACGTTTACACACCGCCATCTGTTGAGCGTACTGCCCGTGATAGTGTACTCAATAGAAGCTAGTAGAGTTATGTCTGTTTGCTGTCTGTGGATTTACTATCACTCATTACTGAAAAGTGTCACTTTTCGACACTATTTTGAATAACTTAATGGCCTACTTTTCATAACACAAACAGTATCGAAAAGTACTAATTTGATTGCAAAAAAAGAGGTATGCAAACTCGCTTCAAATTTAGATTTTTTCAACACTTATCGAATTATTCAATTCGGCAAGGCTCGTTGGATAAACTACGACTCGTGTTGAAAAAGTCTTCTTTTTGCAACTTGTTGCATAAATAGCTATTATGTGAAAAACTGGTGTTGGGTAATACTTTCCGCCCTCAAATCCGAACGATGTCGCCCCGCCAGTGGTGGATACACTAATTTTGCGGTATGCAGAAGTTCGAAACATCGGGAATTTCTCTTCAAACGTTGCTTCTTGTGGTTAATAACTTTCTACAATTTGTTTTTTTGACGTAGGATTACGTCTTTCGGTAACATATTGGGGGCGCAATTTAAAAAAAACTCCAAATCGATCGCGTTACGAAAAGTGGTCAGGTTTTGACCACTTATAACTGTGTCAATAGCGGATAAATTTTAATTCTCAACAAGCCAATCCATTGGAAATTTTTCTACAAATCAATTTTCAATAGGTCACTATTGAAAATTATCCAAATGTTCAACTGTTGCAATGGTGATCAAAATTATCTCCGATTGCCTGCAAAAAGCGCTTTCCCTAACACAGATTTTACAACCGAATTCCATCCGGTCGCGCCGAATTGTGCTTATTAAATCACCGTGTCCGGTCGGTCGTCATCAGCAGCAGCTGCACCAGCAGTGTTTTCGGCGCGTTGCGTTGTACATTGTTCTCCAGTACACAACGAAGCTGCAGCACACATGAGCGTCCAGTCGGATTCAGTTGCTCGTCACCCTTGTTCCAAACAACATAAAGCTCGCCAGCCTCATATGTGTTGAACCATAAATTAGTCTTGTTTGAGTTAATTTTCATTGAACGTTCCCTCGTCTTGCTGCCAGCCACATCACCCCCAAAGCTCTGTGATAACACTAGTTTGCAAATGAAAGTTAAAAAAAAATGAACTTCAAATAAAATCGTGCACTGAATCCAAAAATGTAGTCAAAAAATCTCAGTAGGATAGTTTTCTAGATGCAGCTAAAAAACGATATTTAACTTTAAAAAACTTTGTTTTTTAAATAAAAATATTTCCTGCTGTAATAAAGCCATGTAATTATTCTAACGCCAAATTAAAGCTGAGAAAATTTGCTTTCGAACAACTGGGCATCATTTTTCAGTTAGATTAGTGGTATTGTTGTAAATAAATAGTTTGTTTATTATTTTATTTATTTTTTATTTTTTTAAATTGGATTTAAGCTAAGTTTTTAGCAAGAAAAATAATTTGTAGTGGTTGCCAACAATACCACTAATCTAACTAAAAAATGATGTCCAGTTGATCGAAAGCAAATTTTTGGCGTAAAATAAATGATATAGCTTCATTACAGCCAGAGATATATGTATTTTAGTAAACAAAGTTGTTTTGAGTGAAATTAATTTTTATTGCTGTATTTATAAAACTATCCTACTGGGATTTTTTCTGACTACATTTTTGGATTCAGCACTCGATTTTACATGCAAATGACCACCAGTGTAGAAAGTTCAAATATGTCGTAAACTAGAACACCATGATCTTGTCAATTAATCAGAAACCACTTTGAATTAAGGTAGGGGTTTCTTCAGGACGCTAGAAAAAAACTAAAAAATCTCAAGAAATTCCACCAATATTTTTTTTCTGTTTTATTATCTACCCGCATAAACGATAACCATAAGGAGTGCCTAACAACCTATTCGGGTTATCATCCCAACAATATGCGGTACGGTGGCACGATTTGGGGTATCGTTCATGTATGGTGCTCGTTTATTAGGGTAGGTGAATTTACGTATTCTCGTCAATCTAAGCAACCTTCGTGCTTCTATTAGCATTTCTTCATCGTCACGCGCACATATGACGTTTTTATATGTTTACATTTATCGGCTGCTTGCTTCTCTATCCATTCCAATCGACAGAATTGTCAAAATCTGTGTGAAAACGTTTTTGCAACGCTCCAAACATCTCAGGTGAGTGTGACTATTGTCGGCATTGTTTGCATTTGAACTACGTGCTAACCAGCTGTTCTACTATCGGCAATTCGCATTCAGCCGCATTTTGTAGTGCACATATTTCATTTAAAGAACAATATGGCATAGCGGGATTGCTCAGTCGTAAAACTTCAATCAGATTGAAGCTGAAAGACTAATAAATCGTGTTAATACATTCAGTGAAGTGTTTTGATTGGAAAATAAAGTAAAATTAACGTTTAACATTCGGTTGCCGAAAACAGTCAATGGGTGCCGAAGCCAACATTTACCCTATTGAATAAACAATTTTTGGTGCATTTTCTGCACGGAGGCGTTTCCGTGACGGGAAAAAATGGTTTCCCTAAACAGTCGCCGAATATTGATACAGAGGACGTAATCCTACGACAAATCTACGGTCTTGTCTTGGATACAACCTCGTACTTTTTTTTCACTTTCCCCAGTGTGCCTTATTGAGAAGTTTGGTTTAAGGATTATGAAAATTAATGACTACAAAAATCGCCTTTGGTGCACTCGATGGGCCCCACATATGTTTGGCCCCCGCGCCCTTGATTAAATAAATACGGCCCTGTCTATGAGTGAGCGTGGTTTTTGGAAATCTGAGCAAATGGAACAATGATGGAAAAGTTCATAACAAATCACTATGACTCGAGAACTTTTTCCTTGGTTCCTTGAAATATCGCAATCTTTTCAAATTTTAATAAAATTCAACGGCTGTATATTGATTAAGCGAAAACTTACGATCAGATGGAAGCTTACAGTCGTCATCAAATCTATTCATTAAATGATGTTACGTGTGCAACTTCTCGTACATAACTTTGTCTCGATATGCCCATCAGTTGCTTGTGATATAGTTAATTACTTAGATGGATATGAACTAGCTTTCAGCATGGAAGTGACTGATAACCCAAATGGTACAATGATTCCACAAATAATTTGGATGATACTCCAAACAAGTCGTTAAACACTTGATATGGTACTTTTCTATTAGGGTAGTCATTTACGGCACGTTACTACCATGTCGGAGGCAGCCATCCGGGAAATGTAAAATTCTATTACAGAATAGCATAAAAAGTATGCAGAATTTGTAATGATTCACTGCATGAGCCACTAGCTTGTACGCTACAGTTCATTGTATGTTCGGCCATGACAGTTGTTGTAAGAAACATACAGAGAATGTAATAAATCTACCCTTACGTTTGATGTTCATGCCATTTGTTTTGTGTGTGTGATTGATCTTAAAAATCTGTTAAGTTGCGAATTTTCTCGATTTCCTTGGGCATACATTCATGCATTGGTTAACAGAGAACGCTATCAATTAGGATAGGTGAGCCAGTGATAGTGGAACTAAGCCATTTTATTTATTATAAAATGAATATATGATCTCCATACTATGTAGTATGTAGAAGAAACCCCCAAGAACCTTCAAAACCCGCGAATCCCAGAAATGCCGTGGGCCCCAAAAGGATCAAAAGCATTTGAATCCACTTTGATCTAGGAGGCCTTATCGCAAATATACGAAACCGCGACCGCGTCAGCTACTGTCATTCATAATCGATCGCCGACGTTTAGAGTCAATTTTTCTATTTGAAAGTGGCCTGTCCAAACATTAATATTTGAAAAAATGTGCTAGAATTTTGCAATATATGAGGTATATTATAAATTATCTAGTGATTTGTGCCGAAATTCAATATTTTTATATTTTTATATATGTATGTTGAAGCTATTGAACCTCAAGGGGTAAATTCAATTTCTTCTGAAGTCTTTCCAGGTTGTTACGAGGTTAAATTCACAATTTTCATTGCCGTCGTATACCAACGATGCCCAAAGTGAAACGTGCGAACATTGGCCGTTGCACACGTAATGCGAGCCAACAGAGAACCATCAATGCGAGCCAAAATGCGGAACGGCGGCTACAAATGAACGAGCCCACACGACGCCGTAACGCTGAAGCACGTTACGAAATTTCTGGCCAGTTACGCTCATACAAATCTATAGATTCTGTTACAAACGAAGAAGATGTCGTGAACTACCCCACTGAATTTTTTAATTCATTGGAATTACCCGAATTGCCACCTCACGATTTGCAGCTGAAAATTGGATCGGTAATTATAATAACCTCTAAATTTTTCATTTAATTGTACAGCTAACAAAACATATCCACTTTTCGTTAATAAAGGTTATAATAATGCTGCGGAACATCAATCAACCTCGACTTTGCAATGGTACCAGGTTGGTTGTAAAGAAACTGATGAACAACGTCATTGAAGCGACAATTCTTAAAGGGAAGTATAAGGGTGAGGACGTTTTTATTCCTCGCATTGCAATGATACCAACCGATTTGCCTTTTGAATTCAAACGTGTGAAGTTTCCGGTTTGCCTTGCGTTCGCAATGACTGTAAACAAAGCGCAAGGACAGTCATTGGATATTTGCGGATTGAATCTGGAATCTCCATGTTTCTCGCAAGGTCAGTTATATGTTGCATGTTCACGAGTGGGTAAAAGCTCTGCATTGTATATATTTGCTCCAGACGGCAAAACCAAAAATTTCGTTTATTTAGCACTTCAATGATTAATCTGTATAATTTTCGAAAACAATGATATTCATTGTTTCATTAAGCAATTAAAACAAGGAGTTAGTATAGGTCCATTCAGTATTATTCATTTTTCAAATATCACATCCCGGCAAGTATGTAACAGCATAGCATAGAAACAAGTTTATTGATGCAAAAGCCAAGAGTCGAAATTAATGGATCCAGCTAAGGAAGTTAAAATAGTTCAAAATAATTTTCCTAAATCTATCAAAAACAACATTAAAGTTTCCCAAAACATACTATTCCGAATAATCCGAAAATCATCACCCAGAGTAATCCATTGCCCTGAATGCCATTTCTCTGAATTTGTAATTTTGCATTATTTATAGCATGAGCTGCTCTTCCATATAAATACTTTTACATCAAACTTAAACGCTGTACAGACTGGAGAGTTATAACATGTTATAACGGTTGTCAAATAAATGCAACACAGAAACCACCATCAAGATAGCGCTATAACATGTTTTAACTCTGTAGTCTGAACGTACTATTAGCAACGTATAACCAACAATCAATACGAAACTAACGATTTCAAATTGGCTCATTACTTGACTAGCCTATTGGTCCCAAGCAAATCGACTAACGTACCCCATTCTAGTATAAATTCCAGTACTACACTATGTTTGTTTTGATTTGCTATGAAAATTTGACAGATAAAATGAGGGGTTAGTGGATTTTCCTAAGTTTCGAGGGATGAATCGATTAGCTTGGGACCGAAGGTAGTACCAGAGCTGAGCCAAAAAGTTGAGCTCGTTTCTTCGGGACCTTCTGGTCTTAGAGTTACCTCTATAGTATAACTCACGATCAAAAAAAGGAAATAAATATTTAATTGTTCATTATTCCTTCTTTTAATCATGAGCAGTTCTTTCATATTTGTACTGTTCTACGAAACTGAATATTAAAACATTAAAGAATACAACAACATAAATAGGTTTTCAAAATAATGTTATTTTGAAAAATGTTAAAGGATCAGGAAACCATACGAAACTATTTCTTAAAGGTTAAGAAGGAAATAAACTTTAAAACAAAATCAGAAACAAATTTGAAAAAACAAATCATCATCAGTATGAAGTTTGCCGGGTCAGCTAGTTGTGAATAAATTGAATGATTTTTTAGCAAACGCGTCCTCCATTAATAGGAACACTGGTCCAGTAGTTGTGGTAGTTGCTAACTTTGGTTCCTATAATAGTGGAATGCATTGCTTTCTTATGAACTCCACTCTTATAGGAACACTACCGTAACTATAGGTGCAAAGGAGGTGAAAATTACAAAATTATTTTAAAAACCTTCCGGCAACCATACTATACACTAATAAAATTCCACACATTTTTATTGACGAATTTCCATGTGAAATTCCACATGATTTTCATGTGACCACACATAAACAGAATCCACCTAGAATCACACATAACATTTATGAGTCAAATGAATAGTATGTGTGGTTACACATGGCTTTTATGTGTATGTGTGTGTCCGACACATAGATATTATTTGTTGATCACATTGCAAAAATTCATATGTGGGACACATAAAAACAAACTTTGAAATTTTATCAGTGTAGAATCTGTTCATCTCGCGAAACATTGCAAATTCGGCATTCTTTCCATCAAATCTGTAATAGAATTTTATTTTTTTCGGTAGGCGTGGAAAGCGCGTAGGCAACATGTTGTACCTTGACAGTGGGCCCAGCACAGCAAAATAAACGATTTGAGCCCGGGACATGCTGCCCCTGCCTACTGTCAAACGCTCCTGTTTGTATAGACTTCTCTGACTTGTGCACTTCACAAACGTCAGAGAAGTCTATACACGGTAATCGCAAAACACTCTTATGACTATAAATTACGCATTTTTGAAAGAAAACGGGACTACCCATAAAATGACTAAAATTTTACACATTTATGAGTAATTTCTAGTACAAAAATGAATAAAATTTATGCATTTATGAGTAACAGATACTCATAAAAGGTGTAAAAAAATACACACATTTGAGGTGTAGTCCCGTTTTAGCCGAATATGCACACTTTATAGTCAAAATTGAGACCTTTATAGTCATTTTTGCGTATTTTGCGGTTTCCGTGTAGGCCTTGTCACTAGCCTGAATGGATCACATCATTCGAGCAGTTTAAAATGACGTTTGCTAGCACTCGAATTTTGCAGTGAAACAAGAGTTTGGTATTTTTTCTACTAGAACCTCGAAAAAATAGGGTCTTTTCTATGCTGAGCTTGAAAGATCTGGAATTTATTGCTTCATTTCTCAAAATTGCCGTTTGAAGGTCGTCTCAAAACTGTTCGACAAAAAGTGAAAAAATGTGATTTTGGTTTGTTGCTCTCGGACAGTAAACAATAGAGAAAATCTATAAAAATAATCGCATAGTTCTGAACGCTAGAAATATTTTCCGATTAGCACGGAGAACCATTTACTTATCGTTGTTTCTAGCTATAATTCACCTCGGAACCAGGTTCAAAACAAATTCTAATGTTTATTTGGGAATTCCTATCCTCTCTATATTTTGTCATAATTTACAAGCCCATGCAAACATGAACTTACGGTGCAAACACGCTCATTAATCAGTCCAAATAACTCACTACCAGAAAAGAGTAGGTAGTAAATTTTCATGCTATTTCAAGGAATGTCTGCATGTCATTGGTGGTAGCGTTCACCCTCGCATTCACCCTAACCGGATCAAACCGGATCGGTCGTTTTTGTTTTATCTTACTCGTCGCCAGTTGATGAAATAAGTCACGCCAGTTTTACACAAGCAGGCAAATTATGTGACACCACCAACACCATCTTGCTCGCTTGCGATGGCGACAGCTGGTGGTTGTATTGGATATCTACTCCTCGGTATACAGTCTAGTCTTGGCTCTAATCGAGGCTGATAGTCCACCGTCACCTTGACTGTTTAGAGAATGGCTTATAGAGCTTGGGTGGGCAGAATCCTGTTTGTTTAGAATATTGCTTTGAAAAGGTTCGATAGTTCAAGGTTACCCCCTTCCGTTTTTAAGTCAATGTCGTGCCACTGGGGATAGATAATAGTTATTGATAATGTTCCAAGAACGGGGAATACTCTACAACAGCAATCTACTTACAGTGTCACATGTGGCTGTGTAAAATTATGCAATCCGAGTGGTAACACTCTTACTTTTCTGCCAAAGCGTTGTTTAAATGTTACAATGGAATGGATTTTTGTCTTTGACGTTGATGATCGGACATTTTTACAAATGTAAATCTCCGCGCAAATTCCACAATTGCATAACTTTTGTGAGCCAAAAGAAACTTTCTCTTCGAACGTCCTACTCCATTGAGTGTGTGAAATGTAGGCCATTTGGCAACCATATTCAAATGTAGCATACTGTTACGAGTGGGAAAAGAAAACCACATTCACTTACCTTTGAAAACCTTCCCAGTCAGTCCAGCTGTACGGTTTCACTTGGTTGGAAATTCACGAAAAGATAGCCGAAAATCACTACGAACGTACTGACGATTACACGGATAGGATTCTAATATCGGGATGATGATAATGATCGGAGAAGGCGAGTCAGCTCGTTATTGTCGTTCGTTTCACGAAGTATAAAAGGAACGACCGAACAGTGACAGCTGTGTTGACATTCAGGTTGTCATTTGGTTGTGGAGCGATATACCGATGACGGTTGACGTTCCAGCCTACTATATTTGAAAGGCTTAAATGATGGCAACATTTCAAGATGATATGTGCCTTCAACTTTCAAGATCTCCAATTTGTCCAAAGAGTTGATCCAATTTAAGTGATGTTTTTCTTAAAATTCGTATTGTTTTTCTACTAATTTGGATTATTCGCCATTTTCAATTGTAACGCTTCTTTGCTGTCAACTATGAAAAATAGATGTCGCGTTTGTGAAATGCGGCATTCCGGGATACAGGTTTTTTTTCTGGAGTATATTGATGAATCTACGCAAAACTGCACCAGTGCATGCGACACCTAGGTTTGAAATCCAAAACCACAAAAGTGATGATGTACTAAAAAATATTCCATATGATTTGACAGCTAGCAAAACGTCATTATCATTTTCACATCATTTCCATCTGCTGGCCGACCGTAACGTAGATTCATCAATTATCTTGCTCACGTTCAATCCTTCCGAGAATCCTTCACAGCTTTATAGATTATTGGCGATATAACGATAGCGCTCGTGGCGAATAGGAGAAAAATAGAAGTTTGATGATGGTTTCAAAATGTTGCACGATAGGTATAGGCACAGAGAACAGACGTTCAAGTTCGGTTAGAAACTTGTGAAAAATAAGTGGGAACGTCGCCGTTACGTGGTGTTAGCATCAGTGCTGCAAAATTTCGACAATACACGATGATATTGACAAATCAACTTTGGTCACTCATTTAAGCTAACAGTCATTGTCAAGGCAAACCATGTCAATTGTCAATGACAATGCTGTCAGTGACGAACATATGTAGAATTTTTAATAACTGAATTTGTAACGAAATTAAATTGCTTGAGCAACACAATTACATGGAGCCGTTAAAGTGTACAAGCATCTACGTCCTGCACTGCTTGGATAACAATAATGCGATACAGAATGCACGAAATTACACTTTTTGTTACCAGGTGAATCTTTGTTATTGACGAAAAAATGAATGAGATTTTGACGAAGGTTTTTTTGAGGATCAAGTCTGTCAGTGACTATGTGAAAAACAATTTTGTCAATATCGTGCGAAAGTCTGTCAATGACAATGACAAATCTCAGCACTGGTTAGCATCTCCTGATTTTCTCTATAAATTTTCCACTTTCGACCAATTTGGCGCTAGTATCGATAAATTTTCTGTTGAAAATTGCCACTTGGCGCTACTAGCACTTAGTGTCTAGTGTAATTTGTGCAACGCCAGCGCCATCCGGTTGTCAGATAGGGTTTTTAAGTGGGGAAGTCGCCGTTAGTGGCGCTTAAGTCAAATAGGAATCTTTACACAAGTTTTTAAAAAAAAATTGTTCGAGCCTCCATGTCTGTTCTCTGTGGTATAGGGGAGAAATCCGAGCACCAATTGGCGTCGTGCAGTGAAACTTTTCCAAGCTTTCGCCTCCTACATTTCGAAGTGAGAACTACTAGAAGGAGGATAATAACAAATTTTCCAAGTAAAACAGACGATTTTTGGGGCAAATCGGTCCATAAAGAAAAACTAATAATTTCCTGTGGAAACTTTTGCTTGAATAGTGTAAGAAAACGTGTTTGAAAACTAATTGTTATTATTTCGGTATGGATCGGAGAGGTTTTCATGGAAAATAATGCATAACAAGTTTGCACCCACAGCGAGAGGTTACCTCCTACGCAGCTGCATTTTTCGGAAAACGGTGAATATGTGCGATTTCCACTAAGATGAAATTGGAAATTAAGTTAATTTACTTAGGAAAGGTTGTATCATGCT
Organism: Ochlerotatus camptorhynchus; assembly: GCF_037179485.1. Taxonomy (NCBI): domain Eukaryota; kingdom Metazoa; phylum Arthropoda; class Insecta; order Diptera; family Culicidae; genus Ochlerotatus; species Ochlerotatus camptorhynchus. The sequence goes on from NW_027041039.1 coordinate 1,717,620, forward strand.
GGTAGTAATGGAGAATTGGTTGTATAGGACGCTAATATTCAATAAATGTTCATTTTGGCCTTTTCTAAGCAAACATATTGATACTCAAAATTTTCGACGGAAAACGCAACGGAACTTGCTTTACTCAACACGCACCATACTATAAAATGGTGCTAGATGGTCTTCAAAGTGATAACAAGATGACAAATCATCTTTATTTTGAGTAATTGAGCAATTTACTTCTGTTTACATCATATTTACGATGCAGCATTGATGGAGCCGCGAAATGAAATGAATATATCTTATGAAAGTTCAACTGGAAAAGTCAAAGATGCACATCAGTCTGATCGTAAAAACGTTTTCTTCTTCAATTCGAATGTTATATTGGAAGGATTTTACGCAGGCTTGATGAAAATTATGATTTAACGCTAATTTTCACGAATTTTATATGCAGTCTGTCAACATTATCATCATCATGCAGTGGCGACATCTGCGTCGAGCTTTTACGGCAATCTTCCAATACGAACCCGCCTGGAGAGGACTATTCTCGATGAACATTTCAAATGGTCCTATCTGCTTTGATCGATTCTCTTCATCGACTTTCTCTTTCGTCAATAACTCAGCTGCAAAACCTTTCCCTGTTGTATTTGACGTTTTGGACGCTAGATAAGAACCTCCTTTATCAAACTATGTGGTAGAATTAGCGCGAAATCTGTTTGCATAGCAGTGGTTATGAAAAGAGAAAGTCGATGAAGAGAATCGATCAAAGCAGATAGGACCATTTGAAATGTTCATCGAGTATTGTAGTTTTGTTTTGCCTCGTGGCGCGTGGCTCTGTCTCTCACCCCTGGTAAGGGAGTATGGTTCATAGTGAGACAACTTGTTGCAACTAGATATAAGTTTTTTTCTCGATTTTTTTTTCTCTTTAATTTGCTTGTACGCCTTGCAAAAAATTTAACTAATAGTAATTAAAATTAATCAATTGGAGAAGGTTTTTATTTTTTCATTCTTAAGCGGTTGCGCACCGTTTTTGCCCAACACTTATGGCATCTCCCTATGCCAACGTTGCGCGAACCAGGTATTACAAACCACTTTCGAAAGGACCATGGGTTGTCTTTTTTCGGCCTAAAAATAAACCTTTGAAAACTCTCGACATTTCGAGAGACTTGCTGCGTAAGTATCCGAGAATCTTGGTACATAAGGAGAGATTCAACAAACTGTTGTTTACACGAGTTGTTTAGTGTTGAGTACAACATCTACATCCTTTATCGAGATGTGGAGATAGAAGGCGTGGTCTCCGACGCGAGTCTGTCTGTCGAGGACTTGAAACGTGCCTCGGGTTGTTTTAAAAACAGAAAAGTCACAAGCGAGCTTGTAAAGATACTGGATGTTAGGCAACTGCATTCAGTGTCTTTACAAGATGGCAAGAAAGTTTATCAGCATTCAGACTCGTTTCGGGTGACTTTCGCTGGTTCAGTTCTCCCAAACTTTGTCAAAGTTGATAGTGCTTTTTTTCCGGTGCGGTTGTTTGTACAGAGGGTATATAATTGTACCAACTGCAAAAGGCTGGGACACTCGGCCAGCCATTGCGGCAACAAAACTCGTTGTGGCAAATGTGGTGAAAACCACAAAGAGGATTCTTGCCACAAAGAATCAGTAAAATGCGCTTACTGTGGCGAGAATCCTCACCCTTTGCAGGAGTGCCCGATGTACAAGCAGCACTCCGATAAAGTGCAGCGTTCAATCTCAGGACGCTCCAAGCAGACTTATGCTCAAATGGTGAAGGCTGCATCAGCCGTCCAAGAGGCAAACCAATTTTCGATTTTGTCAGCTGAATAATCGAACTCTGACTTATCCGATGAAGGTGATTCTACGGTGGTACACGCACCTTCAAAAATGGACGGATTCACAAAAAGAAAATGCCCCTTCCCGAAAGTGCGCCGTAAGAAAACTAAAGTCACCTCCAGAAGATTGGCAAATTCCCAGGGTGATGGGGATGAAAACCCGAAACCGAAGGCTCCTGCTGAACCAATCCCTGGATGCAGCAGGAATTTTCCACCATTGCCCAAAAAAGATAATAAAAATAATAAAGCTGCTTCTCAAACTTCTCAAAAGAAATCCAAGTCCGAACGAGGTTTGCTAGCTTTTTCGGACATTGAGGAATTCATATTAAATATGTTCAACATACGAAACCCTCTTAGAAGCTTAGTTTCTGCCTTGCTTCCAACATTATAATCATATCTTATGCAATTGACTGTTTCATGGCCCCTCCTTGCATCAATCATATCTTTCGATGGATAATTCGTCGAACGAGGTTGAAGATATGATCACTGTGCTACAGTGGAACTGCCGTAGTCTAGTGCCTAATCTAGACTCGTTCAAATTTTTACTTCAAAATTCTGAATGTGATATATTTGCTCTCTGTGAAACATGGCTTTCTTCCGATAAAGAACTCAACTTCCACGATTTTAACATTATACGCCTGGATAGAGACGATTCTTATGGTGGAGTACTTTTAGGGATCAAAAAGTGCTACCCTTTCTACAAAATTTCCCTTCCTGCTCTATCAGGCGTCGAAATCGTCGCTTGCCAAATAAATGTGAAGAACAAAGACCTTTGCATAGCTTCAGTTTATGTTCCACCAAGAACCTCCATTAGTCGTAGTCAACTCTGGAATCTAGTTTCGATTCTTCCATCCCCAGTATTAATTCTGGGTGATATGAACTCCCATGGTACTGGGTGGGGCGATCTATACGATGAAAATAGAGCGACTATTTTTTACGATTTATGCGACGATTTCAACTTGACTATTAGTGAAGCGACACGATTTCAACTTGACTACTGATGAAGCGACACGTATAGCAAAACCTCCGGTCGAGAAAGCCGACTCGACCTATCTTTGTGTTCAAGATCGCTATCATTGGATTGTCTGTGGAAGGTTATCAACGATCCCCATGGTAGCGATCACTTACCAATCATCATTTCAATTAAGTGTGCCCCTCACTCTGCAGAACCATCTCGTGTTCCATTTGATCTTACAAGGAACATAGATTGGCAGAAATATGCAACGGTGGTGACAATCGGGGCCGAATCAATAGATACGCTTCCACCATTGGAAGAATATCGATTCCTCACCGATTTGATTTACAAAAGTTCACTGGAAGCACAAAAAATAAAAGTTCCAAGTGTGCCCTTCAAAAGGAGACCAGCCACACCTGGATGGGACGAAGAATGCACAAAATTGTATGTACAAAAATCTGATGCTTTCAAAGCTTTTCGTAGACACAAAACCTCCACATACTTCGAGGAATATTCAAAGCTTGAGACAAAGCTAAAACAATTAATCAAAGCAAAAAAAACGCGGTTATTGGCACAATTTCGTCGAGGGACTCTCACGAGAAACCTCAATGAACACCTTGTGAAGGGTGGCTCGCAACATGCGTAACCGCTCATCTTCTAATGAGAGTGAAGAATACTCCAACCGATGGATATTCGATTTCGCTAAAAAGGTCTGTCCGGACTCAGTTCCAGCACAACACTTTCTTCGAGAAGCGTCTCCGAGCGGCAGCTCTCTGGATAGACTATTCATAATACTGGAATTCTCTATGGCTCTTCTTTCATCAAACAACTCCTCACCGGGAAGCGATATGATTGAATTCAATCTTCTGTAAAAATCTCCCAGACATCGCTAAAAGACGCTTGCTTGCTAGACTTATTCAATTCCTTACTAGAAAATAACATTATACCGCCTGAATGGAGACAGGTCAAAGTAATAGCCATTCAAAAACCTGGCAAACCAGCGTCTGACCATAACTCATACCGTCCGATTGCTATGCTTTCGTGCATTAGGCAATTGTTGGAGAAAATGATCCTTCGGAGACTCAATCACTGGGTCGAATCAAATAACTTGCTATCAAATACACAGTTTGGGTTCCGCAAGAGCAAAGGAACAAACGATTGTCTAGCGCTGCTTTCCACAGATATTCAACTGGCCTTTGCACACAAGGAGCAATTGGCTTCAGTATTCTTGGACATTAAGGGGGCTTTTGATTCAGTTTCCATTGAAATTCTGTCAGACAATCTGCACAGATGTGGACTTTCTGGAATTTTAAATAATTTCTTGTACAATTTGTTGTCAGAAAAGCAAATGAACTTTTCCCTTGGACAACTGACAACTTCCAGAATTAGCTACATGGGCCTGCCCCAAGGCTCATGTCTCAGCCCTCTTCTTTATAACTTTTATGTCAAAGATATCGACAACTGTTTGGCAGAACAATGCACGCTTAGACAACTTGCAGATGACGGTGTGGTTTCCGTAAGAGGTCCACATGCCGTGGACTTGCAAGGACCATTGCAAAGTTCCTTAGATAACTTGTCGTCTTGGGCTAGGAATCTAGGGATCGAATTCTCGCCGCAGAAAACTGAACTGGTAGTGTTTACTCGAAAGCGGTACCCAGTCTGTTGGGAATCTCGTGAATCGGATGCAGGAGAAAACAAACTAGTCCTTTCAGCAGCTTTTTATGCGTTGGCAGCTTTAAAGCTGAAATATATTCAATCATAGTAATAATTAGCATGATTTTTATGACTTTATAAACAAATGTGTCTTACATTCTAGCTTACACTTTCATCCAATTCTCTCCGATCTTCACAGCATCAATCTTCCAATTCAAGCTATAAATTGTTTCACAACATAATTCTTGTTCTATTCAATTCAATTAACTTACATACAATTCTTCTTGCTACGCGATCGAACAATAATCAACTCCAGCAAGTTGTCCGTCTATCGTTCCCGTTCCACGAGTAACATTGAATCACCTACGATACTTTAGAACTGCCTTACTGTTCAAATTTCACTGGCCGAGACTTTAAAATAACTTGATTACTAATTAATTATATCCACTTTAGAAATCAATCTCCGCTTTCTTGTTACGTTGTATTTTTTCCTTGTTCTTTCTCTGCTGCCCTTTGTCCACCGACTGACAGCTGTCACTCCGTGTCAGGAGCTCCCGGGACTCACCTCGAAGTTGTTCAGGGTTGCCGTTCGATGGCACGGTGGGTTCGACAACACAGGCCAAATGCAGCTTAATCTTTTGGGCAGAAACATTACTCAATCATTGTCTTTCAAGTACCTTGGGGTCTGGTTTGATTCAAAGTGCACTTGGAATACCCATATTACGTATTTGAAGCAAAAATGTCAGCAGAGGATCAACTTTCTCCGTTCAATTTGCGGCACATGGTGGGGTTCTCATCCGGGAGACCTCATAACGCTTTATAAAACAACTATTCTCTCTGTTCTAGACTACGGCTCTTTCTGCTTTCTCTCGGCAAAAAAAATGTCACCTAATAAAATTGGAACGAATTCAATATCGTTGTCTGCGTATTGCTCTCGGCTGTATGCACTCAACGCATACCACGAGTCTCGAGGTTCTGGCAGGAGTAACACCCCTCCAGAACCGTTTCTGGGAGCTTTCTCTCAGAATACTAATCAAATGCGGAGCTACAAACACATTTATAATTGAAAATTTTGAAGAAATTCTTGGGCTGAACACTATATAACTCGATTTATGAGAATCTACCACCACTACATATCGTCAGATATGTGTCTTCCTTGTTACACTCCAGACCGTGCTCACTTCACCAATCGCAGTTCCTCAATTGAATATGATCTGACTATGAAACAAGCAACTCATGGGATTCCCTCTTAACTTTACTGAAAAGTACCAACACGTCAATTGCGTGAACAGATATTTTACAGACGGGTCTCGTCTCAGTGGATCCACTGGCTTCGGTGTCTTCAATGAAAACTCTTGCGCCTTCCGCAAACTCCAGGAACCTTGTTCCGTTTTTGTTGCTGAGCTGGCAGCAATCAACTTCGCATTGGGGATGATTTCCAACATGCCCGCAGACCATTACTTCATCTTCTCGGATAGTCTCAGTTCGATCGAGGCTATTCGGTCGATGAAACTAGGTAGGGCACTCATCTTATTTCCTTTCAAAGGCAAGGGAGCAGATGAGTGTACTGGTCGAAAGATCATATATGATTACCTTTGTATGGGTCCCCTCACATTGCTCAATCCCAGGCAATGAGAAGGCGGACCCTCTCGCAAAGGTGGGCGCGCAGGAAGGCGAATTTTATGACAGGTAAATTTCACACGATGAATTTTACCATTTAGTGCGTCAGAGTACCCTTTCGAGTTGGCAAACCGATTGGGACAATGGAAATCTTGGACGGTGGTTACATTCAATTATTTCTAATGTTTCTTCGAGAGCGTGGTTTAAAGGCTTGGACTTAAGTCGTGACTTCATTCGCGTGATGAGTAGACTTATGTCCAACCACTACTCGCTAAATGCTCATCTCAATAGAATAAACCTCGTGGACAGCAACATCTGTCGGTGTGGAAACGGTTACGATGACATCGATCACGCAGTTTGGCAATGTACGGATAATGACGCCGCCAGAGAGCGACTTTTGAATACCCTCGAGGCCTAAGGAAGAGAACCCTATGTTCCTATCAGAGACGTGTTGGGAACTCGCGATATATGCTATATGCAGTTGGTTTATGAGTTTCTTCAAATGTCTAGTATAAGAATTTAATTCCTTTGTCTTTTGTCTCTCTTTAATAGTTTTTGTTTGTCTTGTCCCCCCGTCTCGATGAGTCTCATCGTCGCCCACTGGTCACCATAGCCGGTCGAACTCCAGACGAAACTAGAACCGCACTACCATTCATACTGGCGACAACGCTCTGATGAGACAACGAAACCTTACCCCCAAACTCCTCCCCTGATCCTATCCTTCGACAATGTACCTTGCTAACCTCGAGTAAGCCGCGAGTATTTGGCCCAACTCCTACTAGACATAGAATCAAGTGAACTTTTGATACAAACAAAGAACAATGAACTATCGGCTCCGTAAAGCTAACGCGATTGAGCCTTTCAAATAAACGAACTAGTTAAAAAAAACTAGACGATATTTGGCGCAGCATAAAACATGGTTGGTCTAAAACCTTGTTTAAATATTTGATGATTATTCTTCAGGCAGGATTTGTATTTCCTATTTATTAGAGGATACAAATATTAGATATATTTATTGCATTTGGCTTGAATGCTATCTTTAAAAGTTAATTTTTGGTCAAGTACTAATCCAAGATATTTCACTAGACTAGACCGAGAAATTGGAACTTCGTTCAAAGTGACTATGTGACTACTACAAGGTTTCAAAAAGAAAGCTCTAAGCTTATGTGGAAATACTATAAGTTGAGTTTTGGAATCTTCAATTTTTGTAAATAAGAAGAGAAAATATCTAAACTTTTCTGCAGTCTGCTGCAAATAACACGAAGACTTCTTCCTTTAGCAGAAATGCCTGTGTCATCGGCGAACAAAGCTTTGTGGCAATACTGAGGCAAATCAGGAAGGTCCGAAGTGAAAATATTTTACAATATAGGCCCAAGAATGCTATCCTGAGGAACTCCAGCTTTAACAGGTACTCGTTCAGATTTAGAATTTTAATAAGTTACTTGCAGAATTCTGTGAGATAAATGATTTAGAACTAATTTAACTTTTTTTTTCTCTTTATTAACAAGGCTTTCAGCCATCGACTGGTTCGCTTACTAATTTCACAATATCGAGTGGAAAATCAAACTTTTTCAATTTTGCAATCAAACCTTCATGCCACTGTCGAATGCTTTTTCTATGTCTAGAAGAGCAACTCCAGTTGAGCAGCCTCGACGCAGCAGTTCTCAGAAGAACAATTGACACTTCTCAACAAGGGATTAGGATATGCGATCTCCTCAAAACCTGACGTGGAAGAGACCATCGTTGACATGGAGACTGCAATCACTCACACACTTCCTATTCAATTACACGAGACTGCCAGGAATATTATTTCAGAGACAATACAAAACGGAAAGGGACATTCACTTAGTAAAACCGAAAAAGAGGAAATTCGAATTCTCAAAGAACTAAAAACAAAGCCGGTATTCTATACAAAAGCGGACAAAGGTAATGCAGTATTGATTTTGGACAAAGAGGACTATGACAATCGGATGACGGAAAAAATTACTAATGGCCCATACAGACAGTTGAGGATTGTTAAACTATCTATCCATTAACCATCTATAGTTAAACATGTGGATAAAACGTTGAAAGAGTGCATTGGCAACAGTACGAATCAATTGAAAGTTTCAAACCCTATTCTACCTAGGATCAAAGGTTTACCAAAGATTCACAAACCAGGAAACGAAATGAGGGAGATTATCTCGGCTGAAGGATCCCCCACTCATAAGCTTGCCAAATGGCTAGTAAAGGAATTTCAAAATATGCCTAAACCCTTTTCCACTCGCTCAGTTAACAGCACACAGGAATTCGCAAGTCAGCTTCAGGCATCAGGAGAGATTCGGGAAGATGAAGTCATGGTTTCATTCGATGTCACAGCACTTTTTCCGAGTGTACCAGTAAAGGAAGCCATCAGCCTTTTAGAGGACTGGCTTCTGAAGCAACGTGAGGATTCTACTTGGAAAAACAAAGTTCGGTCAAGCTTACTCGTCTTTGTATGGAGGAAAATTATTTCATTTTCAGATGAAATTTCTATAAACAAACTAAAGGCGCTCCTATGGGCAATCCGCTTTCTCCATTTTTATGTGAGTAGACCTAGAAAATACTGTGGAGGATAGGAATTTGTTGCCCAAATGTTGGTATAGGTACGTGGATGACATCTTTAGCATTGTCAAAAGGGAAGATTTATCAAAAACTTTGGAGACCATAAGGACATCAAATTTACTCACGAAGAAGAGAGAGACGGCAAACTCCCCTTCTTAGATCTTCTCATCATCAGGGAAACGTCTTCGTTCAATTTCGAAATCTATAGGAAATCAACAAACACAAAGAGAGTAATACCACAGACAAACAGACATAACACATTGAATATTTCTCACTGTAAAACATCGTCACTAAAACATTACCGCCATCTATTGAGTACACAGTGGCGGGCACTACGTTGAACAGATGGCGGTAGTGTGTAAACGTCAAACGCAAGGGAATTGACTATGCGCGCCACAGGTGGCGGTACTACCAACTACGATGCTTTTAAATTGTTCGTTAAATGCTTGTTCGATGAACAACTTACGAGTGTTATGTCTGTTTGTCTGTGGTAATACCAAGCACTTCAAACCATTCCCATCAACACAAAATGGCCGCTTTTCACCACATGGTTCACAGGATGCAAACTCTTCCTCTTATCGATACAGGGAAATCAAAGGAAATAGCTCACATTTTTGAAATCGCTAGACTTAATGGGTATCAAGAAAAAAACAATTCAAGCAGTAATCGATAAAAGAACAAGGGATCATTTTAGGTGTATTTCGACAACTCTTACACCAGTAACTGAGGGTTTTAAACGGGTAGCGGTGAATTTCGACAAAAACATTACCAAACCATTGATTTCAAAGTTTAGAAGTTTTGGCCTAGATTTAGTATTCAGCAGTAGGATAAATCAGCTGAAGTCACTGTTAGGATCAACTAAAGATTCAATAAATGTCTTAGGGAAAGCCGGAGTCTACAAAATCTCTTGTCCAGATTGCAATAAAATTTACATTGCTCAGACGAAAAGGACTTTGGAAACAAGGTTTAAGGAACACATCGCAGAGGTAAAAAGGCTAACAACGAGATGGATAAAGGACTTCATTATGAATTTAAATCCAAGGTTGCAGAACATAGGTAACTCCATTTACTTGCTGAATATTGTTAGCAGCAGGTATAGATGAAGAATTTGAAGCTTGTTAGCGGTTTGTATCTACGGGTAGGAATGTTCCTCTCTGGCCGTTAACAGCTGAGGAATTAGTACTTGGTCGGGAACGTGGAGCGTTACCTATCTGTCACTTAGAACGAGCTTGTAGGATCACTTTGCGATCATTCCTAAAAATGGATTTATGGTTTTCACCACAAGTTGCACATTCACTTTTTTTAGGATCTTCTTTCACTGGACAATCGTCCTTTACGTGACAGGAATCAGCACAATTCATGCATTTAGCAGGTATGTAGTCATTTTTTGTTCCGTGACCCCATCCCTGGCACTTACGGCACTGGGTAAGGTTTTGAAAATTTCCTCCAGTTTTTCTGAAGTGTTTTCTAAAGGCTTAAGGTTGTTTAGTTTACTAGACTTGAAGTGAACTAAATAAAAATTATTAGAAATTCCATTGCGTGAATCGTCAGGACGCGATTTCATTTTCATCTTGATTACTTGGACTGGTTCAACTTCAAGTAATTTTGTCAATTCATCTTTGATCTGATCCAGGGATTCACCACTGGGCAGACCTTTCAAGTCAACAGACGTTCAGTTTTGGTATCGTAAGTAAATAAAAATATGTTGCTTCTCAGTAAGATACCTGGCAAAACATTTGAATCCTTCCAAGGTTTCACGGCCCGACGACCAATTTGAAGAGAATACTTGAATGTAACGAAGTTCAAAAGTTCCGTTATCTCTGTAAATATCGCGTGAGATCCTTCATTGAAAATAACATTTGCCAGCCCTGGTCTTGGAGAGAAGAACGCAAAAAGCCCAGATCTTCGTGAAATGTCGAGTCTCGGATCTTAGCACGAAGCTATACGAGGGACAGTGAGAGTGGGATTAAATGAATGATGCTTAGGTACTTAGCCTTAGGTGGCGGCCAGGGTAGACGCGACGCGATGCGACTCACGCGAGAAATAATAATAAATAATAAGATTCCTTTCGAATCGCGTCTACCCTGGCCGTACCCTTAGGGTTAGAAAAGAATGGAATGAGAGAGTTCGTCAGCACCGAGTCTTGCTAACTGTATGAAATGAAATGATTTGTGACTCTGTTGGCTATCCGCGTGATTACGCTGGTCATGATGACACTGTTCATGATGAGAGTAGGGAAAATAAGAGTTGCATTATAACACATCATCACTTGGAAATGCTTTCGGCAACGTGGGGCTTTAGGTATTGATAAACGTCGCTAGAACTATTCCACAGACCTCCGTCGGTAATGACGCAGCTATAATGCAAAATAATTGTAGAGGTGACTGGGTTCGATTCCCGTTTCGGGGTTGCAATTTTTCGGAATGGAAAATTTCTCGACTTTCTCGGGTATAGAATCGCGCTTATTGGTGTCACTACAGCTACACCGCAAAAACGGAAACGACGTATGAAAACAATCAAACCGTATAGTGCACAGTAACGAAGCGAATGCACTGAAAAACAGTCACACTGTGTAGCTTTGGATGCGTAGTAGGGTGGTTCAAAATATCGATTTTGCTCCACCAAGCTCAATCGATTCTAAACCAGGTCCTGATCATTCTCCCAAAATTTGAGCTCATTTGGTTGCGATCTCATACTGAACTGGTCGTTTGAACTTTATATGGGAATTACTATGGGCGACCTAGTCTTTCGCTATTGATGAATCTACACGTTACGGTCGGCCAGCAGATGGAAATGATGTGAAAATGATAATGACGTTTTGCTAGCTGTCAAATCGTATGGAATATTTTATAGTACATCATCACTTTTGTGATTTTGAATTTCAAACTAAGGTGTCGCATGCTCTGGTGCAGTTTCGCGTAGATTCATCAATAATGATTTATGGATTGCTATCTGTTCCTATAGGAAATCTTGGGATAATGATCAGGGCCTGATTTAGAATCGATTGAGCTTCGTAAAGGAGAATTGATATTTTGAACTGCTCTAATGCGTAGTTGCTAACTGAACTGGATAGAACTAAAATACGAAATCCATGCCATATCATATTGTTTCTATATGGTTTGTCCATTTTGCACTGTGTAAGAGAAAAATGAATGAATCGTTTGAATTACAATAGCTTCATAGACGAGAGCACCGATGGATTTAAGTTCACTCATTCCAGAAAACGTAACACAAGCTGCGCGCAATGTTTACTAATAATGAACGCTAAAAAAAAATAGTGTTCATGATTAGTAAACATTGGCCGCAGCTTGCGTTTATTTTTTATTTTTTAATTATATTTTATAGATAGTACACCATTTCTACTGCAAATCCTGAGGGATTATTTCTAGCGCAAAATTTGAAATAAAAGCGTATATTTTTTGTTTTGTCACATGCCTCGAACCCTAAGTTAAGAATTAAGCTGAGTTTTGATTACCGTACAATCCTCAATAACTGCTTGGCATTCATACAGTTCGGTAGATAATTCACCGTTTACCGATATTGAAGTTAGCATAAATTTGTTTGCAACTGCTGTTCATAGAAACTTCTTTATCTTATCAGTTAATGATGACGAATGAAAGAATGAAATGGTTTGTTATTGCTAACTGAATTGGATCATCCATCCCTCTTCGGCGGCGCAGAACCGAATCCTAGGATCGTCGTTGTTCATGTTGTAGGCATACATTGCCTTGTATAACTGATAATGTAAGATGAACACACATTCGGTTTTCAGGCAAGATGCATTGCCAGAAGTATTTATAACATATAGTGAACCTCTTGGAGATAATGATTTTTCTATTTACTTGCTCGAGAAAAGTCGAGCTTAATCAGTTTGAATCTTGAAGCTGTCGGAGAAGGTTGTAATTTGGAAAATGTTACGAATCGCTCGCACATGGTAGGTTTTTGATAATGTTGATACATTTGTTCGTCGGTGGATTTTTCCATACCTGCTTGATCTGGACTAAGGAGTTCTGAGTCAGACACACTAACACGTATGTGGTTTCACTTTTTTTTCAGGATTCTGGTGGTGGTGTTGATGGCACTGTTCGGTGCAAAATCGACAGAAGCCTATCTCTGCATGTGTTCGCCGAGCAGCTGCGTGTTGATCCATCCAAATACGGACTTCTTCAAAAATGCTGAGAGTTTCTGTTCGACTTTTCGAGCGCAGGCGCATGATATCTCCATTATCAAGCTGATGGATACAAAGCTGTCACCTGATGCGTTCAACAAGTTCCCAAACATGACATCGTTGGAAATTTTCCAAGGTCAGCTCGAAAAACTCGACTCGGGTACGTTCAGTGGGGCAGGAAACCTGTTAAAGTTGTTAATCAGAGGAAACGGTTTAACTAGCTTGGATGACTACACTTTCAAGGGAGCGGATAATCTAAAGGATCTGATGATCTCGGCAAATCCTTTGAACAGGATTGGTGAGAATGCTTTTGCGAATTTGCGACAACTGGAAATGTTGATTTTGGCGCATGGTGAAATCACTTCCTTGCCACGGAAATTATTCCAGAATAATCGTTCCTTGAAGGTCATTTCACTGAATAACAATAAAATAGAATCAATCGACCCCGAAGTGTTCATCGGATTGGACGATCTTACCAAGTTGGAACTGCTAGAAAACAAGTTGAAGGTGTTCGATTTCAAATTTCTAAAGGCAGCGGTTGTTGTGTTGAACAATAACAGCCTGGAGCACTTGACAATTAACGAACACTGTAGTACAATGTATGCGAGTAATAACGAAATCAAAACTCTCACGGTGGCTGGTAATAATTTGAGTAAGCTGTCGCTTTTAAACAACAAAATTCGTGACATCAGCAACATCACCAAGGTGTCTAATTTGACTAGTTTGTCTCTGGGCAGCAATGACCTGGAATCGAATACGGTGTTTAGCTCGCTAACCGCTCTCGAAGAACTGATGCTTCAGTCCACGTATATCAATCTCACTGAGGACACGTTCGCCAATTTGAAAATGCTGAAGATACTGGATCTATCGTACAACAATCTCACAGTAGCAGATTTCAAAATTTTCGGATCGCTAGACTCGCTTCAAGTGTTGAGTTACGTTGGTAATCAGATTCCGAGCTTCAACTACATTGAGGCAAGAGAATACCTGCCACGTCTGCGGGTGCTCGAAATCTGCAAAAATGGATGGAACAATACATATTTTGAGACCAACATCCTGCGAATGAGACGGCTCCAGCTAAGTCCGGACGTTCATGGGTTTTCGTCTCATTTTTTGTTCCGCGATGACTACATCAGCATGTGCTCGGAGAAACTGGTCGACGATTATAGTTACGATGACTACGTGGAACAACCAATTGATGTGGAAGATGAAATCAGAGCGTCGTATCCCAAGGAATACACAACGACCTCTTCCACCACAACGACCACAACGACCACAACAAGTCCAAAGACCACAACAACGCCAGCCCCAACAACGACTATTCCATCAACTACGACATTCGCCACTACGGAGCAAGCAACGGCCAAGCCCAACGATTCAGCTTCAAATCATCATGTTTTGGAGTACAATGCAGACACGGCTATTCCGAAAATGGCTGCCAGTGAGCCGGTAAAGGCAGCATCACCGTTATTCATCACCTTCCAGGTGTTGGTGTACATTCTGTCGGTGGTTGGGTTGGTCTCGCTTATTGCGGTAGGGTACCTGTGGAAGAGGCGGCAGCTGAACACCAGATCACTTACCGTTGCTGCTGAGTCAACGGATTCTGTGAGATTAATCTAAACATACTACGATTCGGCTGGCGTGTCAATTCGTGTTTAGTGATAATGAACCCATACATATTCATACATGAGTGATTTTTATTTGGTTTTACGTCTGAAGTGATGCCGAGAATGGAGCAGTGTCATACAAGAGTGGTGATAATTAAGTGTAAACACATTTTACTCAAACTGATATTATATGTGAAGCAGGGATTCCTTGAAGTGTTTTAGTTTAGCTCCAATAAATCATTGCCTGAAGTTGAAATGGTTGTTTTTTTCATCCTCAAAACTTATTCTGGAATTTGCGTCATCTACGTCGAATCAATTTGAGTTGCTATGATTTATAAATATCGAATTACTAGGGAAAAATCTGATGCAATATTGCGCAATAAAGGTTTTCACTGCGCAGATTTGTTTTGCGTGTGGTGTGTGTCGTCGACCACGATCGGGGGTCAACTCATTTGCCGGCTGGTGATTCAAGTTGACGTTCAATTCAATTGAAATGCGAAATGCTCTACCGGTTGGGATTTGTCCAACTGTTCTTTTTTTAAATCTTTTTATTTGATCTAAATTCAAATTAAACTACATTTCATTGTAATCTAGGTGTTCCTGCTACTACAGTATCTTACCAACCTTGTTAGAAATATATGGGTCATTCCGCGCCAAGTGACCGAGAAAAAAAGATACGCAAGTGAAATTGACATCTTCCGATTTGGACCAAATTTGGAGGAGGTGTTTATTTTGGTTGAACTATTATGAATCCAAATGTTTGTGCCGATCGGAGCACCCCTTGGTCCAGGGGAGCATTTTCTATGTTGTGTGATTTTCAAGAAAGCACTGCTTTCTTATATAAATATCTTTGGAGCTTGTAAACCTATAATTAGCACAATGAAGTGTTTTTGAGAGAAAAACAGACAAGGAATCTAAATATGAATGTATTGTTTTTGTCCAGTGATGCCAAGTATTTTATGTTTGCATTTAAAAACTTAAAACGGATTTTTTTAGAATGAGTACATTTAGATTTCCATTCTGACAGCACCATTGTGTTCTCCATTCTTTTTTACATAAGAATCTCCAATCAGCAAAAAGTAATTTGCGTATTTTCTGAGATATAGCATTTTAAAGCAGACGATGCTGAAAATCATGAAAAAAAATGTTTTTTTTTCTTCGATTTTCTTTTTGCCCGCTCTTCTAAGTAAAGCACTCATTTTTTGCATTTCCACATCAACATACACGGCGAATGAGAACGACTCAAATTTGAGTTTAGTTCACTCATAATCGCCAAAAGTGCAGGAACTCAACGATGAGTAAAATTTGTCTGATGGTTTCCTGTGGAAAACCTAAAAAATCTGCCGGAAAATGAGGAAATTGAAGAAAATTTTATTCAGTCTCGGAGTAGTACCAATAGACTGAGTGAATCCAATCTTTACTTTTCTCAAATTCAGAAATTTTTCCCTGGAAAATCCTGGAAAAACCTGGGAAAACATGAGGCAAATTAACTCATCGCTGAGTTCCTGCACTTTTGGCGATTATGAGTGAACTAAACTCAAATTTGAGTCGTTCTCATTCGCCGTGTACTGGTTTTTTCATGCGACCAAATTTTCCTAACTAAATTAATCGTGCGTAAAAGTTACTTTTCCCCATTGAAAAGCGTGCGCAAAAGTAACTTTTGCTCACGCTTTTGAGTGTTGACTAGTTTACCGTCTAGTAGACCGAGAGTTTGAAAAATTGTGGCAGTCATAAGTTTTTGTTATACGCATAGACGTCAGGCCGGCGCCGGTGGTGTAGTGGTAAGCGTGACTGCTTTCTCACCCCAATGGGTCTGGGTTCAATCCCAGCCGGGGTCGGTAGGATTTTTCTGAGGCATAAAAATCTCTGGTCACATCTTCCTTCGGATGGGAAGTAAAGGCGTTGGTCCCGGCCCATGTGTGTTGCATAGGTGCGATATCCTACGTCAATGGATGGCAATCGATGTCCGTCGGTGATTGGCACTAAATTGCGGAACAGAGACCGACGTTAAATAAAGCAAAGAAGAAGAAGCATAGACGTCCATATGCAGTTAATCTTGAAACAGCGTTCCATACTGATAAAAATAATTAAAACTCAAAGGGTATTTTTCAAAAATGCAAAAATGTGGAATGCAACTTGTTGCAAGTCTCGATTTTTTCAGCACTTGTCGTAATACGTGCTGATAAAATTTTCATTTTGCAAATTGTTGCATAACTAACTATTTGCAAGAAAACATGAAATTATGGGAAAAAAACACAGTGTTGCCAAATTTGAGTTAATTTTTCCAACTAAATACTTTAATGGGATGTTTGAGAATATATTTGAATACAATATGTTATTTCATACGAAAATCGGGTTTTTCATTTTTTTTACACAAGATAAATAAATAACATAAGTTCAAAGTACCGTATGCGTGATAATGTTTGCACCATTAAGCAATGTCAAAATTAAGAAAAAATCTCAAAACTTTCGTTTTCGAGTTTTTTTTTTATTTATTCAAAGGGGGGATGTTTCTCAGAGTATTAAACTATGTTAATCATCGTTTGAGTATCCAATTGCGGCAAATACGGCCTCCACACGCTTCCGGAATGCACGGCAGGTTCTAATAATGTAGTCTGGAACCATTTCTCTCCAGGTACGGGTCGATGTGTGTCTGAGGCTTGCTGTACTCGGGTGGCGTTTAGAACAGGCCTTGGCCTTCATGACGCGCCATATTGAGTAATCCAGCGGATTAAGATCGGGGCTGGATGGCGGCCACATATCCTTCGCCCAGAACGGAAGATGTTCCTGCAACCACTTCTGAGTGCGGTTCGCGGTGTGGCACGGAGCCCCATCTTGTTGAAATGCAACATTTGGCTTCGGACCGTACTGTTATTTGATCCACGGAAGAACATACTTACTTAAAATCCCGATGTAGACCTCCGTGTTGACCTTGTCGCCTTCTGGAATGAACACCGGGTCCATTTTTTGCCATCCGAAGCCACCAATCCAAACACCATAACACTAGCAGGATGCTTGGTCAGATACACGTTCTTGTGCTCGTCGGCCACGTCTTTTACCTGAAGAGAACTAATATACCGGTCGGTTCTGGAATTTGATACGGGATCGACGGTAAACATGCTCTCTTCGGTGAACAGGATTACCGGATTTTTTCGCTTAAGGAAGTTCAAGATTTTCTTGCATCGTTCGACTCGTAGCTCCCGGATGCGGTTGGTAATCATGTGAGTTTTTTTTCCGTGCCCTCGAATTCGCCCCGCAAGCTTTCTTTACGATCTTCCGTGCTGTAAAGTCACTGATCCCGTGTTCCTTTGCCATTTTCCTTATTGAACGCACTGGATTCACCCGAATCTTCCTTTTGATAGCAGCAACCCTCGGAACCCGAGCTGACCTCGGACGACCTGTGGCCACCTTCGCGGATAGTTGTCCTTTCTTTTCTCGGTCTAAAACACTTCTGACGTTCTATCGGGAAACGGCGATTGAAATGTCTTTTTGCGACATTTGCGGGTGGGACAAATCACGAATACGCTGCCACTTCGTCATGGTGCAACTGTCAAACTAAGTAAATCATTTTCTTTTATACACAGCCTACTACGGTATGAGCTATCGGTTACGTGCATGCAAAGAAAACCAAGGCATTGTATGCATAGGTGAAACGGGAAGCTTATTTGTACGATGGTGCAAATATTATCACGCATACGGTATTATTAACAATCAATAACGATTTTAAATTGCCTCACTACTTGACTAACCTATTGGTCCCAAGCAAACGACTAACGTACCCCATTCTAGTCTAAATTCTAGTACTACACAATGTTTGTTTTGATTCGCTATGAAAGTTTGACAGATAAAATGAGGGGTTAGTGGATTTTCCTATGTTTCGAGGGGTGAATCGATTAGCTTGGGACCGAAGAAAGTACCAGAGCTGAGCCAAAAAGTTGAGCACGTTTCTTCGGGACCTTCTGGTCTTAGAGTTACCTCTATGGTATTATCATAGAGGTAACTCTAAGACCACTGGGTCCCGAAGAAAATCATTATTATTTTTGGCTCACTCAGTACCAGAACAACGGTCCCAAGCAGTCTCAAGCTATTTCACTCACCCCTGCATGTTCTGCATGAATCCACACACCCCTGATGTTATCTGTCAAACTTTCATAGCGAATCAAAACAAACATAGTGTAGTAATAGAATTTCAACTAGAATAGGGTACGTTAATCGTTTGCTTGGGACCAATAGGCTACTAAAGTGGTGAGCCAATTTAAAATCGTTAGTTTCGTATTGATTGTTGGTATTATTGCTGTGATAAAGAATATTGGAAGAAAAAAATAAAACATTTAAAGAAGTGATTTTTGGAGGCATTTTCCAAAGCAGGTGGAATTCATCTTCAGACCTATTCTTTTGAATGTTTTCAGAAGATGACTAATTAATCTAGGAATAGAGTTTTGGTACAGTGTTGCCAGACCTTGTTTTTTGCGTTTAAAAACTATCAATATGTTTTTTACTTGTTCAAAATGTATATAATTTTATGTTTTATTTCATTCCATCGTCTGCGGCGTTCGCAATTTGCTCGATTTTCGTATCTTTCGAAACATAGATGTTTAGCTCTAAACGGTTTTACTTATTCGAGGTCGTTCCTTAAGCGGTTTTGGTACATGTTAAACCTTTGGCGGCTGTCGGATTCAACGCGCCTACGCCTACGAAGCTTACGCAGAAGTGATACGCAATTCGGTAGAGCTTGTCAAACACTTTTGAGCATATGTAGTATAGAATTTGTTCGGTACGGTCGCGAAATCTTGAAATGATTGATACGTCCGTTAAACTAACTCATTTGATACAAAGCTCAGTAGTAAAGAAGTAGAATATCTACGGAGGAAATCGAAGTTAATCTACTTACCAACATAGGGTATGGCATTTATTTTGGTGGCACTCTTTAAATGATAATAATCCTTTTTTTTCTTGCGTCGCGGTTTTTGTAACTTACATAATCTAGATATTTCGTTCGAAACGGGTTATAACGTGGATGTATCTACGTGCACACGTCACAGCATTTTTTCTATTACTATCTTGAAACAATACACACGGAATCCTGTGTTCAAGCTGCCAACATAGGATAGTGCTTCTGCTGTATTGTAAAGAATAGAAGCAACATTTATTTAAAAAGGTCAAGTCTTGAAAACAAAGCTGTCACGCAGCTCCAGCTTGATACCCGATTAATAAAAAAACCTATTAGTTTTATTAGCTGAAACTCATATTGTAGAAATTGAAGCATTCGATCAATATAGTATTCTGGGATATAATGTTGCTGTTTGTTTATCGCGTTCTAGACACACTGACGGTGTTGCTATTTATGTCAAAGAATCTGTTCAATTCAACCTTCGTCCCAAGGAAGTTATCGATGGTAATTGCTTCTTGGACATTACAGTTGTGCGTGGCATGAAGATGGGTTATTATGGTGTTTTGTATCTCCCAGTTCTAGTGACCAGCGTATTGTTGAAGTTTTAGAGAACTGGCTCGAGACATTTCTTGATTCTAGTTAATTAAATATATTAACTGGTGATTTTAATATTAATTGGCGTGATAACCATAATTCGAATCATTTGAAGCGTTTAGCTGAGTTTTTTTTTAATTTATTGCAAACGGTAAATCAGTATACGCGTATTTTCAGGCACAGTAGAACTTTAATTGATGAACTTTAAAAAGCCTAAAAAGCAACAATAAATGCTTTTTGCTCTAATGAAAAACCTAATGGTTTTATGGTTACTTTTATAATGATAGAACATGCTTATACACAAGCTTGCAAATGCTCATTACAGCTAAAATGATATTTTTCTGATTTATGAAGTAATGAGATATTTTAATGATAATTGTTATTTACAAGATGCAAGAAGAGAAGGTAAAGTGTGTGTATGACACATAACACCTGTCAATTTAGCTTTCAGAGGGTCACAATAGCGATTAGCTGTAACGATGAGCAACGCGATGAGGGAGCAATCAGCGATCATAAAATCGCTAGTTGTGACCTTCTGAAAGCAAAATTGACAGATTTTATAGGGTAAATTATGGCTTCAGCACCCATTGACTGTTTTCGGCAACCGAAATTGAAACGTTTATTTCACTGTATTTTCCCATCAAAACTCTTCGCTGAATGTATTAAGCCGATTCCTTACCTTTTCAGCTTAAATCTGATTACATTTTTACGACTGTGAATTCCTGTTATACCATATTTTTCTTTAAATGAAATATACATACTACAAAATATGGCTGATTTCGAGTTGCCGATAATAGAACAGCTGGTTAACACGCAGTTCAAATGGAAAGGGTGCCGAAGTAAAAGAGACTGCCGACAATAGTCACTCTCACCTGAGAAGTTTGGAGCGTTGTAAAAACATGTTCAACCCGTTTTGATCAATTCTGTCGATTGGAATTGGTAGAACAGCAAGCAGCAGATAAATGTCAACAAACAAACCTGTCATGTATGTGTGTGACGCTGAGAAATCGCTAATAGAAGTTCGGACGCTGCTTAGATTGACGAGAATACGTAAATTCCCCTATGTCAACCACAAACTTTTCCACCTCTTCTTGATTCTTACAACTTAAAATTATTATTTTAGTATCTCATAGCTTCATAATTACGAAAAATTGCATTTTAGCTGTAATGAGCAATTACAAGCCTGCTTATAAAGTTTTATATCAAGACATTAATAAACAATTGCTAATGACGTTTATGCTTGAATTACAGAACAGTTTTAAGGAGGGGCTGAGAACTGTTTTAAATTTATTTTTAAAACAAGACAGTTTTTGACTTTCTTGCCAGACTATCAAAGGTTTTTAAAACAGCAAAACGCTGAATTACTAAGCAGAAATGTTTTACACTTTGAAATGCTGTATTTAAACTAAATGGATTGTTCACTGCCGTTATAAAACCATCATAAATCAGAGTGAATGCCAAATGGTTACTGAATTGTTACTTGGGTTTTCCATTCGTGGCCGTTAACTTAGACGAATCTACAGCTGTTCTTAATAACGCTTTGAAAACGTGTACCAATCAACTAGTTGAGCAAAAGTTTGTTTCTTTGAAAAACTCGAACAGCTGGTATAATGTGGATCAGGGACAAATGGTAGAAAAAATTTTGTAGCTCAAATAATGACAATCATTGGAATAGGTACACAATCGCGCGTGATAAGTATTCACAACCCCTAATAAAAATAACTATAAAAGAGACCTTAACGACGTGTTCGGGGTATCATCCAAACTATTTGTGGGATAGTTTACCCATCGGGGATACAGTTCGTTTATGGCATTTGTTTATTAGGGAATCGATAAAGAAAACTCGTTGTGAATATGTTCAAAGGAAAATTGATCAGCATCAAAACAACAGCAAAGAGTTATGGAAAATTTTGAAATCTTTACTAAAACCTAGTAATTGCAAACCGCGGTCCATAACTTTAAATGGCATATTAGAACAGTCAGAACAGTAATTACATCTAGATTTAATGATTATTTTGTCGACAGTGTTTCATTGATGAATTAATCCAGTGAATTGGTCGATGAACCTGACGAAATAAAACAGCCAGTTAATAGTAGTTGTAGGTTTGAAGGTTTTCACCCAATTACATTAGATGAACTTAGAGTTATTTGTTTTTCATTAGGAAAATTGGCTGAAGTAGTTAATGCTAGAGTTATTCAAGATTGCTTTCATGTCATTGGCCACATCTTGCTGTACCTTATTAATGAATCATTTCAAACTGGACATGTGCCACAAATTTGGAAGCAATCTTTAGTGGTTCCTATTCAAAAAGATGCTGGAACGATTAAAGTGAATTTGGTATTAGCGAAGTGGAAACATAACTTGGAGGGTAAATATACGATTATTGCTGTTTTTTGATCTAAAACGCGCTTTTGAAACAATTTCTAGACCCTTATTGCTACGACCAATCAAGCGCTTTGGAGTTACAAGTACTGCATATAAATGGTTTGAAAGCTATTTGTGTGACAGAACTCAAAGGACTGTTTTAATGATTCTATTTCCAGTCCCGTAACCTTGCAGTGCCCCAGGGAAGTGTATTAGGGCCCCTTTTATTTATTATGTATATTAATGATTTGCGACGTGTTTTACGATATTGTGACATAAATCTTTTTGCAGATGATACTGTGTTATTCATTGCAGCTAAGGGTTTAGATGATGCTGTTTCACGCTTGAATGAAGATTTGCATTCTCTAAGTAGATGGCTGAAAGTCATATGTGGCAACTGCTGCATCCCGAAGCACCTCTCCACCTCCGGGGCTATCATGGCAGTATGAAGGTGCTCCCCCTTTACCAACGATTGGGAACGCAGACGCTCGGCTTACAACAGCGCATCTGCAGTACCCAAACAGAGCAGCTTCATGCTGCCATATCCTTCATCAATAAGTATGGACCGTGAAGCCATCAAAATTGCCAATTGGAACGCTTGCTCTAATGAGGAACATCTACTGTCGGCTGCTGCCGAGCTTCCAGCTGAAGCTAATCGATGCCATAGGAGTGGAAATTTCTACTCCTGTCGGCCCCATCACCATCGTTGCAGCTTACTGCCCCAAGCAAGTCAACATCAGGGACGGGTGTGCAGAAGAAAACGACGGGACTTCTTCATCATCGCTGGTGACCTGAACGCCAAACATCAAGCTTGGGGCAACAGTCGGCGCAATCAAAATGACACCATCCTGTACAAAGACCTGCAGGAAGCGCAGTACTACATCTTGAGTCCGGACACTCCCGCCCGGTTGAGTAGCTCCGGTACCCACGCTACCATCGACATCCCCATCAGCAACTTGGCCAACAACATCTCGCAACCTGTTGTTTACCAAGAACTCAGCTCGGACCACTATCCGGTGGGCTACCCCCAAGGTAGCCTCCTTAGTCCTATCCTCTTCAACAACTTCACGCCAGATGCGGATGACGCTGCCATCATCTATAAGGGTCGAATGATCCGTGCTCTGACGAGAAAACTCCAATCAGGCCTGGATGTTCTGTCCGAAATACTGCTGGAAGATTTGTATCAATGCAGCTAAAACACAGGTCATACTATTTCCACACTCACATTCACCTCGGCTTGTCCCGCCTGGTAACTTGAAAGTCAACCTTGATAATACTCCCATTGAATGGTCAAGTGAAGCCGTTTACCTTGGTCTCACCCTTGATAGCAAGTTGCTGTTCCCCCAAGTAACAATTCAAGCTGAACATTAAGAACAGAAGCTGATTATTGGTTGATTGAGGGTGTACAAAGCTGATTAACATCAGGCTGAATATATAGTTGATTAGTAGTGTATGAAGCGAATTGTATCCCCATAATCAAACATCAATAAGTTAGCTGATCTAAAGATTGAACAAGCCTTATTTAAGCTTAACACAACTCCGCAAATCAGCAATGCGTTACACATATTTTGATAGCTTGATTTGTTTAATGTCGTCAGTGTCTGTGTCACTCGTTGCATATCCGACATTTTAGTTCTTCTAAATTCACTGCCTACCTTTCTTATTACAAGCAGTGACAGCAGTAGAGACAAGGAAAAGGAGATTCTTAGGAATAGCTGGTAGATGTGGGTTGCGACAACGTCGGAAGTATACATTTGTATTCCTGTGTTTTGTCTGTTATATTGCACTGAAGTTTCAGACCGCATTCCAAAAATATTACTCAACTATGCATCCAAATGACCATCGAAATAAATCACGCACTTGTGTCCACATTGTGTTAACTGCTGTTGAAAATGAGAGGAATGTTTAACTGTGTAACAGGTGGGGTACTCCCTGCCCAGCACTAATGAGACCCCCCTCTATACTACCTCAGGGTCGGCATGCGCGCTTGAATATCACGGCCAAGGAAACACTCGAATATCTAACACACACAACACTTGTTTAACTATAGGCACCTTTATTGTTCCCACTTTCGTCCCACTTTCTTATTCGCTATCTCCTACCTCGTTTCTTCTAATTCTTCAGCGCGGGCCCGCTGTTGGTCCTTCCACAGCCACTCCTTCACCTTCCTCAGCTTCCTTCTGGGCACTTTTCACAGGCCAGTCGGTTCCTTTCCTCGACTTGGTTCGCAAACCGGTCGCGTACTTCGGTACTTTCCGCGACGGTTCTTCAATCTCTCTCTCTCTCTCTCTCTCTCTTCACTATACTCGTGGCGTGGCGATGGGCCGTTGGTCAGTATTCCCGGATACCTTCGTATCGGAAGATGCTCCGTGTCTAACCGCGCCGTATGCCGAATGACGGACACTACGGGGTCTGACCACGCCGTGGATGAATTGCCAGCCGTAAACTACGGGGTCCAGGTTCACTTTTTTTTCACGTCCTCACGGTTTTTTACTGGTTTCGAACTTGCTTGAACTAGCTTTACGAAGTATCGCTGTTGAGTATCGCCAATCAAATAATTCTCGACGATGGCGGCTGACCTATCCTCTCTCCTCCTCGCTGAGCCATCGTCCTTCCGCCCTATTTCGCCTCATCATGGCCCCATTATGCCACCTCCTAATGGCCTCCAAATCCAGTAAACAGTGCCATCTGGTGGTAGGTAGCGGATCTTCCTGTCGTTTAGGCGGTGTGGCTGTGTACTGTCCAGTGGGTGATTTTGGGGCGATGGGTGGTGTTGGTAGCTTGTATTCAAACCTTTCCTTGGCATATTTTTTTTTTTTTTTTTTTTTTTTTTGTTAATTACTTTATTTGTACAGGCTCAATCGAATAAACTTTACAGAGCCAAGTTATCATTTTCTTTATACATTATAAATGTCTTAAATCTAAAATTAAAGGATTGGAACCGGTTACTCGCGGTCTTCTCGAGGTTAGTGGATGACAATTGTTTGGATCGGGAGAGGGAAAAGGAAATTAGGAATAAGATTTATGATTCAAAAATGTTACTATTTCTTAAACATATACTTAATCCTATCGACGTTATCAACTCTGTAATTATACAATTATTACAGAAACAAATCTACAAAAAAAAAAAAAATAAACACACATATACAAAACACAAACTAAACACAAGGTTAATCAAACTTACAATCTATGGTTAATATTCTTCAAGAAAACATATATGAGTTGCATAAACTCCAGATCACGTCTAGCCAAAATATCCCGAACTGGAACATTAGGTTGTCTACCTCGAGCCCGAAGGGAATCGTACAACTCGGATCTGACTCCACGGTGCTCAGCACATGACCAAATAATGTGATCTGCGTCCTGGTAACCTTGTCCACAGTCACAGAGATTGCTGTCTCCCAGCCCAACACGAAACAAGTGAGCGTTTAACGAATAGTGATTGGACATGAGGCGAGACATCATACGAATGAAGTCTCGACCCACATCCAACCCCTTGAACCAAGGACACTTCGACACCTTAGGGATGATTGAATATAACCATCGTCCCAAACTCCCTTCACTCCATTTATTTTGCCAGCTGGCGAGTGACTGTTGACGATAAATGAAGAAAAATTCGTCGTAGGCGATTTGTCGATCGTAAATATCGCCTTCCATAGCGCCCACCTTTGCAAGCGAGTCCGCCTTCTCATTGCCCGGAATCGAGCAATGAGATGGGACCCATGCAAAGGTGATGACAAAAGATCTTAAAGATAAAGCACTTAAAAACTCTCGTATTTTCATGAGAAAATACGAGGAGTGCTTTACCCTCATGGAGCGAATAGCCTCGACAGAACTGAGAATATCCGTAAAAATAAAATAATGATCTGGTGCAAGTGAGGCGATCGTTTCTAGCGTATAATGTATTGCCGCCAGTTCAGCAACATATACGGAACAAGGAGCATGAAGCATTCGAAATTCGTTAAAAATACCAAAACCTGCGGACGCCTCTATTAGTGATCCATCTGTGAAGAACGATCTTGCGGAATCAACTTGGCCAAACTTTGCAGCGAAAATTGACGGAGCAATCATGGAACGATGATGCTCTGGGATTCCGCGAATCTCTTGCGTCATTGATAAATCAAAATGAACAGAACTGTCGAAGTCGGAGAAGCAAACACGATAGGGATTATGCTGCGAAGGGCTGACATCCTGTGTTATGTACACGTAGTACAATGACATAAAACGAGTTTGAGGGTTTAGCTCAAGAAGCTTCTCAAAGTTTGCAATCACCAGTGGGTTCATAACTTCACAACGGGTGAGGAGCCTGAGTGACAATTCCGAAAACCGATCCGATAGTGGCAACATGCCCGCCAACACTTCGAGACTCATCGTATGAGTCGAGTGCATGCATCCTAACGCGATACGAAGACAGCGATACTGGATCCGTTCCAGTTTGATGATGTGCGTTTTAGCCGCCGACTGGAAGCAAAAACTACCGTACTCTAAAACCGATAAAATCGTTGTCCGGTACAACGTTAGAAGATCTTGCCGATGGGCTCCCCACCACGTTCCGGTAATTGTTCGGAGAAAATTGATCCTTTGTTGGCATTTCCGCTTCAGATACTCAATGTGGGATCTCCAGGTGCATTTGGAATCGAACCAGACCCCAAGATATTTGAAAGACATGGAATGAGTGATCGGCTTACCCAAAAGTTGAAGCTTCGGTTGTGCTGGGCTATGCTTCCTAGAAAAAACGACCAACTCAGTTTTCTCCGTGGAGAATTCGATACCTAGCTGGATAGCCCAAGTAGACAAATTGTCTAAGGTATCCTGTAAGGGTCCTTGCAGGTCGGCCTCTCTGGGTCCTGTCATAGACACTACTCCGTCATCTGCAAGTTGTCTCAACGTGCAGTTGTCCCTTAGACAATTGTCAATTTCTCTGACGTAGAAATTATACAGAAGGGGGCTTAAACATGAGCCCTGGGGGAGACCCATGTAGCTAAATCGTGAAGCTGTAGAGTTTCCATGAGAAAAGCTCATATGTTTCTCTGACAGCAAATTGTACAAAAAGTTATTAATTAATGGAGAAAGGCCACAAGCGTGGAGTTTGTCTGAAAGGATTTCAACCGATACTGAATCAAAAGCCCCCTTAATATCCAAGAAGACAGAAGCCATTTGCTCTTTATTAGCAAAAGCCAACTGAATTTCAGTGGAAAGCAACGCGAGACAGTCGTTCGTTCCCTTGCCCCTACGGAAACCAAATTGAGTATCTGAGAGTAGGTGGTTCAACTCAACCCATTTGTCCAGGCGAAAAAGGATCATTTTCTCCAACAATTTTTGAATACACGATAACATCGCAATGGGACGATACGAGTTGTGATCTGACGCGGGTTTTCCAGGCTTTTTAATAGCTATAACTCTCACCCGCCTCCAATCATCCGGAACAATATTAAGCTCCAAGAACTGACCAAACAAGTTCAACATGCGCCTCTTAGCGACGTCTGGGAGGTTCTTCAACAAGTTGAACTTGATTCTATCAGCCCCCGGAGCCGAATTGCCACACGAAAGGAGCGCGAGTGAGAGCTCCAGCATTGAAAAAGGCTGGCTGATCTCGTCTACCGAATTCGTCGTTTCGCGAGGAATCATCTGTGCCGGCACAGAATCAGGACATACTTTTCGCGCGAACTTGAGAATCCAACTATCCGAGTACTCCTCGCTCTCGTTGTTTGAAGACCGGTTACGCATCCTTCGCGCCGCATTCCTAAGCGTATTCATCGACGTTTCGCGCGATAATCCGTCCACGAATTGCCGCCAGTATCCGCGTTTTTTGGCTTTGATGAGGCTCTTGAGTTCGCGTTCAAGAGCCGAGTACGCTTCGAAATGTACGGGTGTTCCACGTTTCCGGAAAAGCTTAAACGCGTCGGACTTTTTACGATAAACCTCAGTGCATTGCTGGTCCCACCAAGGGGAAGGAGGTTTCCTACGGAAAGACGTTCCTGGAACCGGCCGAGTTTGAGCTTGAAGCGCGCTGTCCAAGATCAGATTGGAGAGGAAGTTATATTCCTCCAACGGTGGAAGCCCTTCTACCGACGTTAGGGCATCTTCTATCACATTCTTGAACTTTGTCCAATCGATATTACGGGTAAGATCGTACGCGACGTTAACGGGTTCCGACGGATTGAACCCACTGGCAACTGAAACTTTGATCGGCAAGTGATCACTACCGTGGGGATCTTGGATCACATTCCACGTGCAATCCAACGATAATGAGTTAGAGCAAAGTGTGAGGTCTAATCTACTTCCATTCGAGGATGGGCCAGCCAAACGTGTTACTTCTCCATTGTTAAGAATTGTCATATTAAAGCTGTCGCAGAGGTCATATATCAAAGTAGAACGGTTGTCATCATACAGTTCCCCCCAGCCTGTACCGTGGGAATTCAAATCTCCCATAATCAAACGTGGAGCAGGAAGTACCGAACAGATATCTGAAAGTTGTTTGCGATTAACAACGGCTCTATGAGGAATATAAACAGAAGCAATACAAAGGCTCTTACCTTTAATAATAGCCTGACATGCAACAACTTCAATACCTGGAAATTGTGGAAGATTCACTCTATAGAAGGAATGGCACTTTTTGATCCCCAAAAGTACTCCTCCTCCACGCGAATCCTCACGATCCAGTCGAATAATGTTAAAATCATAAAAAGGAAGATCGATATCTGAAGAGAGCCAAGTTTCACAAACAGCAAATGCATCACAATCATTATTGTGAACTAAAAACTTAAAAGAATCTAATTTAGGAATGAGACTTCGACAATTCCACTGTAGAACAGTGATCAAATCCCCGACCTCGTTTGGAAAATTATCCATCGAAGGAAATGATTGCTGCAATGAGGGGCCACTTCAATGTCAATTGCTTCAAGAGGGTCTTCACAGAAGGAAGCATTGCCAGAACAATGCTTTTGAGAGGATCAGAAATATTGAGATACTTGAGAATATCGTCCACAATTTTATCAAATGAGAACAACCCGGATGAAGAAGGGGCTTCTGTTCTTAAAAATGGGCCATCAGGGGTTTTTGATGTCCCCGGGAGAGATGGAAAGTTCTGGTTATAGTCAGTTCTGCGGAAACCAGGAGGAGTTGAAACTTCCTTTTTTCCATCACTCCTTGATTTGGGCAAGCTGATTTGGGGTTCCTTATCTGCAACTTTCCGCGAACGGATGCGTTTTCGTTTCCGTGCAGAACCTTCCGGAAAACTGAAAGAAACTCCCTCCTCAGCCAAGTCAGAGTCAGACTCGTCATCAGACAAAACAGCAAAGGGATTTTTGTCGTTGGTTGATGGTGTTGCTGTCTTTAGCATTGCTGCAAAAGACTGCCTGGAACGCTCCTTAAGAGAGCGTTCTAGTTTCTCCCCGCGTTGTTTGTACGCCGGGCACGACGAGAGACCATGAGGAGTTCCCTTACAGTACACGCATTTTGGTGCAGTGACTGTGCAGGCGCCATCCTCGTGCTTCTCCCCGCATTTGGAACAGCGTGCCTTGCTGCCACAGTGAGAGGCCGTATGTCCCAACTGTTTGCAGTTTTGGCAGTTCATGACCCGAGGAACAAACAAACGCACAGGTAGCCGAAGTTTTCCTAACTCGATGTAGTGAGGAAGGGCTGAACCAGAAAAGGTCACCCGAAACGAGTCTGTGGGGGTAAAGCTCTTTTTACCCTCGCTGAAAGATACTGAGTTCAGCTTCTGGACTTCCAGTATCTCAACCGTGGGAAGCAAGGGGTTCTTGAAACGGCCAACCGCTTGCTTCGCCAAGATCTCGGGGGTCAGACTCGCTTCGGTGACCACACCTTCGATCTCCACATTACGAGCTGGGATGTACACTCTATATTCGAGTGTAAAGAGCTGGGAGGCAGCAATCTCGTTAGCTTGTTTCAGGTTAGAGACGACAACGCGAAGTTTATTGTACCTCACCTTCGAGATTTCGGTCACGGCCGAGAACCGCTTCGTCAGATCATTAGTAATTTGCATTACATTCAAAGGTTTCTTTTTGGGCTGAAAGTAAACAACCCATGGGCCAGTCGAGTCTTCTGGGTAGGCTCGCGATCGGGGGCTTATCTGTCCCTGTCCATTACCAGACTGAGATGACGAAGCAGGGATGGCATCATCTGATTTCTGGGATGACAGACGTTTTCGACCCTTCTTGCTATCGCGTGGCAAAGTGGTGTCATCTTCCGACAAAACGTCCATTTCGTCTTCCGACAAAATGTCCATTTTGCCGTACTAGTGGGAGCGAAAAACGCTCTACCACTGCAACGATAATCAAAATTACTCGGACACAATACACGAGAAAAAAAAATACAAACACAGAAACACAAACTTAAAATTTAACTGATGGGAGAAAGAAAGAAACAAGAACAAAAACTTATCTGATAATCCTATACTACTACCACCGAGCGTTTACACAGCAGCAGCGGAGCGACGCGCAGCTTTGATGATCTTCGATCCGCGTGTGCGGGCGGTCTTCGTTGGTGTGTGCTTGTATGAAGCTCGGCACTCAGCTGAACACACGAGATGGATGAGCGGTTTGAATGTGGAGGCAGATGCTGACACTCGATGACGATGATCCGTGTGCACAGGTATGCGTGACCACGCACCGATGGTGCGCAAAATGGTTGGCGAATTGGCAATCGCAAAAACAATTTTCCTTCCGATGATGCCGAAAACACACTTTCTTCTCAGAAAAAACTCACTTTTTGATAAATTTATCGGGAATTATGCCAGGAATCACTAAGCGAGAAAAAACTGATTATTTACGTCAGATAATAGCGAGAAAACTTCCAAATTAACGGAGCGCGTAACAAGTCGACCGTACTTCTTGCTAGGACGCAGTGGTGTGGATTCCTTGGCATATTGTTATACATAAAATACGAAACACTAATCGCGACAATCTCACTAATCTCAGACAAACAGACACACCACTGGTTACAACTGTCACCAGTTGTTGTTTACAATTCTGCATTGCTGTATAATACTCTTGCTGCTCGGTTGCTGATGTTCAACTTAAATTTGACGTGCCACACATATGCTTAAATGGTCCAGTAGGTATGGTTGACGCCTGTAATCAGCGACTGCCGGTTCGAATCCCGAAATCCAAAGGTAATTTTTAAACTTATATTAACAACATAAATATGTAAATTCAATTAGTCAGCAACAAGTTAAAGCAGTTCCATATAAATGCATAAGATATGAAGCGGTCTTCCATTATTATTTTTGAAATAAGACTAGAAGGCTGAACAAGGGATGGAAAAGACTGTTATTTAATGCCTTAAAAAGCTTATAATGTATATTACTGTTAAACTTTTGGCTGATTAAAATCACCAGATTTAGATGTTTAAAAGCTGAACAAAGGTTACCGTGGTCTATGTACAGGAATTATTCAATCTAAGGCTGAATTAAAATCGATTGAACAACACTTGTTAAGCATCAAATTGTTACCTGGGGTTCCCATGTGGCGAAACATCCACTAAGTGCAACATCTTGATTAGGTCACACTACCCACTTATCAACATAAAATCCACCCTGTCCCTTGAAAACAAGCTTGCAGTCCATAAGCAAATCACTACTCTTCGTTTTCGTTACCAACACCAGCCACCACCACCCACCAAGCAACTGGTTCGCGCTTGGCCTCGGATAGCCGGGGCACCGTCGAACCGGAAGTCTTACCCCAACCGGAATCTTCGGACCCCCCTCGGTGTCCGAGCCAACCGAATGAAAATATCTGTGCCGTGAGTACTCAGGGCACCGGCAGTGCGGAAGATATACCCCAACCGGAACTGTCGGGTAACCTCTGGGACCCTCGGACGAAGATGCAAATGGCGAAGAACCCAGTACTAGCCCACAGTAGCCGGGGCCCCATCGGTGCGGACGTCTTCCCCACACCGGAACCGGCGACAACCCCCCGGCGCTGCGGCGAACCTGGAAGAGGGACGGACAAGGGCGGCCTCGGCCCCCATTCCCCTGCGGACAACGCGGGATTCAAGGCACAGCATAATATCGGGACGGATAAGGGCAGTTGTTCCCATTCCCCGAAGGACAAAGAGGGATTCAAGTCCCAAACCAGTAGCTCACCCTCAAACATAGTTCCAAGCTCAAATACAACGATAGATTTCTTCACCACCGTTGGGACGCCCCTGCCCCGGGTGGGTGGAACGACTCCACCTGCCCCTGGTGGGGATCCGTCTCATTCGGCACAAAGTTCTGCCGCAGCAAGTCCGACTGGAACACCCCCAAATTCCAGTTACTACGCAATGAGCCATCACCACTCAATCGAACGACCTTCAACCAGCGGATCGGAGCGGGGGTTTCCTACCCCCGCCCTACCGGTTCCGGTGAATCTTATGCTCCAATGGAATATCAGCGGTTGGAACTCCTCTGCAGCGGTGCGTCCCCCCTGGTGATTGCCCTGCAAGAGGTCAACAACGTCACGGTGGACCGGATGAATAAGACACTTGGCGGCGATTACTTATGGTCCATTAAACAAGGATCTAACCTTCGGAGATCTGTGGCCATAGGAGTCCGTAAAAATGTCCC
The DNA here is from genome assembly GCF_037179485.1 of Ochlerotatus camptorhynchus. Classification (NCBI taxonomy): domain Eukaryota; kingdom Metazoa; phylum Arthropoda; class Insecta; order Diptera; family Culicidae; genus Ochlerotatus; species Ochlerotatus camptorhynchus. The sequence goes on from NW_027041039.1 coordinate 1,750,449, forward strand.
CCATCAAATGGTTGATCTCGATACCGACCTCCCTATTGTCGGCATTCGGATCCAAGACCCAACTAGTATCTACATCGCCTGCGCCTATCTGCCCTGCGGAAGACTACCCAATCTAGGAACCGAGATTCGCAGAATACTTCGGCAGTTACCAGAACCCAAAATGTTCATTGGGGACCTGAACGGCCATCACCTGGCCTGGGGTTGTCCAAGAGCTGACCCACGAGGGGTCACCATCTGCGATATTTTTGAGGAGGAAGATTTAGTCATCCTAAATGACGGGGGCCCGACGTTCTTTAACGGACGGCACACCACCGCCATCGACGTGTCCGCAGTTAGCCGCTCCTTAGCGAGCAAAATGCTATGGGGCATCAACCCGGATCTGCACGGCAGCGACCACTATCCGGTACAGATCCGGTTATTCGCCGTAATGGCACCGGAGAACACCAGAAGACCACGGTGGCGGTATGGAGAAGCCGACTGGGAGGGCTATCAGCTCTCTTACCGAACTCTCGCGCAGACTGAAGAACCTACGGACATCCCAAGTATCACGGGAGTCATCCACAAAGCAGCCAGCACCAACATCCCAAGAACAGGCAGTATTCCCGGGCGGAGGGCACTCCGATGGTGGAATGAAGACACGAAAAGTGCTGTAAAAGCCAGGCGGAAGGCACTCCGTAAACTCAAGCGAACCTCTACGAACGACCCTGCGAGAGAGGAAATCCTCGCAAACTACCGCCAGCAGCACAACAAATGCCGACAGGAAATCCGGACGGCGAAGCAAAATAGCTGGTCGGATTTTCTGGAAAGCATCAACGACGAACAATCGTCAGCAGAACTGTGGAGCCGCATCAATGCCCTCAGCGGCAAGCGGCGATCATCGCCGCTACAAGTGCAAGCCGACACCGTTACCATCACCGAACCAAACGCCGTAGCAGATGAACTGGGAAAATACTTCGCCAAACTATCAGGAATCGCGGAGTACAGCGAAAGTTTCCAACGACGAGTCGGTCCTTCGCTGTCCTCGGTGCCCACTTTCGGAATTCCCACAGACAACGACGACCTACCGATCAACCAACCATTCTCCTGGGAAGAATTCTCGTTCGCTCTTAGCCGGAGCAACGGAAACTCGGCCGGACCGGATGAAATCGGATACCCACTGCTGAAGCATCTACCGCTCGAAGGGAAAACACAATTGCTCGAACTCTACAACCAGCTATGGACCAACGAAGAATACCCGGACAAATGGAGGGAAAGTCTCGTGATCCCGATCCCCAAAACAAATATAGGGACCAAGGACGTCACAGGATTTCGCCCCATCGCGCTGACCTGCTGCATGGCCAAAGTCTTGGAGCGGATGGTCAACAGAAGGCTCAAGCAATACCTGGAGTCTAAGGGACTGCTTGACCATCGACAGCACGACTTCAGGCAAGGGTACGGTACCTCCACCTACTTCGCCACTCTTGGAGAAGTCCTGAAGGAGGCACAGGACCAAGGCCATCATACGGAGATCGTCTCGCTGGACATCTCCAAAGCATTCAACAGAACGTGGACACCAGCAGTAATGAAGAAGTTAGCCGAATGGGGACTAAAAGGACGCATCCTACACTTCGTCCGAAACTTCCTGACCGACCGATCTTTTCGGGTGTCGGTCGGAAACGTCCAATCCAGAAGGTTCAGCGAAGAAACCGGAGTACCACAGGGTTCGGTGATCGCGGTCACCCTCTTCCTGGTGGCCATGAACGGGGTCTTCGACAAGCTACCCAAGAACATATATATTTTCGTCTACGCGGATGACGTCCTCATTGTAACGGTGGGCCCCACCCTGCAGAGGACGAAATTAAGGGCGCAAGCGGCAGTCTCCTCGGTGGTCAGATGGGCTGACTCCGTTGGGTTCCAGCTTTCCGCCGGCAAGAGCGTGCGCTGCCATATATGCACCACCCGGCATCGGAACAACGGACAGCCCATCATGATCAAACAGCAAGCGATACCGACCAAAAACACAATAAGGGTCCTGGGAGTGCTCCTCGATCGGAACCTATCCCTCGAGCTGCACTTCCAACAGGTGAAGAAGGACTGTCGTAGTCGATCCAACCTGATGAAGACCATCTCCCGCCCCCACCGATCCAACAACCGTGAAATCCGCTTCCGAGTAGCCCGAGCCATCATCGACAGTCGCCTATTGTACGGCGTAGAACTAACGTGCCTTGCCGCCGAGAAAGCCGTCCAACGTAAGAACAGTCTCCGGTCTCCTGCCCTCCACCCCGGCCGACGCCGCGTGCGTTGAAGCCGGTATTCTGCCTTTTCGGCTCGTCTACACCGCAGCTACCGCTACCAAAGCCGCTGCCTTCCTCGCTAAAACGTCGGGAAACAGCAGGATCTTTCTCCTCGACGAGGCGAACCGACTCCTCCGCACGGTCGCCGACGTAGATCTCCCTCCAGTGGCCAGGGTCCACTGGCACGGAAACAAAAGTTGGCAATCACATCAGATCAGAATCGACAGCCGAATCAAGGACCGCTTCAGGGCAGGAGACAACTCACTGGCTTTGCACCGGACAGTCGTCGAAACTCTCGGGGCGCACTATCAAGATCACAAAATCAGGTACACTGATGGCTCGCTCTCCAGCATCGGAGTGGGAATGGGGGTTTCAGGAGATAGTTTGGTCGTCAGCAATTCACTTCTGGCCCAGTGCTCGGTGTTTTCCGCTGAGGCAGCGGCCGTCTTTCACGCAACCACCCTTCCGGCCAATCGGCCGATCCTCATCGTTACCGACTCACAAAGCGCAATAATGGCCCTAACCGATGAAGCATCAAAGCATCCGTGGATACAAGGGACGGTAACGCATGCGCCGCCCAACACCGTATACATGTAGGTACCCGGGCACTGTGGCATCCAGGGGAACGTGATCGCCGACCACCTCGCTGGCTCAGGCCCCATTGGACCCAGGTTCTCTGACAATGTTCCGTTCCAGGACATCAAGAAATGGATCAAGCGGACGGTTCGGAGAGCGTGGGACAACGAGTGGAGGAACAATCGAACTCACCAACTACGAAAAATCAAGGCGACCACCGATCCCTGGAAGGATCGACCGAGCCTCAAGGAGCAGCAAGTGGTGTCCAGGCTGCGCACCGGGCATAGCAGGGCCTCCCATAATTTCGGAGGAACACCGTTCCGGAGAACCTGCGAAACCTGCGGAGTGCCAGCCTCCGTAGAACACATCCTCATCAACTGTGTGGAGCTCGAGGACCTTCGGGTTGCCTTCGGTCTGGAGGGAACCAGCATACGAAGTCTGCTTGGCGACGAGTCCCCGGCAGCAGACGCCCTCATCGCCTTCCTGAAGGAGGCGAATCTTTTTTACAACATTTGAGTGTTTTCTGTTTGTGCTTTTGAATTCGTTGGCCCTTTTGGTAGTGTTTTTACAATATTTTATATAATTAAGCTAAATGCCCACTTGCCAAGATTGGGATCCTCCTTTTGAGGTCCCAATTCTTTTTTGTAATTTTTAAAAGAGATGAACTAGCCTTAGGCTAAAAATCTCTCTAATAAAGAAAGAAAAAAAAAAAAAAACATAAGCAAATCATCCTCCTCGCCATTGAATTTAGATTACCTTTGTATGACTGGTTTTCGTTGTAAAGAAGTTTACTTAGCATAATTCAACGAATTTGTGTTACTTAGGAAGGTCGAAAGGCAAAAAGGTCGGAATTGTAGTAGTAGTAGAATTACGTTTTATTTTCCATGTGTTTATGTTTTGCAACTAGTTTACAGGATACCCCTTTGGGGTGCGTTTTGCAAGTATTAAAAAAAGAGTCATAATTATCAAGATCGCGTATGATCAGATGATTTGATCTCAAACAGGCGTCTCTGAACCTTTCGAGGATGGGCGTACTCCGCTCCTCCAGTGTCTGAAGACCGGGTGGATCTCAGAATTTCGAGTCTGCGGGGGACTGTTGAGGATCAACTTAAGGATCTTGTTCTGGATCCTTTGAAGTTTGAGGAGATGGTACTTTGCATAGCTCTCCCAGATCGTCGTTCCGTTCCACCTACCATCACCTAAAACTTCAAAGGATCCAGAACAAGATCCTTAAACAGATAGATAGATCATATGTAACATGATAGATTTTAACTGAAGGCAGATTATGACTACATTTCCAATTTTTGACCACAAGTGATCATATTATTTAACGTATCGCATAATGGGGCTTATGTTTCCAGGTAGAATCTGGCCACTTCCCAAAGGTTTACGAGGCCATTAAAATATTACAAACGAAACATTAGAAGTTGGTCTAGAGTATCATTGGCCATTGTATGAGATAATTGTGAAATTTAATTATTTTTTTTTTACGTTTTATGCTCACGTCATCCGGCATATTCTGAAGCGTTTTATGGGACCATTGTCGCTTTAATGATATAGCAGGTTTGTTAAATATCGCGCAACACGTCTCCCAAAATTTCGTCACAAACACACAAGCAGCTGCTAAAAGTGACTCTTTAACTGTTTCATTAAAATCAGTTAATTGCTGACGAAATGGGAGTGATTTAAATTTTAGTGTGTGTGAGCACATAAAGCTAAATTGGCAACACTACCCAACTAACAAATTGAGGTGCAGATTAGCTTATACATGCCTTTGTAAGGTAGTCTGCAGATAACATTGTTTGTTGGGTAAATTCAAAAGTTGCATGACATTATCAACATTTCTTTAGCTTGTTCTCTGCTGCTTCTGCAAAAATATGCATCCTATTTAGCTTCAATATAAATAGTCGTCAGAAGGCAACTTTCTCGTATCAATAAATATAGGGAATCACCCACTCGCTGCTTCTCCGTAATTGTAAATGTCAAATGAACATACATAATAAATATAATATTTGAAAAAACATTAATTGATTCATCTATAGGAAACACCATCTCATGAACAACATCGCATCATTCACACCAGATTGCAACATTCTGATTTAAATTTTTATTTTAGCACCATAACGCCCATCGCGATGATAGCCATAGAACGCTTATCAGTGTTCCAATCATATGTGATCTGTTGCCAATACTATATACAATCACTCCGCTAGTTCTTCCCACCACACAAAAGCTGATTGTTTGGATTTGGATGACAGCACCCGCTGTTCGTAAACAGAACTTAACCTTATCGCTTGTGCTTTGTAATAGAAAAGATCCGTTTTCAACTAGCAACGCCTTTATTTTCTACATACATGTTTTTTTTCCGCCTAACCATTCAGATCACAACTGACTAGACTTTCGTGTGAAATGGACGATCCACGAAAGCGGTCCTTGAACAGCTCACGATAGTATCGACTATCGACGAACACCTTAAATAGCAGTCCGCAGACGACGGCCACCAGCAGGACGATAACGACATACTCGATCGTCTTGTCTGCACTTGGATTCGGAATCAGCTCAGCCGATTCCTCGTGATCATCTCCGGTCGAGGTAAAATTGCGCACTATCTTTAGCGGGCACAGTGACTCTTCGAACAAGTAATCATTTTTAATGTACGGTTTGATGTCGTGCTTCTTCAGATCCTCGATCGCTACCGAGAGGGATGATTCATTCCACGGTAGATCGTAGATTCCCAGCGTTTTAAGGTTCGGGAAGTTCCGCTTGATTGACCCGATCGACATGTTTGCAATGGGGTTTCCGCTGATCATTAGCCTCTCGAGCTGCCGTTGTGAGGTAAGGTTTTCGAAATCAATCTTCTTCAAGTTGTTGTACGAGATGTCCAGGAATTTCAGCTTCCGCAGGTCGTGCAGGGTTGTGTACTGAAGGGTAAGATTAGTGCACTCGACGTTTAGTGCCGTCAGCTGTTTCATTCCGAGGAAATCGAACCGCCGCTGAAGGATGTTGAATGAAACATCCAGCGTTCGAAGCGTTTCCGAGCATTTCCGAAGATCTCCGAAGCCGGGAATGTGATTGTGAGCGAGATACAATTTTTCAATTGAACAATTGCTCCCGACCGTAACCGATTCGATTATGTTGTAGGAAGCGTGTAGTTCCGTACAATTGCCGCTGATATGAATGGTAGTCAAGTTGTTGTATTTTAGGTTGACTTTCTTCACGGTGATTTCGCTCCAGGCCAGCTCAATGAGCTGATTGTACGACGCATCCAGATATGCGAGCGAGTGAACGCCGTCCGGCGGGAACCAACTGTCGAAGCTCAACAGTACCAGCCGGTTGTGGTTCAAATCCAATGTCTTTAGGTTCTTGAGCTTGTGAAACACACCACTGGGAAGCCTGGTCAGGTTGTTGTACGATAGGTTAAGTTCCTCTAGGTCCAAGAGAAACTCAAATGCGTCGTGCTTGATGTCGAGGATTCTGTTGTGATGAAACAGCAGGTGCTTCAGCTTGGGAGTCTTGGGAAACAGATGTGTGTCCAGAAAAGTGATGTTTGTACCGGTGATTTCAACGTGCTCCAACTTGTGGCAATCGATGAAACTATTCGGATCGATTTCCTGATAGAACAGACTGTTTACCACGACAAAACTTTCCAAATTAGGCAGCGATTCAAACATCCTTGTTGGTATTCCGATTATTCGCTTGTTGCTGATCGTTAGCTTTGTAATGAAACTCCAGTTGAACTTGATGTCTGAAGTCTCGAACACATCGTCGAAATCGATGTACTCACAATGTGGAGGTTTATCGCCGTCAATTCCGAAGCAAGCATCAACAAAGTCGTCATTCCCGGCGCTCACCACCCGATTGATACCCGCAAAGGTGGCAATAAGAAGGATCGCCCTGAAAGCAGCAAACCATTTCGTCAATTGCCAGTGGATAATACAAAAAGAAATAAACCTATTCTAATATCCTACCAGTAGGCATTCATGTTTGCTATCCCTTGGAGTTGTTCTTATCACCAAAGTCGTAATACTACTGAGACGGCCTCAGCGGACAATATCAGGAGACCCTCCGGAGATGGGTTGCGATTATGCTTTACGCTGTTCAAGATGATCTACATATGAAAGAAGAACTGCGGGTAATCTCATTACGATCGTTCCCGAAGTGGGTCGATCAAAGATGATGTCCTTTGGTGAAACTTATGCCTACGAGCGCGTAAGTCACGACCGACACCTTCAAGTGCGCGTATGTTTTGTATACTCGTTTATCGTCTTGATTAGTGTTGATTGATCCGCCGACGAAGATAGCAGCAGTACGTGATATATATATGTGTGTATGTGTGGCTGGAAAAAGAATATATTGCGCTCTGGTTGTGCACCGGGGTTGGCGGGGGCCGTTGGGATGGATGGTTCCGTTGACGGGACTTAGTTGAAAATATTATTCCGATGGTACACTGAACTGATGGAATCTGCGTTGTGGTATCATTTCCACTTCGTTGACCTTGTAAAGTGTGCAGCTGGATCGTGCTCAGTACAAAGAATGATTGCAAAGTTTACGGAAGATGCTCTCACTTTCGCTATGTAGGTGTAGGGCAAACGCACTGTAGTTTAGCTACGCAGAGGTATGGGTCGGTCTGTTCGTTATTTTTTGCAGGAAGGGTTCATTTGGTGTTGCTCTAACAGCTCGATAGAGAATGCCCCGAACAGAAGCGGCAACTATTGCAGGAGTTGTTTAAAATTCTGTTTCTCATTAACTATCATCACAGAATATAAATGACCTCTGGATCAAACAATATCTGCTTTCCTTGACGTTCAATTGTAAAAAGATCTTGTTACTAGTAGGGGATCATCCATAAATGACTCTTCCTCTCCTTAGACACGGCATTTATTGGTCATCGCTAGGGGCGTCTTAGCTGTACTCAGAGTTGAAATTTTCACAGCGAGTAAATTTGAGTAACTCAAAATTAATCAAAAGTGATAAAAGTAGTCTCACATTCGTCAATAAATTAAAAATGAAATCAGTATGAACATGCATTATCCGGTATTTTATTTTTGAATTTTTGCATCAAATACTCATTAATCCGTCTGTATTTATTTTCAGTATGAATTACTCTTATAAGCGCGGTCTCTATTATGATGGGACAATAAAGTTGACAAATCAGAAAAAAAATATTTCCGATATGATCAGTAGAAGGCTTGTCATAAAAAACGAACTCATTTTTTTGCATGTTTATAACAATATAGACGAAATGCTTGCGCCGACTACCACGATACAGTGTGGTCAAGTTTACGGATTTCTCCGAAATCTACGGATTTTTAGATTTACTACGAATCTAAGGACGGACCATAAAATTTGACGGATTTTCCAGATATTTGATTTTTTTTTAAATGGGCAGAATAAATTCTACGGAATCTCAAAATGTTGGCCGCCTCCCGCTTATTACTATCAAAAATCGACGATTTTTGAAAATTTGGGGAATTTATAACTCTTAGTGCAGAACTTTGGGTAATTTCTAAGTATAAGTGAAGTACGGTCGTGTATGTATATGTTTTTCTTGCACTTAACTTTAAATTTAACTAAATTCTTGCCCTCACTTAAGCATTCAGACAAAGGTCAGAGAAGTCTATATGTAATCCCACGTATTGACGCCCTGGCAGACCTGGAATCACACCGTGCGTTCTTATCTAGTGAACGCACACAACGACTGCAGCACACACGGGAAGCCGCATATAAATTCTACAGCACCCAAAATTTTCATCGACATTGACGCACACTTTGGATGGAACCTTTTCATCAAACGACAACACTCTTCGGACACTTTCAGAAGAAAATAGAAATGTAAGTCTAAATAATAATAATAATAATGAAAATATTTTTTCAACCGACGTACTTCCAACAATTTTTTCACATAAACAGAATGCGACTGAAATTTTGATTTACTGTCAAAATTTCAATCGCATGAAAAGCCCAGCTAAAATGAAGGAAATCTATCAAAATTTATTATACTCATCCTTCTCGGTCATTCTGGCAACTGAAACAAGCTGGGACGAAAGCGTGAAAAGTGAAGAAATCTTTGGAAATGCCTTTAATGTATTCAGAGATGACAGAAATTTTCATGCAACTCAGAAGAAGTCAGGCGGTGGAGTTCTTATAGCTCTTTCGGCCAATTTTAACTCAGAACTCATCTTTATACCAAAATTTACAGAATTTGAGCATATTTGGGTGAAATCACACATAGCCGGTGAAATGCACGTGTTCGCCTCAGTGTATTTTCCACCAGACCATGCTCATAAAAGCACTTATGAAGCCTTCTTCCAAAGTGCTGAACAAATTCTATCTGAGCTTCCTCCTGAGGTGAAAGTTCACATCTATGGAGACTTTAACCAACGCCATGCTGACTTCATTCTGGACTCTGAAAAAGAATGTATCTTACTCCCAGTCGTTGGGGATAATGAAACATTGCAGTTCATTTTTGACAAAACTGCTAATCTAGGACTGAACCATTGCTATTTGGACTTACGAACGAATATTTATGAAGATTTCTGTGTGACCGAATCATTAAATCCACTGTGGAAAAATGAAGCGTTTCACACAGCAATTGAATATTCTTTATTTGTGCATGAAACCCAAAGACCCAACGACTGCGAATACGAAGAAGTCTTTGAATACAAAATAGCAGACTACGAAAAACTAAAATTTAAAATAAACA